>NC_061826.1:4926678-4946678 GCF_019202785.1 Penaeus chinensis | reverse complement strand
CACACACACACACACACACACACACACACACACACACACACACACACACACATATCAGTCCTGGGCAGGGCGTTAAACTGTACCCCGGGGTTCAAGGATAGGACTCTATAACTCCCCCTGCCAGGATAATGGTGAAGCTGCTAAGTACAGGGTAGTGGTTTCTACAGAGCGCGTTTATCAATGGAATTGGTAGTTCACGGCTGATGCAGAATATGTCTGGCGGAAGTTTAGTCATGCTGAATAAACGGCAGAGATAGCATTCCTAGTTAGATGGAACTGCGAGCAAAGAATAAACTTGGGGGCCTTTACTTTGCTTGTTCTATGGCTCCTGACCACATCCCAAATATGACTGTTTGGCTGATCCTCCCAGTGATAATTCCATTTCGTGAATGAAAAGAAAAGAAAAAAGTAAGAAAGAAAGAAGAAAAAAGACAGAAAGAAAGAAAAAATATGGTCATGGAGAAAATGGATGCCATGAAGGACCTGTCGTAGAACCGAACACTGTAAGAATATGTATATATATACATATACATATATATATATATATATATATATATATATATATGTGTGTGTGTGTGTGTGTGTGTGCTTATACATACATATATATACATTTATATGTGTGTGTACTTATACATACATATACATATATATACATACAGTCATATTTGTTGGTATGTTTGTGCGTGTGTGTATATGTTTATGTATGTATGTGTGTGTATGTTTTGTATGTGTGTGTGTTTATGTGAGTATGTGTGTGTGTGTTTATGTGTGTATGTGTATGAGATAGATTTTAAGCGTAGGGATAAGAGATGTTCATCCCAAAAGAAAGATGTAAGAAATATTAAGAAATGAGTCTTTAGAGGCTATTTCCATAAAATAATTAATGATTAGATTTTATTGTACTACGTAATACACTTATCATGGAAAATAATACGATGTGACTGGCCACATGCTATTCTACTGTGTCTGCACTGTAATTAAAACTGAAAGTATAAAGAGGATCATCCTGAAACACGTCATAGTTAATCCTGAAAGTTGTATGATAACACAGATAATGAGTGAGATAAAAAAGGTTAAAGTTTATTCCGTTTTGTGGAGGGTGAATTTTATGTGTGACTGCGTTATACCTAGAGTGTGTGTGTGTGTGTGTGTGTGCATATATATATATATATATATATAAATATATATATATATAAAAGTTGTTACAGATTTTCCATTTAGGCGTCGAACAGTCAAAACAAAAAGCTAGATTAATACAGCCGTGATTAATTTCATGCTTATTTGCAAACGTTTCAAAGAAAAATCATGTCTCCATCATCAGTGCTGTAATAGTGAACCAAAAATAATGTGCATTAGACAACAGAACAAAATTAATTACAGAGATTCTCTAAATTAAAATTGGTTGTGAGATAAATAAATAAATAAACAAATAAAATAAAATAAATCAAATAAATAAATTAACAAAATGATAAAGATATATTAGACATACGAGTATATACAATGGGGGAAAAAAACAGGAATAAAGATATGAAAGAACTAATCAACATGGGTGATAGTCAGGGGGTTAATAACAGCTAATTTGTAAATCTTGTTTTTGTTCGAATTATCTCACTACCAATCACTACCGATTAAATCGTCCATTGGTGAAAGCACCTATAATTCTGGTTCTCAACCCGGATTACTGTATGGTCTCCTTCAAAGTACACAAAGCTAATATTTCACTTAGACCCATTATTTCATCTATTAGCACCTTCAACTATAACACTGCTAACTTTCTGGTTCCCATTTTGTCTCCTTCAACTACCAGTCAGTATACCATAGAAAATTCCACGGCCTTTGCTAATGAAATCACATCCTTTGACCTCAAACAACCCCTCACTATGGCAAGTTTTGACGTGGAATCGTGTTTACCAACGTCCCCCTTCTAGAAACCACAGATATGATATAACTAACAACATAAAAACCACCCATCTTGACAACTTTGGTCTCACAAAAGAATGTTTAAAAAAATTACTTACTATTGCAGCCTACCACTCTGTATTTTCATATGACAATTATTTATACACCCAAACAGACGGGGTAGCAATGGGTTCCCCACTTGGCCCTCCATATGCCAATGCTTTTCTTTGTCACCACCAACTAAACTGGCTCTAACAATGCCCACCTGAATTTAGACCTATTTACTACCGTCGGTATATTGATGACACATTCATGTTGTTTAAAGACCCCTTGCACGTAAATTTATTCTTAAATCATCTTAACTCTAATGATAATGGATGTTTCAATACCAGCATTTACCATAAACCAACCTTTATTGGCCTCGGCCTTCACTTTCTCAGCATTATCCCATACATTTATAAGATCAACAGCATAAAAACAGTCATCACTAGAGCCTATAATCTTTGTAGGAATTGGTCCACTTTTCATGATGAAATTAATTCTCTAAAAAACTTATTTGTACCCATTGTATCTACTTGATAACATGACAAAGACCTTTCTTTGTAAAAAAAAAAAAAAAAAAAAAAAAAAAAAAAAAAAAAAAAAAAAAAAAAATCAGATCAACCTGTTAATGGTTAAGGGTTGATGGTTAATGGTTAAGAGCAAAATAAATGTGAGGCAAAGGTGAGTGAATGTGTTAGGGTTGGGTGTGGTTATGTAAAGGGGTTAGATTAAGTGAAGGATATATATGCGTTTGAGGAAGGAAAACAGGTTGTCAAAGCAGAAAGTGTGAGATTCTGTAAGGATGTCTGATAGGTTGGGAGGTCTATGTAGGGAGGATAAGTGGGGGAAAGTAGAGGTACGGGCTGCTTCAAAACGTGGGTATGACAATAGAATGTGTAGGACTGAAAGAGGAACATTACATATGGAGCATAGGGGTGGATCGGATTGTAACATCAGATAGGAGTGTTTTAGGACGGGTGTGGCCAATGCGTAAGCGGGCGAGAGCCGTCTCCCAACGCCTGTTCCGATGAAATGGAGCTGACCAGGAGGAAATTGATAGTTTTACAATATGTAATTTATTAGTGTGGAGACTTGACCAAAAATATTGCCATCGGTTATACAAGAAGATCTTAAAGTGTGGTTAATTATCCGTGTCTGGGATACGTGAGAAACGTGGTTGGTTTCATGAGGACATAGCAGTGTAGTGTGCTAGAGTATCTGCCTGTTCATTGCTGGGGATTCCAACATGGCTGGGCACCCAGCAAAATTTGATTGTTTTATGACGTGTGGACAGGTAGAACAACCAGTTCTGGATCTTACAAACAAGGGGGTTGGTCGTGTGTATATATTCTATGAGAGTTAATGAGTTACGGGAGTCAGTAAAAATTGTAAAAGAGGAAGAGGAGGGTGAGTATATGTGTTTTAAGGCAAAAAGGTGTGCATACAGTTTTGTAGTAAGGACACTGGATTCAGGAGGGAGGGGGTATTTGAAAGTACGAGTTGGGAACATTACTGCAAAACCAGCACTGGAGGTGGATTTGGAGCCGTCAATGTAAACGTGAATACTGGAGGAATGAGTGGAGACATGGTCAAGGAAATGGGTGAGAAGGACAGCAGGAGGAATATTTGATTTTGGTGGGTCAGGGAAGACAGAGGAGCAAATATGGGGGTAAGGTATAAGCCATGGAGGGACTGAATGGACAGAGAACGGGAGAGGTCGGAGAAGGGGAAAAGGGGAATGGGAGAAGAGGGTATCCATGCGAGTGGAGAAAGGCGTAGGTAAACGTGGAAAAAAGCAAAGGTAGGAAGTAGGGATCGTGGGATAGTTTAGTGAGGGGAAGTTGGTGGAATCGAGCATAACATCGGAGAGAGAGAAGGGCACGGCGTCGAGAGAGAGATGGTATGCCTGATTCAGTGTACAGGCTCTCAACTGGAGAGGAGCGAAAGGCACCTAGGGCTAGGTGAAGACCACAGTGATGGATTGTATCAAGATGGGCGAGGAGAGTAGTTGAGGCAGAGGAGTAGATATGGTATCCATAATCGAGAGTGGAGAGGATCAAGGTGACATGAAGATGAATGAGAGTTTTTCAATCTGAGCCCCAGGATATATGGGATAGGGTTTGTAAGATTCGGAGACGGCGGCAAGCTTTTTCTTTGATGTAAAGAATATGGTCTCGCCAGGACAGTTTAGAGTCAAAAATGATGCCTAGGAATTTGCCAGAGGAACGGTGTTGGAATGGAGTGCCATATAAGAAGAGTGGAGGTAGGGGCCCTACAAGTGTGCGAGAGAAAAGGATGGAGAAAGATTTGGAGGTAGAAAAGCGGAATCCATGGTTTGTGGCCCAGGAGGATACTGATGATATTGCAGATTGAAGAAATTGGTAGAGATTTGGTATGGATGTGCCAGAGGCATAGATGGTTAAATCATCAACATATAGGGATGACCGGGCTGCTGGTGGTAGAACTGAAACAATGTCATTTACAGCAAGAAGGAATAAGGTGGTACTAAGCACACTGCCTTGTTGGCGCCTTCAATTTGAGGAAAGAAAGATGATGTGGTAGAGGCAATTTTGACCTGGAAAGTGCGTTGGGAGAGGAAAGACTTTATGAAGACACCCATGTTTCCTCATATGCCTAGAGAGGACAATTGTTGGAGAATATGGTACATCCATGTCGTATCATATGCTTTTTCTAGGTCAAAACATTTAGCTAGTATGGATTCATGGCGTGCAAATGCGGATGTAATATATGTCTCAAAATGAGCAAGGGGGTCAGCGTTTCGGGCACGGCGAAAACCAAACTGGGAAGGAGAGAGAAGATTGTGAGATTCAAGATACCACATTAAGTGGAAGTTGTTTGCATAAGCAGCAAGTTAGTGTGATGGGGCGATAGTCTTGAGGGAGGGAACCCGATTTATTGGGTTTCAGGAAGGGGAGGATAAGAGCTTCTCGCCAATGAGATTGAAAGTTTCCTGATGTCCATATGCGGTTGTAAATTGTCAATAGGAAGGATAAGGAGGAAGATGGAAGTTGTCGGAACATACGGTAGTGAATACCGTTAGGGCCTTCATGAGTGTTGTGGCACAATTTTAGGGCAGCACTGAGTTCAGAGGAAGAAAAGGGAGCATTATAGGACTCAGCAGAGGATAGGGTGAAGATAATGGGGGTACGTTCCCTGATGGTTTTAATAGAAGAGAAGTGTGGAGAAAGGTGAGAACCACTACCATTTAGCGACTTGGGGAGGATCAGAGATGAGGGTATCTCGAATATGGAGGGGGGGATGTTTGCCTGATAATTTATGGATCCGGCGCCAAACATTTGAGATAGATGTAGAGGCTGTAATTGAGGAAACATAATTTCGCCAGTTATTTGTTTTACTATTCTGGATTGTACGACGAAGACAGGCAGATGCTCTTTTAAAGTAGCTAAGAGCTGATAGTTGATTTGGGGTACCTCGTTTGTAGCGGTAACTGTTCCAGGCTGCACATTTTAAACGGAGTGCTTTAGTGCAATCAGAATTCCACCATGGAACTCATTTGGAGGTATAGGGTCTTGAGGTTCGAGATATTGCTGTATGGGCAACTCTTAGGACTGTAGTTGTGAAACATTGTATCATTTCTGATATGGATGAGAGGGAGGATGGAGGGATATGAATAGCAGAGAGTGAAGTGAAAGTACACCAGTCGGCTCTATCAAAGCACCAGCGTGGGGAGTTAGGCAGTGGTACATATGAAGTAGGAGAAAGAAGAACTGGAAAGTGGTCACTATAGGGAAAGTGGTCTTGAACTGATCAGTGGAAATCTAAATGAAGAGAAGGGGAGCATAGAGAGAGGTCAATGCATGAAAAAGACTGCGTGCGTGTATCAAAGTGTGTGGGGCGATCTGAATCTAGAATAATAAGGTAAGCTGGGGAGAGGAAGCGCTCTAGAGCTCGGCCACGGGAGTTGCTGATAGAATCACCCCAAAGAGTGTGGCGGCAGTTAAAATCACCTACTATGAGGAAAGGTGGTTGAAGTTGGGAAATTAGGTTTTCAAAAGCAACAAAGTCAATGGGGTGGGAAGGGGAGAAGTAGACTGAAATCACTGTGATCCAGCGGCGAAGAAAGATACAATAACTGTGCAAGGCACAGTGGTTTGAAAGGGAGGTATGACATAAGGTGTTTTCTGGTTGATAAGTATGGACGAGACATAAAGGGAGTGTGGGGAAGAGACAAAATGGTAATTTGGGATTGGTATTGGAGAATGTGTAAGAAAAGTCTCTTGAAGTCATATAATGGAAGTTTTTTTTTTTTCTTTATTTGAAGGGGTATTTCAATTTCACTGATTTTTGGGGAGGTGGTGTTGTATCAGGAGGGGTATTAGGAGTTAGAGGGTCTGGGGAAGAGGGTACTTGTGATATAAGGGATTCACGTGTGTATCCAGGAGGGAGTGGAAGGGATAAAGGGGATGGTGGGAGGGTTAATGTAGGCGGGGCTGGAGTCGGGGGGGATGGATTTTGTTGGGATGGGGTAGGAGGATTGGGTGTAGGAGGAATATGAGTAGGAGGAGGATAGATATCGGCAGTCACTCTGAGTGTGGAGGGAGTGGGAGTTGTAGAATTTAAAGTTGGATGAGTGTCAGTTTGGGACTCGATTATGTAGTTTTGAATATCTTCAAGAGTTTCTGTAATGGAGTTGGTTGGGGAGTATTGTGATATTAAGGTTTTCTTGTCAGGGGGGGAAGAGAAGTCTGGTGTCTGAAGAGTAGGGGCAAAGGAAGGTGAAGGTGATTGTGGGGTAGGGGAAGAGGGGGTGAAACGTTTATCTTGTCTGTTGCGGGTTGTGCGGGGAGGGAGAGGGGAAGGTATTGGGGCTGTAGTAGAGATTGGAGTGTCTGGATTTAGGATTGCAATTTTTTTTTTTTACTGGGGATGGTAGGAGGTAGAAGAGGGGAAGTTAGATGGAGGGGGTGTAGGTTTAGGAGAGGGTGTAGGAGCTTGGGAGGTAGGGGGAGTGGCAGAGTGAGCGACATTACTGGAGTAGGGAGTAAGAGAAAAACCTCGTCGACGTACCTCCTGTCTGGCTTAAGGTAAAGTGAGTCCAAGTCTTAATCTGAGACTCAAATTTGTAAGTCTATAAAATACATTATGGGGCTGCCACAGTTGGCGCATCTGCGTGATTGTGCAGAGCAGTTTGATCGAGTATGGCCAGGTTGGGCACATATCGGGCATCTGGCTGTGGAACGGCAGTGTTTGGCTGGGTGTCCTAAACGCCAACAATTTTGGCACTGACGAGGAGGAGGTTGGTATGGTCGGACAGGGAGGGATTCTCCACCTATGTTAACATTAAAGGGAAGGTCATGTCTACTGAAAGTAATTTTGGCAATGTTAGTGGGTTTCTTACCATTACCTCTGGGAGGAATGGAGAAGTATTGTACTGATGTCGCATCATAGTCTGTGAGACAGGCGAGTAAGTCTTCTCCACAATCTGACCAATCTTTGTCATTGATTGGGGAATTTGTAAGAAAAGTCTCTTGAAGTCATATAATGGAGTTTTTTTTTTTTTTTTTTTTTTTTTTTTTTTTTTTTTTTTTTTTTTTTTTTTTTTTTTTTTTTTTTTTTTTTTTTTTTTTTTTTTTTTTTTTTTTTTTTTTTTTTTTTTTTTTTTTTTTTTTTTTTTTTTTTTTTTTTTTTTTTTTTTTTTTTTTTTTTTTTTTTTTTTTTTTTTTTTTTTTTTTTTTTTTTTTTTTTTTTTTTTTTTTTTTTTTTTTTTTTTTTTTTTTTTTTTTTTTTTTTTTTTTTTTTTTTTTTTTTTTTTTTTTTTTTTTTTTTTTTTTTTTTTTTTTTTTTTTTTTTTTTTTTTTTTTTTTTTTTTTTTTTTTTTTTTTTTTTTTTTTTTTTTTTTTTTTTTTTTTTTTTTTTTTTTTTTTTTTTTTTTTTTTTTTTTTTTTTTTTTTTTTTTTTTTTTTTTTTTTTTTTTTTTTTTTTTTTTTTTTTTTTTTTTTTTTTTTTTTTTTTTTTTTTTTTTTTTTTTTTTTTTTTTTTTTTTTTTTTTTTTTTTTTTTTTTTTTTTTTTTTTTTTTTTTTTTTTTTTTTTTTTTTTTTTTTTTTTTTTTTTTTTTTTTTTTTTTTTTTTTTTTTTTTTTTTTTTTTTTTTTTTTTTTTTTTTTTTTTTTTTTTTTTTTTTTTTTTTTTTTTTTTTTTTTTTTTTTTTTTTTTTTTTTTTTTTTTTTTTTTTTTTTTTTTTTTTTTTTTTTTTTTTTTTTTTTTTTTTTTTTTTTTTTTTTTTTTTTTTTTTTTTTTTTTTTTTTTTTTTTTTTTTTTTTTTTTTTTTTTTTTTTTTTTTTTTTTTTTTTTTTTTTTTTTTTTTTTTTTTTTTTTTTTTTTTTTTTTTTTTTTTTTTTTTTTTTTTTTTTTTTTTTTTTTTTTTTTTTTTTTTTTTTTTTTTTTTTTTTTTTTTTTTTTTTTTTTTTTTTTTTTTTTTTTTTTTTTTTTTTTTTTTTTTTTTTTTTTTTTTTTTTTTTTTTTTTTTTTTTTTTTTTTTTTTTTTTTTTTTTTTTTTTTTTTTTTTTTTTTTTTTTTTTTTTTTTTTTTTTTTTTTTTTTTTTTTTTTTTTTTTTTTTTTTTTTTTTTTTTTTTTTTTTTTTTTTTTTTTTTTTTTTTTTTTTTTTTTTTTTTTTTTTTTTTTTTTTTTTTTTTTTTTTTTTTTTTTTTTTTTTTTTTTTTTTTTTTTTTTTTTTTTTTTTTTTTTTTTTTTTTTTTTTTTTTTTTTTTTTTTTTTTTTTTTTTTTTTTTTTTTTTTTTTTTTTTTTTTTTTTTTTTTTTTTTTTTTTTTTTTTTTTTTTTTTTTTTTTTTTTTTTTTTTTTTTTTTTTTTTTTTTTTTTTTTTTTTTTTTTTTTTTTTTTTTTTTTTTTTTTTTTTTTTTTTTTTTTTTTTTTTTTTTTTTTTTTTTTTTTTTTTTTTTTTTTTTTTTTTTTTTTTTTTTTTTTTTTTTTTTTTTTTTTTTTTTTTTTTTTTTTTTTTTTTTTTTTTTTTTTTTTTTTTTTTTTTTTTTTTTTTTTTTTTTTTTTTTTTTTTTTTTTTTTTTTTTTTTTTTTTTTTTTTTTTTTTTTTTTTTTTTTTTTTTTTTTTTTTTTTTTTTTTTTTTTTTTTTTTTTTTTTTTTTTTTTTTTTTTTTTTTTTTTTTTTTTTTTTTTTTTTTTTTTTTTTTTTTTTTTTTTTTTTTTTTTTTTTTTTTTTTTTTTTTTTTTTTTTTTTTTTTTTTTTTTTTTTTTTTTTTTTTTTTTTTTTTTTTTTTTTTTTTTTTTTTTTTTTTTTTTTTTTTTTTTTTTTTTTTTTTTTTTTTTTTTTTTTTTTTTTTTTTTTTTTTTTTTTTTTTTTTTTTTTTTTTTTTTTTTTTTTTTTTTTTTTTTTTTTTTTTTTTTTTTTTTTTTTTTTTTTTTTTTTTTTTTTTTTTTTTTTTTTTTTTTTTTTTTTTTTTTTTTTTTTTTTTTTTTTTTTTTTTTTTTTTTTTTTTTTTTTTTTTTTTTTTTTTTTTTTTTTTTTTTTTTTTTTTTTTTTTTTTTTTTTTTTTTTTTTTTTTTTTTTTTTTTTTTTTTTTTTTTTTTTTTTTTTTTTTTTTTTTTTTTTTTTTTTTTTTTTTTTTTTTTTTTTTTTTTTTTTTTTTTTTTTTTTTTTTTTTTTTTTTTTTTTTTTTTTTTTTTTTTTTTTTTTTTTTTTTTTTTTTTTTTTTTTTTTTTTTTTTTTTTTTTTTTTTTTTTTTTTTTTTTTTTTTTTTTTTTTTTTTTTTTTTTTTTTTTTTTTTTTTTTTTTTTTTTTTTTTTTTTTTTTTTTTTTTTTTTTTTTTTTTTTTTTTTTTTTTTTTTTTTTTTTTTTTTTTTTTTTTTTTTTTTTTTTTTTTTTTTTTTTTTTTTTTTTTTTTTTTTTTTTTTTTTTTTTTTTTTTTTTTTTTTTTTTTTTTTTTTTTTTTTTTTTTTTTTTTTTTTTTTTTTTTTTTTTTTTTTTTTTTTTTTTTTTTTTTTTTTTTTTTTTTTTTTTTTTTTTTTTTTTTTTTTTTTTTTTTTTTTTTTTTTTTTTTTTTTTTTTTTTTTTTTTTTTTTTTTTTTTTTTTTTTTTTTTTTTTTTTTTTTTTTTTTTTTTTTTTTTTTTTTTTTTTTTTTTTTTTTTTTTTTTTTTTTTTTTTTTTTTTTTTTTTTTTTTTTTTTTTTTTTTTTTTTTTTTTTTTTTTTTTTTTTTTTTTTTTTTTTTTTTTTTTTTTTTTTTTTTTTTTTTTTTTTTTTTTTTTTTTTTTTTTTTTTTTTTTTTTTTTTTTTTTTTTTTTTTTTTTTTTTTTTTTTTTTTTTTTTTTTTTTTTTTTTTTTTTTTTTTTTTTTTTTTTTTTTTTTTTTTTTTTTTTTTTTTTTTTTTTTTTTTTTTTTTTTTTTTTTTTTTTTTTTTTTTTTTTTTTTTTTTTTTTTTTTTTTTTTTTTTTTTTTTTTTTTTTTTTTTTTTTTTTTTTTTTTTTTTTTTTTTTTTTTTTTTTTTTTTTTTTTTTTTTTTTTTTTTTTTTTTTTTTTTTTTTTTTTTTTTTTTTTTTTTTTTTTTTTTTTTTTTTTTTTTTTTTTTTTTTTTTTTTTTTTTTTTTTTTTTTTTTTTTTTTTTTTTTTTTTTTTTTTTTTTTTTTTTTTTTTTTTTTTTTTTTTTTTTTTTTTTTTTTTTTTTTTTTTTTTTTTTTTTTTTTTTTAAAAAAAAAAAAAAAAAAAAAAAAAAAAAAAAAAAAAAAAAAAAAAAAAAAAAAAAAAAAAAAAAAAAAAAAAAAAAAAAAAAAAAAAAAAACAACAAAAAAAAAACTATGGTAAACCGGCTAAACAAGGTTTGAGAAGCGCATGGCGAGTGGGAGTGTGTTTCTAAAAGTCTTTAATCTTTGTTGGTGATATTAAACTGGACCATATATATGTATATATACAAAATGTATACGTATATATATACACACACACGCACGGATTTGTATATATTCTAACGTAGATACGATAGTGGTGCCCGACTGCTGCCAGTAGTTCAGTACGCGTACGGTCAAAGGCTATGGGTGTTCACCCTATACAAAACAATCCACTGCCTTGGGGGCATTTAGAAGGTGAAAAGGCTTCGGAGCCGGAGTCCCTAAGGGAGTGTATGTGTATATATATATACACACGTGTGTGTGTGTGTGTGTGTGTACATGTATATACATATATGTATGCATGTGTATGTATTTACATATATATACATACATACACACATATGTGTGTATATATATGTATATATGTGTATATATATATCAATGATCAGTTAGTTTTACAAATTGGTAGGCCTCTTAATCATTCTTTCTAAGAATCGAAAATCCAGATTATGGTAATCCGGTTTTGTGTATATTATCGATGACATTTACATGTGGATAAGCAGACACATAAACACACTCACGCACACATACATACACATACGAGCGCGAACACACACGTGCACACACACACACACACACTCTAGTATACTGAAGATCAAAATTTGTCATAATGACATCCAGCTATCCTTTACAACATTACTTAAAATAAAAACAAAACAAAAACTAATGTAGAATTAACGATGTCAAATCAGTAAAATTGAAATACCTCTCAATAAAACAAAAAAAACAACAAAAAAAAAACTATGGTAAACCGGCTAAACAAGGTTTGAGAAGCGCATGGCGAGTGGGAGTGTGTTTCTAAAAGTCTTTAATCTTTGTTGGTGATATTAAACTGGAACGACACAGTTAGCAAATCAGAGAAAATAAGAAATAAAAACAAGAAAAATAAAAATTGCGTCGGCTTCTATAGCTCTTGGACATGTATCTGAGTAAAGTTTCATTGTTTGTCACAGAGGATATATATGTATATATACACATACACATACAGACACACACATATATACATATATATACATGCAATGTTCTAAATATGTGTAAATCATCTACCGTCACCAAAATCCATACATCTTCAACGTTAGAAAAATCCCAGCAGGATCTTCATTAACTCGGGCTTTACCAGCCTGAAGGTTTACCAGCTTAAAGAGCTTTACGATTTTAGAGGTAAATTACAGTTGCATTACAGATCAGAAAAAACTCTAATCCTTGATAAGCAGTGGCTGTAAGTGATATCTTTTACTGCCAAATATGAATATTACCTTTGCCTATAAGTAGACGCCTGGAGGCAGAGGTGCGGCACAAGGCGCCTGCAGCTCCTGCCGAGAACCCCTTCCTCTCTCCCTCGCTAAGTTGGTCTCGAACTTGAGTTCGTTTGGTCCTCCTCGAAATGAGGGCTGGCAGAGTGCTCGCGCTGCTGGCTGCTGCCGTAGCCCTGGCTGAAGGTAAATGTTTACGTAAATGCACACACCCACGCACCTGCAGTACATTTACATGCAGGAACATGCGTGAGTGTGTGTATGTGTGTGTGTATATGTATATGTATATATATTCATACCCACGCTCACGGGTGTGTGTTTGAAATATAGTATAAAATGTCCATCGTTCATTTGATAGCGAAGAATTCATTTAAGTGCTTATTGGTACTGAACTGTCTGTTGGAACTGCAGCATATTTACCATAACCCACAAAAGTCACAACACAACACTGATAAACAGCCCAGTTCGAGAGAAATGATAATGACAACATTCCTTTAAAAGAGGGCCTCTCTCCGCCATTTCAGGCCATAGCATCTGCACCACATTGACTTGTCCTGAACCCAACGGCCTCTTCGCGCACCCGACGGCCTGCCACCACTACGTCAAGTGTGTCAACGGCCGTGCCTACGTCGAGACCTGCCCCGCCAACCTGCACTTCAACGAGGCTACTTCGAGCTGTGACTACGCAGAAAACGCCAAGGTAGGACCAAACATGTCAAACTGTCTATACACACATATATCATTTATATATATTATGTATACTATGTATATCATATATATTATGAAAATTATATATATATATATAAATTATATATATATTATATGTATATACTATATATGTATTTGTTTATGCGCACACACAAACATATGTATATATGTATATATATACAGGGTATACATACATATATTCATATATGAGTATAACATGTATATATGTATATATTAATAAATGTATACATATATGTATATATTCATATTCATATGTATATATGTATATATATCCTCCCTCTCTCTATATATATACACACATATATATGTGTGTGTGTGCGTACGTGTACGTGTGCGTTTGTGTGTGTGCGTGCGTGGGTGTACGTGTGCGTGTGTGTGTGTTTGTGTGTGTGCGCACATGCATATATATTATAATACGCTTCTTGTTATTCATAAAACAATTTCAGCAGTAGATTGTCTACAGTTTAAATCAATACAAACTTCAGAGACGTTCAAAATAACCACATCCTTCCAGTGTGACATCACCAAGCGACTGGAGACCGAAGGATGTTCCCTTCGGTCCGCAAAGGCCAGCCGATCTTTGCCCAGAGAGTCGGACCTTTCAGTCCAGTGCGACTGCGACTGCTGCCTCAAGCCACACAAGGACTGCAACAAGTACTACGAGTGCAAGGTAGGAGGGACGACGTCCCCCGAAGGCTCTTCCGTTATTGTGCTCAGATTGGCTTCAGTGTATGGAAAACATCATGACTGTTTTCTCACTATTGCAGGCTAACATTATCAAAACCTGATTTACAGAAGATAAAAGTAGATTTTTGCATATCAGGTAAAGGATAAAAATTGCTCTAGGTAGACTCACTTGGATTAATCATTTCAAAATGTGATTTTTGTTTTCTCTCGTTAAAGGATAACGTTGCCTACGTTAAGGAGTGCGGAGGTGACTTGGTGTTCAATCCTGCAAAAGAACAGTGCGACCTTCCAACCAATTATGAATGCCCCAAGCCTGTGATTTGCGGCTGCCATTGCCGATACCCAGTCGACGGAGAGTGCAATGCTTACTATGACTGTAAGTAATCAATAAAATGCTACCACTTCATCTGTTATTTTAGAAATACCAACTACGAATTACCTTTTGTTCTGATATACTTTTCCATCATCAGATTATGTATGCTGTTATAACCAGGAATATATAACATATTGCATATTATTTTGTACTGCTTACGAAGTGACACAACCTCGAACATTGAAAAGTTTCAAGTTCAAAAATTTGTATAAACTTTCACAGGCAAGGACAACGAGGCGGAGAAGAAGTACTGCTCAGAAGGCCTGCTGTTCAACCCCGATACCCGCATGTGTGACATCGCTGCCAATGTTGACTGCCCGACTGATCCTCCACAACCTGGAACTTGCGATGAAAACGTCTTCGATTCCGACGTTAGTTGTTTTTTCTATTTCTCTCTCCTATAATGTAGGCTATTAAGCTAATTGCAGACATCAGTTACCAGTGTTACCATAGTTATGGCACTCATTCAAATGCCTTATCAACAGCCTGACTGCAAGTTCTGGGCCGCCAACAACGACTGTCACTGCAAGTGGACAGATGGAGACTGCTCCTGGCAGCACTTTGTCGCCCGTGCATGTCCCCGTAGCTGCGGCTGCCAAGACCATGTGGACGTCACCAAGCCTCCTGTAATTGAATACCCTTGCGTGGACTGCTCTACCGGCCAACAGTACTGGCAGCATCCCAGCGACTGCCGCAAGTTCATTCAGTGTGCACCCTACGGACCTCAGGAGATGCCATGTGGAGAGGGAACAGTGTGGGACCAAAACCTGCTCACCTGCAACCATGCATGGGCTGTCCAGTGCTTGACAGGCAACTTCCTTCTTGCAAACGGAAGCTGTTCAGGATGCTCAGGATGTACTCCTCCAGCAAATCCCACAACCAGGCCTCCTACCCAGAAGCCTGTCACACCAGGCAACTTCCCATGTGTGGATTGTTCCACTGGCCAGCAATACTGGCAGCATCCTACCGACTGTCACAAGTTCATTCAGTGTGCACCGTATGGCCCCCAGGAGATGCCATGCGCTGCAGGAACCAGGTGGGACCAGAAGATCCTCACTTGCAACCATGAATGGAACACCCCATGTGTCACGGGCAACTACGTTTTGGATGATGGAAGCTGTTCGGGTTGTACTGATTGTGCTCCTCCACCAACCTCAAGTCCAGACAGTTGTAGTGGCGAGCACCCAGACTGCAAGCATTGGGCTGCCAATGGGGACTGCACCTGCAAGCCAAACACTGACTGTTATTGGCAGAATGAAGTGGCTAAAATGTGCCCCAAGACCTGCCGAGGAGAGTGTGGAGATAAGCCAGCTACCCCATCAACTGACGATTGCATCAAATGTCCTAGTTATACTGGTCTTTTCCCACACCCGAAAGACTGCACCAAATGGGTTCACTGCGACCACTTCATCCCATACGTGAAGGACTGCCCTGCGAATCTGCACTTTAATCCAACACTTAAGGTAAACAGAGATTTTATTAGTAGGACAACAATCATTTGGAATATCACTTCATATAGTACACACATATTTTGATACAATATTTTAAGAAATGATATGCACATTCTTTTCCTTCATGTTAGCTACCCTTCCATGTTGTTTAATTGTCTGCATTTTGAAAAGGTATGTGACTGGCCATGGCGTGCAGGCTGTACCTCAGGTGACAATGGTGACTGCGTCATCCCACCTGACCCAGAACCAACTGGCCCCCCAACTCCACCGAATCCTGATTGCACATGTGAATGTTGCCACATTCCTCACCCAGAGGACTGCACATCCTATTATTACTGTGATGTAAGTTGTCTTTTTATATTCATCCTTTAAATTGGCAGTTTCACATCGATGGCACATGACTTTTGTGTGTGATGTTATGAGATATCTATTATTTAACATCGAAGACGCATTGACTTTAGATATTAAACCATTTTCAGGTGAACAAGAACAAGACCTTCCACACATGCTCTGAAGGCCTTGTATTTAATCCGGATTTAGATACATGTGTTCTCGCTGAGCAATACCCACAATGTGTCATTGAACAGCCTCCAAAGTGCGAGTGCGACTGTCACTATCCCTCTGAGATTTGCAGCGAATATTACATCTGTAAGTAACGATTTTTATTTTCAGGAACTAAAATACCAAACTTCAAGCACATCTCTTCTTTGCCTTATACTGAACACTAATGTTTTATATCCGTGCATGAAATTGTCCTTTCTCTATGCACTTAATGATTTCACAATTTTCCCCAGGCAACAATGGTGTACCTGAGAAGACGGAGTGCCCCTCTGGTCTCCTCTGGAACCAAGCGGTAAAGTCATGTGACCTTCCTCAGAACGTCCAGTGCGCAACAAGGCGAAAGTAAGAAGCCAACAGGAAAACTACTAACAGAAGGAAAACTGACAGAAAATGAACGCAATGTTCTAAAAATTCTGGTGGTCTGGTAGAGTTCAGAGTTATTGACCAGCATGCACTAGACATCGTGGTTTGTAATTATACTTTAATTATACACTTTGCTTGGATCTTTTCTTATGTTTCATCAAAATCTTTGTTATCAATTGGTAAAGTCTATTAAATGTAAACATTAAAAAAAAATGTTTCACTACCTTATTACTTTATTGTGTTATGCTTAGTACCAACAGGAGCAGAAGTATTATAAAAAAGGATAAGTAAAAATATCATGAGCTTTTCATTTGTATCTTTAGAATATACTGTAGATGAAAGATATCTCAATGGAATTCCCTACACTAAGAGGCAAAGACAAAGCTTGCGGCCTCAACACACTTTGCAAGCCACGTAATAGAGTCCTTCACTGGATATGCTTCCTACTCGACACAGAATCCTATCACTGGCCCGGCATGACACCAGGAGCCACTAGGGGCATGGCATACCAGAAGACTTTGCTGCCGTTGGCGAGCTGAATTTGTTAAAGGGACGATAATCTAAGATGATATTTGGTCAATATGCAATGTTCATGTTGCTATTCATTTATTGACATTAAATTTGTTCATTTCATATTTTTCTGTCTAATGATGGTAGACATAAATGATTTAAAAACTAATATTTTGGGAAGGATTTTGAAACATGTTAAATATGGATCATGTTATGCTCAAAAGTCAACAGTAATATTTGCATCGTATAGGTGTGTATGCATACACACATGAGTGTGTATATAAATATGTATATATTTGTCTGTATATATATACACACACACGTGTTTATGCGTACACACACACATATATATATTCTATGACAAACAATGAACTTTTACTCAGATACATGTCCAAGAGCTATAGAAGCCACCGTAATCTTATTTCTTATTTTCGCTGATTTGCTAACTGCCTCGTTCTAGTTTAATATCGCCAACAAAGAACAGAGGCTTTTAGAGACACACTCCCACTCGCCTTGCGCTTCTCAAACCTTGTTTAGCCGGTTAACCATTGCTCTAGGGAAGGTTCGGATAAGATTTTGTAATTATCCTCTATATTTTTTCGGGTGTGTGTGTGTGTGGGGGGGGGGGGGAGGGTTTTTTTTCGATTTCACTGATTATTTTTTCTGTTTAAATCTCAAACATTGTTAATTCTATATTAGCTCCTTTGTGTTTTTATTTCAAGTAATGTCGTAAAGGATAGCTGGAGAAAGGCACGATCTTCAGTGTACTTGTTTTTGTGTTTATGTGTGTGTTGTGTGTTTGTTTGTGTTTGTATCGCATGAGTTGCCAGAACTGCTTAGGGGCTCCGGAATTTTCCTCAGGACTGACTCCCGCAGCCTTTTTATCCCATAGATGCCACAAAGCAGTGGATTGTTTGTATAGAGTGAACTCCAATAGCCTTTGACCATGCATGGTGTGAACTATAAGGCAACAGTTATTTTGAGTGAAATCCCATAGCCTTATATATATATATGTATATATAAACATAAATACTTACATATATACATACATATATATAAACAGAAATACATATTTACATATATATATTCATATTCATATGTACACACACACAGACACACGCACATACGCTCACACACATATGTATGTATATATTCACATTTATATGTATATAAATGTATGTGTATATTCATATATATATTTATATGTGTATATACACACCTCTGCCCCCAGCAGTTGCCTTTTCTCCTCGGGCGAACGCAGGTGCCCGCTCTAGATATCATGTATATATGTGTGTGTGTGCATGTATTTATATATGTATATATAAATACATACATACATATCTATATATATACATACATATATACACATCATCATCAGCCTGTTTCAATCCACTGCAGGACGTAAGCCTCTTCCAATCTTGCATCTTGCGTGTTTTGTTTCCGGTCTTGGCCCCAAAATACATGCGTGTATGTATATGCATTACATATATATACACAGATATATATGTACATATATATATATATATATATATCCACAATAGATGCTCCACGGGGGAAACGGATTCTTATTAAAAACAGGAGGACCAGGACAGCAGGAAACCACATCATGCGCATATTCATTTATTAAGCTTTCAGACATCATCAGAATGTCCATGTACAAGAATTTGTAAGATTATTTACATTAATATTGATTATATAACTACAACGAGTAAAACAAAAATAAAAATAAAATACAACAGCAACGCGAATCATAAAAGTAAAACTTGAGAGAAATACTAAACACTGAACATAAGTAAGGTGTTTTTCTTACGAATATTCTCCATAAGTGGAATGTGGAGTACGTGACTGTCATGTTGACGTGACGATAGTTTACAAAAGTTTGAAAGCCCGGATGTCCGTTGTAGGAGAATGAGGAAATGGAGGGGGTGAGGTTGGGGGGAAGGTTAACATTATTTCAGGGTATAGAGAATAGCAGAACTTTAAATTGTTGTTTATGTTAGGTTTTATTTCTTAAACCGATAATGATTCTGAGATTCTTAAATCATTTACATTTTGTGCCTTTCTCATTACTGTAAAATCATCTAGTTTTATTTCATGGTTTGTTTTAAGAGAACGATCTCGGATTAGTGAGTGCGCTCGAGACGATAGTGGACGTAATGTCCGATAAGAGGCCCTTTTATGCTTGCAATATCTCGTGCTTAGATTCCTTGTTGTTGAATCTATATATATCTAGCGTTATAGCTAGAACATTTGTAAGAGTAGCCTACGTTTAGCATAGGTGTTTTGGACAAGTCTTTTGAATAATTTTTGGAAATTTCAAATAAAATGGTAATAGTACCTGACTACGTTTATACACACCATGTTTACATGTATTTCATAGACTCAGTCAAAATGTTTTCTTATTACATACATTATTATTCATATGAGAAATGAAAGTTGCATAAGGTTTTGGATGTTATCGTATCCACCACGATTGAGTTCCATGTCCAAGTCAGACAATTGGGTAATGCCAATGATCATGGACATTTGCTTTATTTACTGAATGAAGTACATCAGCAAATCAAGATACGCAGTATTTTCATTGCTATTTGTGAGCTTGTAAGGTTATACCATACACTTACAAAATGATTTTGAAGACATTCATCACCGAAGTCAATACCACGACATATGACTCCGACACATTGGAAATTCTTACCATGTCATTCCAACGGCCGTCATGATTGACTTCAAATCTTACGCATATAGGATGAACATGTATTTGATGTACTGCTAAAACGACACATAAACATTTTATGCACCTTTAAAATAAAAAAGTTATATCAAGAATCTTACGATGCAATTCGGAAATAATGGAAATATAAAGCCCTATCTGAGAAATAATATCAAACTGTATCAAGTTGAAGGCACATGCAAGGTTATATGACAGAGGAACCCAAAAGAGGCCACCCGTGAGGCGGGAAGCTTCAGGCTTAGGGGCCAAGGAAAATGAGGGGGCCCCGTTCGTTCCTCGAAAAAGGGGGTGAGGGGACCAGGCTGAAGGCTCAGAACCCACACGACCTCACAAGCCAATTATCCCCGGAGATGCAGGCCTACCACGAGCGTGACCAATACGAAGAAGCATGACAAAAACATACCAAAATCTAAAATGAACAAAAGAACCGTGCAGAAGGCACCAAAGTAAAACAAACTAATAAGTAAAAGACAATTGCCAGAGGGGCTTAAGACTGAATAAAAGTAC
>NC_061826.1:4901678-4919178 GCF_019202785.1 Penaeus chinensis | reverse complement strand
TGAATGAACTTGTGACAGTCGGTAGGATGTTGCCAGTACTGCTGGCCTGTGGAACAATCCACACATGTGAAGTTGCCTGGTGTGACAGGTTTCTGTGTAGGCCTGTTTGTGGGCTTTGCTGGAGGAGTACATCCTGAGCATCCTGAACAGCTTCCGTTAGCGAGAAGGAAGTTGCCTGTCAAGCACTGGGTAGCCCATTCATGGTTGCAGGTGAGCAGGTTTTGGTCCCACACTGTTCCCTCTCCACATGGCATCTCCTGGGGCCCATAAGGTGCACATTGAATGAACTTGTGACAGTCGGTAGGATGTTGCCAGTACTGCTGGCCTGTGGAACAATCCACACATGTGAAGTTGCCTGGTGTGACAGGTTTCTGTGTAGGCCTGTTTGTGGGCTTTGCTGGAGGAGTACATCCTGAGCATCCTGAACAGCTTCCGTTAGCGAGAAGGAAGTTGCCTGTCAAGCACTGGGTAGCCCATTCATGGTTGCAGGTGAGCAGGTTTTGGTCCCACACTGTTCCCTCTCCACATGGCATCTCCTGGGGCCCATAAGGTGCACATTGAATGAACTTGTGACAGTCGGTAGGATGTTGCCAGTACTGCTGGCCTGTGGAACAATCCACACATGTGAAGTTGCCTGGTGTGACAGGTTTCTGTGTAGGCCTGTTTGTGGGCTTTGCTGGAGGAGTACATCCTGAGCATCCTGAACAGCTTCCGTTAGCGAGAAGGAAGTTGCCTGTCAAGCACTGGGTAGCCCATTCATGGTTGCAGGTGAGCAGGTTTTGGTCCCACACTGTTCCCTCTCCACATGGCATCTCCTGGGGCCCATAAGGTGCACATTGAATGAACTTGTGACAGTCGGTAGGATGTTGCCAGTACTGCTGGCCTGTGGAACAATCCACACATGTGAAGTTGCCTGGTGTGACAGGTTTCTGTGTAGGCCTGTTTGTGGGCTTTGCTGGAGGAGTACATCCTGAGCATCCTGAACAGCTTCCGTTAGCGAGAAGGAAGTTGCCTGTCAAGCACTGGGTAGCCCATTCATGGTTGCAGGTGAGCAGGTTTTGGTCCCACACTGTTCCCTCTCCACATGGCATCTCCTGGGGCCCATAAGGTGCACATTGAATGAACTTGTGACAGTCGGTAGGATGTTGCCAGTACTGCTGGCCTGTGGAACAATCCACACATGTGAAGTTGCCTGGTGTGACAGGTTTCTGTGTAGGCCTGTTTGTGGGCTTTGCTGGAGGAGTACATCCTGAGCATCCTGAACAGCTTCCGTTAGCGAGAAGGAAGTTGCCTGTCAAGCACTGGGTAGCCCATTCATGGTTGCAGGTGAGCAGGTTTTGGTCCCACACTGTTCCCTCTCCACATGGCATCTCCTGGGGCCCATAAGGTGCACATTGAATGAACTTGTGACAGTCGGTAGGATGTTGCCAGTACTGCTGGCCTGTGGAACAATCCACACATGTGAAGTTGCCTGGTGTGACAGGTTTCTGTGTAGGCCTGTTTGTGGGCTTTGCTGGAGGAGTACATCCTGAGCATCCTGAACAGCTTCCGTTAGCGAGAAGGAAGTTGCCTGTCAAGCACTGGGTAGCCCATTCATGGTTGCAGGTGAGCAGGTTTTGGTCCCACACTGTTCCCTCTCCACATGGCATCTCCTGGGGCCCATAAGGTGCACATTGAATGAACTTGTGACAGTCGGTAGGATGTTGCCAGTACTGCTGGCCTGTGGAACAATCCACACATGTGAAGTTGCCTGGTGTGACAGGTTTCTGTGTAGGCCTGTTTGTGGGCTTTGCTGGAGGAGTACATCCTGAGCATCCTGAACAGCTTCCGTTAGCGAGAAGGAAGTTGCCTGTCAAGCACTGGGTAGCCCATTCATGGTTGCAGGTGAGCAGGTTTTGGTCCCACACTGTTCCCTCTCCACATGGCATCTCCTGGGGCCCATAAGGTGCACATTGAATGAACTTGTGACAGTCGGTAGGATGTTGCCAGTACTGCTGGCCTGTGGAACAATCCACACATGTGAAGTTGCCTGGTGTGACAGGTTTCTGTGTAGGCCTGTTTGTGGGCTTTGCTGGAGGAGTACATCCTGAGCATCCTGAACAGCTTCCGTTAGCGAGAAGGAAGTTGCCTGTCAAGCACTGGGTAGCCCATTCATGGTTGCAGGTGAGCAGGTTTTGGTCCCACACTGTTCCCTCTCCACATGGCATCTCCTGGGGCCCATAAGGTGCACATTGAATGAACTTGTGACAGTCGGTAGGATGTTGCCAGTACTGCTGGCCTGTGGAACAATCCACACATGTGAAGTTGCCTGGTGTGACAGGTTTCTGTGTAGGCCTGTTTGTGGGCTTTGCTGGAGGAGTACATCCTGAGCATCCTGAACAGCTTCCGTTAGCGAGAAGGAAGTTGCCTGTCAAGCACTGGGTAGCCCATTCATGGTTGCAGGTGAGCAGGTTTTGGTCCCACACTGTTCCCTCTCCACATGGCATCTCCTGGGGCCCATAAGGTGCACATTGAATGAACTTGTGACAGTCGGTAGGATGTTGCCAGTACTGCTGGCCTGTGGAACAATCCACACATGTGAAGTTGCCTGGTGTGACAGGTTTCTGTGTAGGCCTGTTTGTGGGCTTTGCTGGAGGAGTACATCCTGAGCATCCTGAACAGCTTCCGTTAGCGAGAAGGAAGTTGCCTGTCAAGCACTGGGTAGCCCATTCATGGTTGCAGGTGAGCAGGTTTTGGTCCCACACTGTTCCCTCTCCACATGGCATCTCCTGGGGCCCATAAGGTGCACATTGAATGAACTTGTGACAGTCGGTAGGATGTTGCCAGTACTGCTGGCCTGTGGAACAATCCACACATGTGAAGTTGCCTGGTGTGACAGGTTTCTGTGTAGGCCTGTTTGTGGGCTTTGCTGGAGGAGTACATCCTGAGCATCCTGAACAGCTTCCGTTAGCGAGAAGGAAGTTGCCTGTCAAGCACTGGGTAGCCCATTCATGGTTGCAGGTGAGCAGGTTTTGGTCCCACACTGTTCCCTCTCCACATGGCATCTCCTGGGGCCCATAAGGTGCACATTGAATGAACTTGTGACAGTCGGTAGGATGTTGCCAGTACTGCTGGCCTGTGGAACAATCCACACATGTGAAGTTGCCTGGTGTGACAGGTTTCTGTGTAGGCCTGTTTGTGGGCTTTGCTGGAGGAGTACATCCTGAGCATCCTGAACAGCTTCCGTTAGCGAGAAGGAAGTTGCCTGTCAAGCACTGGGTAGCCCATTCATGGTTGCAGGTGAGCAGGTTTTGGTCCCACACTGTTCCCTCTCCACATGGCATCTCCTGGGGCCCATAAGGTGCACATTGAATGAACTTGTGACAGTCGGTAGGATGTTGCCAGTACTGCTGGCCTGTGGAACAATCCACACATGTGAAGTTGCCTGGTGTGACAGGTTTCTGTGTAGGCCTGTTTGTGGGCTTTGCTGGAGGAGTACATCCTGAGCATCCTGAACAGCTTCCGTTAGCGAGAAGGAAGTTGCCTGTCAAGCACTGGGTAGCCCATTCATGGTTGCAGGTGAGCAGGTTTTGGTCCCACACTGTTCCCTCTCCACATGGCATCTCCTGGGGCCCATAAGGTGCACATTGAATGAACTTGTGACAGTCGGTAGGATGTTGCCAGTACTGCTGGCCTGTGGAACAATCCACACATGTGAAGTTGCCTGGTGTGACAGGTTTCTGTGTAGGCCTGTTTGTGGGCTTTGCTGGAGGAGTACATCCTGAGCATCCTGAACAGCTTCCGTTAGCGAGAAGGAAGTTGCCTGTCAAGCACTGGGTAGCCCATTCATGGTTGCAGGTGAGCAGGTTTTGGTCCCACACTGTTCCCTCTCCACATGGCATCTCCTGGGGCCCATAAGGTGCACATTGAATGAACTTGTGACAGTCGGTAGGATGTTGCCAGTACTGCTGGCCTGTGGAACAATCCACACATGTGAAGTTGCCTGGTGTGACAGGTTTCTGTGTAGGCCTGTTTGTGGGCTTTGCTGGAGGAGTACATCCTGAGCATCCTGAACAGCTTCCGTTAGCGAGAAGGAAGTTGCCTGTCAAGCACTGGGTAGCCCATTCATGGTTGCAGGTGAGCAGGTTTTGGTCCCACACTGTTCCCTCTCCACATGGCATCTCCTGGGGCCCATAAGGTGCACATTGAATGAACTTGTGACAGTCGGTAGGATGTTGCCAGTACTGCTGGCCTGTGGAACAATCCACACATGTGAAGTTGCCTGGTGTGACAGGTTTCTGTGTAGGCCTGTTTGTGGGCTTTGCTGGAGGAGTACATCCTGAGCATCCTGAACAGCTTCCGTTAGCGAGAAGGAAGTTGCCTGTCAAGCACTGGGTAGCCCATTCATGGTTGCAGGTGAGCAGGTTTTGGTCCCACACTGTTCCCTCTCCACATGGCATCTCCTGGGGCCCATAAGGTGCACATTGAATGAACTTGTGACAGTCGGTAGGATGTTGCCAGTACTGCTGGCCTGTGGAACAATCCACACATGTGAAGTTGCCTGGTGTGACAGGTTTCTGTGTAGGCCTGTTTGTGGGCTTTGCTGGAGGAGTACATCCTGAGCATCCTGAACAGCTTCCGTTAGCGAGAAGGAAGTTGCCTGTCAAGCACTGGGTAGCCCATTCATGGTTGCAGGTGAGCAGGTTTTGGTCCCACACTGTTCCCTCTCCACATGGCATCTCCTGGGGCCCATAAGGTGCACATTGAATGAACTTGTGACAGTCGGTAGGATGTTGCCAGTACTGCTGGCCTGTGGAACAATCCACACATGTGAAGTTGCCTGGTGTGACAGGTTTCTGTGTAGGCCTGTTTGTGGGCTTTGCTGGAGGAGTACATCCTGAGCATCCTGAACAGCTTCCGTTAGCGAGAAGGAAGTTGCCTGTCAAGCACTGGGTAGCCCATTCATGGTTGCAGGTGAGCAGGTTTTGGTCCCACACTGTTCCCTCTCCACATGGCATCTCCTGGGGCCCATAAGGTGCACATTGAATGAACTTGTGACAGTCGGTAGGATGTTGCCAGTACTGCTGGCCTGTGGAACAATCCACACATGTGAAGTTGCCTGGTGTGACAGGTTTCTGTGTAGGCCTGTTTGTGGGCTTTGCTGGAGGAGTACATCCTGAGCATCCTGAACAGCTTCCGTTAGCGAGAAGGAAGTTGCCTGTCAAGCACTGGGTAGCCCATTCATGGTTGCAGGTGAGCAGGTTTTGGTCCCACACTGTTCCCTCTCCACATGGCATCTCCTGGGGCCCATAAGGTGCACATTGAATGAACTTGTGACAGTCGGTAGGATGTTGCCAGTACTGCTGGCCTGTGGAACAATCCACACATGTGAAGTTGCCTGGTGTGACAGGTTTCTGTGTAGGCCTGTTTGTGGGCTTTGCTGGAGGAGTACATCCTGAGCATCCTGAACAGCTTCCGTTAGCGAGAAGGAAGTTGCCTGTCAATGTTGTTATTGATGTAATCATTATTATCGTTACTGTTATTATTATTATCGTTACTGTTATTATTATTATCGTTACTGTTATTATTATTATCGTTACTGTTATTATTATTATCGTTACTGTTATTATTATTATCGTTACTGTTATTATTATTATCGTTACTGTTATTATTATTATCGTTACTGTTATTATTATTATCGTTACTGTTATTATTATTATCGTTACTGTTATTATTATTATCGTTACTGTTATTATTATTATCGTTACTGTTATTATTATTATCGTTACTGTTATTATTATTATCGTTACTGTTATTATTATTATCGTTACTGTTATTATTATTATCGTTACTGTTATTATTATTATCGTTACTGTTATTATTATTATCGTTACTGTTATTATTATTATCGTTACTGTTATTATTATTATCGTTACTGTTATTATTATTATCGTTACTGTTATTATTATTATCGTTACTGTTATTATTATTATCGTTACTGTTATTATTATTATCGTTACTGTTATTATTATTATCGTTACTGTTATTATTATTATCGTTACTGTTATTATTATTATCGTTACTGTTATTATTATTATCGTTACTGTTATTATTATTATCGTTACTGTTATTATTATTATCGTTACTGTTATTATTATTATCGTTACTGTTATTATTATTATCGTTACTGTTATTATTATTATCGTTACTGTTATTATTATTATCGTTACTGTTATTATTATTATCGTTACTGTTATTATTATTATCGTTACTGTTATTATTATTATCGTTACTGTTATTATTATTATCGTTACTGTTATTATTATTATCGTTACTGTTATTATTATTATCGTTACTGTTATTATTATTATCGTTACTGTTATTATTATTATCGTTACTGTTATTATTATTATCGTTACTGTTATTATTATTATCGTTACTGTTATTATTATTATCGTTACTGTTATTATTATTATCGTTACTGTTATTATTATTATCGTTACTGTTATTATTATTATCGTTACTGTTATTATTATTATCGTTACTGTTATTATTATTATCGTTACTGTTATTATTATTATCGTTACTGTTATTATTATTATCGTTACTGTTATTATTATTATCGTTACTGTTATTATTATTATCGTTACTGTTATTATTATTATCGTTACTGTTATTATTATTATCGTTACTGTTATTATTATTATCGTTACTGTTATTATTATTATCGTTACTGTTATTATTATTATCGTTACTGTTATTATTATTATCGTTACTGTTATTATTATTATCGTTACTGTTATTATTATTATCGTTACTGTTATTATTATTATCGTTACTGTTATTATTATTATCGTTACTGTTATTATTATTATCGTTACTGTTATTATTATTATCGTTACTGTTATTATTATTATCGTTACTGTTATTATTATTATCGTTACTGTTATTATTATTATCGTTACTGTTATTATTATTATCGTTACTGTTATTATTATTATCGTTACTGTTATTATTATTATCGTTACTGTTATTATTATTATCGTTACTGTTATTATTATTATCGTTACTGTTATTATTATTATCGTTACTGTTATTATTATTATCGTTACTGTTATTATTATTATCGTTACTGTTATTATTATTATCGTTACTGTTATTATTATTATCGTTACTGTTATTATTATTATCGTTACTGTTATTATTATTATCGTTACTGTTATTATTATTATCGTTACTGTTATTATTATTATCGTTACTGTTATTATTATTATCGTTACTGTTATTATTATTATCGTTACTGTTATTATTATTATCGTTACTGTTATTATTATTATCGTTACTGTTATTATTATTATCGTTACTGTTATTATTATTATCGTTACTGTTATTATTATTATCGTTACTGTTATTATTATTATCGTTACTGTTATTATTATTATCGTTACTGTTATTATTATTATCGTTACTGTTATTATTATTATCGTTACTGTTATTATTATTATCGTTACTGTTATTATTATTATCGTTACTGTTATTATTATTATCGTTACTGTTATTATTATTATCGTTACTGTTATTATTATTATCGTTACTGTTATTATTATTATCGTTACTGTTATTATTATTATCGTTACTGTTATTATTATTATCGTTACTGTTATTATTATTATCGTTACTGTTATTATTATTATCGTTACTGTTATTATTATTATCGTTACTGTTATTATTATTATCGTTACTGTTATTATTATTATCGTTACTGTTATTATTATTATCGTTACTGTTATTATTATTATCGTTACTGTTATTATTATTATCGTTACTGTTATTATTATTATCGTTACTGTTATTATTATTATCGTTACTGTTATTATTATTATCGTTACTGTTATTATTATTATCGTTACTGTTATTATTATTATCGTTACTGTTATTATTATTATCGTTACTGTTATTATTATTATCGTTACTGTTATTATTATTATCGTTACTGTTATTATTATTATCGTTACTGTTATTATTATTATCGTTACTGTTATTATTATTATCGTTACTGTTATTATTATTATCGTTACTGTTATTATTATTATCGTTACTGTTATTATTATTATCGTTACTGTTATTATTATTATCGTTACTGTTATTATTATTATCGCCAGTGCAGTCAGTTGGATGAGGGAGATGGCAACATTCGCATGTGCAATTGGGGCTGGGTGTTGGAGGGGGGCCGGTGACCGGTGGATCAGTGGGAATTACGCAACTCTGGTCCTCCCCTGAGGTACAACCTGCGCGATCTGGCCAGTCGCATACCTTTTTAAACAAGTTAAGATTTAGACATCACCAATAGAAGATGAAGCATATAGATCAAAATGATAAGTTTACAGAACATTTATAAAGCATCATAGTAAGTCAACTGAAACTGTGCAAAATGGTAGCAAAGACTCAAAACTGGATACTCCGTGATATATCCAGGTTGAGATTAAGTCATATATTGTGTAATAGAAGGTTCTTTCCTCAGGAAATCACTATTTACCTTGATTGCTGGATTAAAGTGCAAACCAGCGGGACAGTCCTTCACGTAGGGGATATAGTGGTCGCAGTGAACCCACTTGGTACAGGCCTTTGGGTGTGGGAAAAGACCACTGTAGGAAGGACACACGAGGTTGCAGGGGTCTATTGCTGGGGTACTTGGCCCACATTCCCCTCGACAGGTCTTGGGGCACATTGAAGCCACTTGGTTCGCCCAAGTACAGTCACTGCCTGCCTTACAGGTGCAGGCTCCACTGGCAGCCCAGTGCTTGCAGTCTGGATTCTCACCAGCGCAGCCACCTGATGGTTTGGTGGGGGTCACAGTTGGGCATCCAGTGCAACCTGAACAGCTTCCATTAGGTAGAAGGTAGTTGCCTGTCACACATGGGGTGTTCCATTCGTGGTTGCAAGTGAGGATCTTCTGGTCCCACCTGGTTCCTGCAGGGCATGGCATCTCCTGGGGCCCATAAGGTGCACATTGAATGAACTTGTGACAGTCAGTAGGATGTTGCCAGTACTGCTGGCCTGTGGAACAATCCACACATGTGAAGTTGCCTGGTGTGACAGGTTTCTGGGTAGGCCTGTTTGTGGGCTTTGCTGGAGGAGTACATCCTGAGCATCCTGAACAGCTTCCGTTAGCGAGAAGGAAGTTGCCTGTCAAGCACTGGACAGCCCATTCATGGTTGCAGGTGAGCAGATTTTGGTCCCACACTGTTCCCTCTCCACATGGCATCTCCTGAGGTCCGTAGGGTGCGCACTGAATGAACTTGCGGCAGTCGCTGGGATGCTGCCAGTACTGTTGGCCGGTAGAGCAGTCCACGCAAGGGTATTCAATTACAGGAGGCCTGGTGACGTCCACATGGTCTTGGCAGGCGCAGCTACGGGGACATGCATGGGCGACAAAGTGCTGCCAGGAGCAGTCACCATCTGTCCACTTGCAGTGACAGTCGTTGTTGGCGGCCCAGAACTTGCAATCAGGCTGTTGATAAGGCCTTTGGATTAGTGCCATAACTATGGTAACTGATGTCTGCAATTAGCTTATTAGCATCAATAATAGAAGAGATAAATAAAAAGAGCAACTAACGTCGGAATCGAAGACGTTTTCATTGCAAGGTCCAGGTGTTGGAGGATCAGTCGGGCAGTCAACATTGGCAGCGATGTCGCACATACGGGTATCGGGGTTGAACAGCAGACCTTCTGAGCAGTACTTCTTCTCTGCCTCGTTGTCCCTGCCTGAAGGTTGAATAAATTCATGATTAATCTTCTGAAGAATGTACTTATTTACGGAAAATATGAAGTGAAATTTTCGCTTCCTCAACGATACACTACAAATGAGCATATTAATACTATTTAGCATTTGCAGGGTAAGATTAAAGTAGTTGCAATTTTTATTACTTACAGTCATAGTAAGCATTGCACTCCCCGTCCACTGGGTATCGGCAATGGCAGCCGCAAATTATTGGTTTAGGGCATTCATAATTGGTTGGAAGATCGCACTGTTCTTTTGCAGGATTGAACACCAAGTCACCTCCGCACTCCCTAACGTAGGCAATGTTATCCTGTAATAAAAAAACAAAAATTATATTTTTTGACACTGTCTACTCAGAACAATTTTACCTTGAATAGAAATAGTTGAATGAATCAAATGTAGATATAGTTGCCGTGGAATAAAAGAAAAGTCATGATTTTTCCTTATGCACAAGTAAAGTTAAGTGCAATAACCGAAGAGCCTTCAGGGGGCGTCGTCCGTCCTACCTTGCACTCGTAGTACTTGTTGCAGTCCTTGTGTGGCTTGAGGCAGCAGTCGCAGTCGCACTGGACTGAAAGGTCTGACTCTCTGGGCAAGGATTGACTGGCCTTTGCGGACCGAAGGGAACACCCTTCGGTCTCCAGTCGCTTGGTGATGTCACACTGGAAGGATGTTAGTTTGAAGTTGATTTTCCTGGTGAAAATCCTGATTTCTTGCTTGTAGGCAATGCATGGCTAACGTACACACGTATGTGTATACATATTTGTATATGTTTGAATATATATACATGATATACATTTATATGTATATGTATATCATATATATACATATATTTAGATATATAGAAACACATATGTATATATAAATATATGAATTTATAAGTATATAAGTATATATAGATGTAGACACATATCTATATGTATGCATACATTTATATATATACATATTACATATATTTTATATATATTATATATACACATATATATATGCACATAAGTATATATGTATATCATATATACATACTTATATGTATATTGTATATATATACATACATATGCACATGTATATATCTATCTATATATATACATACGTATATATATAAATATATATATATATATACATACGTATATATATAAATATATATAAGTACATATAAGTATACATATGTATGTATACATACATACACATACACATATATATATATCTATCTATCCATATTTATATATGAAAAGGAAAACAGCCACAATAAGAAATGAAATCAGCCGTATAACTAACCGAAATCATCCATTCCGGTTAATTATTCGTCGGATGAGGAACCCCTGAAGGGTACAAAATGTTACGAATTATTTTCATTTCTAGTTGTGGCTGTTTTCCTTTATTACTTTGTGTTCATATATATATATATATATATATATATATATATATATATGTTCCTGTGTTTGTGTTCATATATATATATATATATATATATATATATATATATATATGTTCCTGTGTTTGTGTTCATATATATATATATATATATATATATGTATGTGTGTGTGTGTGTGTGTATACATCATGTGTGTGTGTATATATAGATGTATGTAGGTGTATATGTGTAAGAATATTTGTATTTATGCATATATGTTTATATTTACGTATGTATATATACATACATATATGTATGCATGAAGAAATATATATCTATGTATGTTTATTTGTATAAATATTGGCGTGTGTGGATGTGCATATGTATATGAATATAAGTATATATGGAGACACAGGTGACCAGGTCTGACCTTACCTTGGCGTTTGCCGCGTAGTCACAGCTTCCCGAGGCCTCGTTGAAGTGCAGGTTGGCGGGGCAGGTCTCGACGTAGGCGTGGCCGTTGGCACACTTGACGTAGCGGTGGCAGTCCGTCGGGTGCGCGAAGAGGCCGTTGGACTCAGGACAAGTCAACGTGGTGCAGATGCTGAGACCTACAAGAAAGGTTTCAGTGATATGATCACATATATATCGACAAAGACATAAATATATATAAAAACAGAGTTGGAGTCGGTTGAAAGAGAACGGCCGAGCTGTAACACCACTCACCTCCTCTTTCCCTCTGTGTGTATACACACTCATATGTATACTATATATATGTGTGTGTGTATATATACATATTTTACATACTTCATTGTTTACTTTCCCTTCCCCTCACTTTCTGTTTTCATGTGAATATTTGATATATCTACCCTCAGTCGATGCCGCCAGCGCCAAGGCTGCAACCACCGCAGCCAGGAACCTGCTCGTTCCCATTTTCCTCAAGACCAGTGGAAGCGACTACGAGAAGAACAGTCGTCGTGCTTTCAGTAGGCGTCGTGGGCGCCGGCTGCTGCGGTTGCTTGTCCCGCACTTCTTATATACAAAGCAGTTTGAAAAAAAATCATCGCCAGTTATCGACGTAATGTGGATAAGGAATCTTGAAAAAATTAAAAACCTAATTTTACTAATAGACACGATAACTGGCTCGGAAGATCTAGGAAAGGGTGACTAGAATAGGAAAATGGTTGTATCATATGCAGTCCTTTTAAAAAGGACATTTTATATGATACAACCATTTTGATACAGAAAACAACGATCCATCCATTGACGTAGCTCAAACAGAAGGAGTGTCAGAGTTTGGAACAGTAATCTGGAACGTCATCAAAACTTTTCAATAGCAAACTATCTGATTTAAGGTTCTGCATTTACACTACTGAAATATACATGCTAGTCTTTATTATGTTCATATGAATAAACATACACACACATATTTGCGTGTGTGTGTGTCTGAGTCTTAGTATTAGTTTATTTATTTGAATCTTTTTGAAATAACGCCTACTACTGTAGTGTGAAGGTAAAGCTAGGTTATCTCAAGTTTATATGATCCTAAGAATAAAATATCTTTCTTTAAATACTGAAACCAGGTATTATTATCTGTTAGATTAACATATTTACCTCTTTATCACTACGTAATACATGTTCCAGCCACATGTCATGATATGTTTCTCTGGAATGTGCCATAAAAGGGGTATTGGAACCTATCATTTTCCTTCTTACAACAATCATACACACACACATATATGTGTATATATGTACACACAATATATATAGATATATAAATATATATATATATATATTTGTACACACACACAGACATACATGCATACATGCATACATATATTCATACACACACACACTTTGGAAAAGATTGGGAGAGCCCTGCGTCCTGCAAGGGATTGATTCAGGCTCATGATGATGAAGAGGATGATGATGATATAAGTATATGTATGTATATATATATATACATATACATATATGTATATATACATATACATATATGTATATATGCCTTTTTTTTTTTTGGGGGGGGGTGAGTCAAAGTACTTCCATTGTTCTGATTGGGCCTTAGTTTCTGGATCATGGTGATGGACCTAAGTTTCATCCTGCGTAATTAGTCTGTCAAAATTATCCTGGTTTTCTTGGGACATGGCTAAAATAACATTGGAACAATATATTCGTTCCTGCTGCTGTCCCGCAGACAACTTCTGCATGTGCAAATGGTCATGAATGATTTTGCCCACAGACCCATCACTAATCTTGACATCTTTGGCTACCTGACGAACAGTAATAAGGCGATCTTAAAAAAAGGGGAGTCTCCATTTGATGAATGGTGTTCTCATCAGTATCTCAATGTGGTCGCCCTGGGATAGGGTCCGTTTCCACAGATCTCCGACCGAACCTGAGCTGGTGATGCCAATATTTAATAAAGTCAAATGATGGGGCATCCTCCTCATAAGTTGCTTTGATTTCATTTTATTTATCTTGGGGTGTGCAGCCATTCAAGTATAAAAGCCTAATCACTGGTTCCATTTTCACACTTTACAGCACCTTCACCGATGTAACAGAAAACTTGTTATGAGTTAAGGATTGACAATCAACACATGACCTATAGGGACATGTTTCATTATGCATTAGGAAAGTTCAGCCTCCGAGGATAAGCGGAAATGGGTCAAGGGAAATCTTTATTGAGCGCCCCTCGTATATGTATGTATACATGTGTGTGTGTGTGTGTATGTGTTTTTGTGTGTGTGTGTGTGTGTGTGTGTGTGTGTGCGTGCGTGCGTGAGTGCGTGCGTGCGTGCGTGCGTGCGTGTGTGTGTCTGTGTGTGTGTGTGTGTCTGTGTGTGTGTGTAGAAAAAGGTATGAATTAGAATAAATGTATGTATATGGATGAACCCTATGCCGACGCCACTGGTTAAATACATGTCTTGTATTGTGAAGATATTCATTTTCATTCATACATTTTCTACATTAAACACATATACATACACACACACACACACACACACACACACACACACACACATATATATATATATATATATATATATATATATATATATATATTACACATATGTGTATATACATACATGAGGATAGTTCATTAAATATTTCCCCTGTCCCACTTCCGCTTATCTTAGGAGGATGAACTTTCACGTGCATAATGATACATGTCTCTATAGTTCCTGCCAGGGCTGATGTCCGTCACCACAGGACTTCCAACGCCATAGTAGTGCATGTAGATGAAGCTAGACATCTACTGAATTGGAAAGAAGTAGACGTAATCCACGAAATAGTGAACAAACAGAAAAAAAAACTCATGGAAGCTGCAGACATCGCAATGGAGAAAAATATAAACACTGCATCGGGCACCATCCAGTCATCTAAGGTCGCGGCAGTAATTATGCGGAAACCGCGTGAGAGGTAGCAGTCGTCTGGTGATGCGTCAGCTCATGTCTGATATATATATATATATATATATATATATATATATATATATATATATATGTGTGTGTGTGTGTGTGTGTGTGTGTGTGTGTGTGTGTGTGTGTGTGTATTCGGAACAGTTAAGTCCATCTCTTGTATTGTGAAGGTATTAACGCATTCGGCACGTATGGCAAGAATACATGCCAATTTTATTTATTGTATTTACACATAAATGGCTCTACAAGTGCTTAGTCACCAAGGAGTCAGTAATCAGTTCTACCAATCTCACCTTTTTACCCTTTTCCTCGACTTTTGGAAGGGGTATTTTGCATTACTTCATTGTCTTAAATGTTACCAAGATTATGATAACAATTTCATAACCATAACATCAATAGCAATAATAACAGTATTGATATCAAATGTATTAAAAAGAAAAATATATTTTCCCGCCAATTCAAGGAATGGGGAAATTAGGATCGGTCACTCGGGCCTACTGATAGACTCCTTGCCGGCTGAGCACACGAGACGACATCTGTATGTAACAATATTCACATAAAAAAAAAAAAAAAAAAAAAAAAAATACAGGGGGCAGAACATGAAACCGTGGTGGTTGGTTCAATTTTCACTGAGTATTCACTGATGAATGAAATAGCAAATGGCATAATAAAAATTACTATGCATAAGGAACTAGTATGATATCAGTGACACTACGTGTTGAAATATCATGTGTAGAGAAAATACTAGTAAGTATTTGGCATAGAAACAAATAAATAAGAAGTTAGTCAACATAGAGCAAAACAAACTTGGATGTAAGTCATTCACGAAATTAAGTAAAAAAAACAAATGTCGATGTAGCTTGCGTGATTCTCGTAGGAACACATTGAAGCAATTGCAATATCGCACCCAGTCCATACAGGAGTAAGGTAAGCGTGGGAGTATAACTGGGTGATCAAGGTTCTGCAACATCTGGCGAAATAGGCATCAGTGAGACATACGAAAAACAATATGCTAATACATGGATTCAGAAAAAAAAATAGTCAGAGTGACAGTAAACATAAGCATGTGAATTAACCATATATGATAAATAACAACATATAATAAAACGGGGTCATGAGTAACCAAAATAAAATGTACAAGATTTTGAATAAGTCATAAATATAACCATATATCATGAAATGAGTGATTGATCAGGAATAAATCAATGTCACAAACTGCTGGAGAAAATGCCAGGTAGTCGGGTGATAAGAAGGCCGCAGATGATGCCAGAGCTAGATCAATGGTCTGCTATATAACAAGGTGATTAATCATTCGATGAGTATCAAAAATAGTAAAATATGGAGCTTGTGGAGTGATAAGTGTTATATTATATTATGATACTCATATGTCAACAAGATATTCAAAGAAATAATTAATAATTAATTGATTGATAATCATATGCAACATGATGAAAATGAGTGATTAACTGAGCTGTTTGTTACTGCTTGCATACTCCGAATCTCGTCTTATCTGGAAGGTTATAATAAATGAAGACGTTGTGGTTAAGAATGGAATCGACAGAAATATAAATATATATATATATATATATATATATATATATATATACATATACATATATATACATATATATACATATATTCACATATTCATATATGTATATAAATATATATATATATATATATATATATATATGTACATATATATACACATATATGTATCTGTAATATATGTATGTGTATATATATATGTATATATAAATATACATATACATATATACACAAATATGTACATATACACACACACATATGCAGGGGCGTCACTTCATGTTATGAGTTGGGGGGGTGACGGGTAAATTTGCCCTGAAAAAAAAAAAAATTGCCCCGCAAATCACGAAAAAGAAAATGCTCACTTGCTCTTTATAAGTAGCCTGTTATAAATGTTATAAATCAAGTATCATCAACAATTAGTTTCATATAGTTATGTATATATCTTGAATACTTATCGGCTATTGAGGCAGATTCCGTAAGAGAAAATTTGCCCTGCAGAACTAGATTTTGCCTTGCAAAAAGAGGCTTGTTTTAGAGTTGGGGGGCTGAACCACCCCCCATACCCCCGTTAAGTGACGCCCCTGCACATATGTATCTTATATATTTGTATATTTATATATACATATGTGTATATACACACATACATACATATATATGATATATATAAGATATATACATGAATAGATAAATAAATAAATATGTATATATGTTTATATATATGTATATGTGTATACACACACACACACATATATATATATATATATATATATATATATATATATATATATACACACACAACACACACACATATTTTTATATATCTATCTATCTATCTATTTATCTATCCATCTATATATATATACATATGTATGTATGTGTGTGTGTATATATACACATACATATATATGTTTGTGTGTGTATATATACACTTATATATATATATATATATATATATATATATATATATATACATATATATGATATCTCTCTCTCTCTCTCTCTCTCTCTCTCTCTCTATATATATATATATATATATATATATATATATATATATATATATATATATATATATAATATATTTATGTATATATATGTATGTATAAATGTATCTTATATATAAATCTATATACATAATATATATAATATTTATATGCATATAAGATATACATATGTGTGTATATATATGATTTATATCCATATACATATATATATATATGAAAAGATAAATAAATTAATATATATGTAAATATATGTATAAACGTATACACATATATACATATATACATATATATATGTATACACACACATGTTTATCTATCTATCTATCTATCTATCTATCTGTCATTCTATATACACTGAACAGCAGGCCTTCTGAGCAGTACTTCGCCTCGTTGTCCCTGCCTGAAGGTTGAATAAATT
>NC_061826.1:4889178-4891678 GCF_019202785.1 Penaeus chinensis | reverse complement strand
CAGAAATATAAATATATATATATACATAAATATACATATATATATACATATATTCACATATTCATATATGTATATAAATATATATATATATATATATATATGTGTGTGTGTGTACATATATATACACATATATATGTATCTGTAATATATGTATGTGTATATATATGTATATATAAATATACGTATACATATACACAAATATGTACATATACACACACACACATATGCAGGGGTGTCACTTCATGTTATGAGTTGGGGGGGTGACGGGTAAATTTGCCCTGAAAAAAAAAAAAATTGCCCCGCAAATCACGAAAAAGAAAATGCTCACTTGCTCTTTATAAGTAGCCTGTTATAAATGTTATAAATCAAGTATGTTATAAATCAAGTATCATCAACAATTAGTTTCATATAGTTATGTATATATCTTGAATACTTATCGGCTATTGAGGCAGATTCCGTAAGAGAAAATTTGCCCTGCAGAACTAGATTTTGCCCTGCGAAAAGAGGCTTTTTTAAGAGTTGGGGGGATGAACCACCCCCATACCCCCCCTTAAGTGACGCCCCTGCACATATGTATCTTATATATTTGTATATTTATATATACATATGTGTATATACACACATACATACATATATATGATATATATAAGATATATACATGAATAGATAAATAAATAAATATGTATATATGTTTATATATATGTATATGTGTATACACACACACACACACACACACACATATATATATATAGATATATATATATATATATGTATATGTGTATACACACACACACACAACACACACACATATGTTTATATATCTATCTATCTATCTATATATCTATCCATCTATATATATACATATGTATGTATGTGTGTGTGTGTATATATACACATACATATATATGTTTGTGTGTATATATACACTTATATATATATATATATATATATATATATATATACATATATATGATATCTCTCTCTCTATATATATATATATATATAATATATTTATGTATATATATGTATGTATAAATATATCTTATATATAAATCTATATACATAATATATATAATATTTATATGCATATAAGATATACATATGTATGTATATATATGATTTATATCCATATACATATATATATATGAAAAGATAAATAAATTAATATATATATGTAAATACATGTATAAACGTATACACATATATACATATATACATATATATATATATGTATACCCCAATGCCGTCGGGGAAAATGAACAAAAAATGGGGAAAATGCTGTGCCCATTTTCTATATTTTTTGTGAAATGTCTGCTCATAGATGGCTCTGCTAGTGCTTAGCCACAAAGGAGTCAATTAGTAGACCTTGTGACCATACGTGATTTGAATTGGCGGGAAAAACGTGTTTTTTACTAGTGCTATGGATATCGATGGTATTATTTTTATTATAAACATTATAATTTTTATAATGTCTTTTAATATTAGTAACAGCAAAATAAGATAATGTAAAATATTTCGTAAATCAAAGAAAAGGGTGAACGGGCGAGACGGGCAGTACTCCTAACTGGCTCATTGGTGACTTAGTACAAGTATAGCCATCTATGTGTATAAACAATCAAACAAGTACTAACAGTGGGCAAAGCACGTGTCTACCCGTCGTACCCGTCGGCAAGGGGTTAAACACACATGTTTATCTATCTATCTATCTATCTATCTATCTGTCATTCTATATACATTGAACAGCAGGCCTTCTGAACAGTACTTCGCCTCGTTGTCCCTGCCTGAAGGTTGAATAAATTTATACTTAATCTTCTGAAAAATGTACTTATTAACGGGAAATATGACGGGTTCCCCAAAACACACAAATGAGAATGTCCAAGTTAAATTTTCGCTTTCTCAGCGGTACACTACAAATGAGCATACTAATACTATGTAATGACTGCAAAGATGATATGGGCTATACTTGATAAGTGAAAACTATACAATCAGAAGTCAATTTATGAATTAAATGATCACATAAAGGTAAAAACGATGAAAATGAGAAAATGTTACGTAAGCCGTTCATTGATAGCATTTGCAGGGTAAGATTAAAGAAGTTGAATTTTTATTACTTACAGTCATAGTAAGCATTGCACTCCCCGTCCACTGGGTATCGGCAATGGCAGCCGCAAGGTTTTGGTTTAGGGCATTCATAATTGGTTGGAAGATCGCACTGTTCTTTTGCAGGATTGAACACCAAGTCACCTCCGCACTCCTTAACGTAGTAATGTTATCCTGTAATTAAAAACAAAGATATTTTTTTGACACTGTCTACTCAGAGCAATTTTACCTTGAATAGAAATATATGTATATGTATATGCACTATATATATTTGTTTTACTTTAATAGTTGAGTGAATCAAATGTAAGTATAGTTACCGTGGAAAGAAAGAAAAGTCATGATTTTTCTTTACTCACAAGTAAAGTTAAGTGCATTAACCGAAGAGCCTTCATGCTGAGAC
>NC_061826.1:4876678-4881678 GCF_019202785.1 Penaeus chinensis | reverse complement strand
GAGCAGGCTGAACCAGCCGCATCAGCTCCTGCCTCCTCAAACAAGCCCGAAAGCCGAAAGGGCGGGCCGAAGCGTCCGAGGCCGGATACCGACTCTGATGAAGAGTCGGGACCCCCTAAACGCTTCACCCAGTTCAAAGTGCCAGCTAAACCCGAAGGCTTCGACAATGCCTACCAATTGGTCAGGGCATTGGAGTTGCAACGGAAAATCCGGTTGTCGATCCGGGTCGCCCAAGATCAGGGCATGATCATAATGCCCAAAGATCAAGCTACCTTAAATTTCCTCCGGGAAACGAAGGAGCTAACTGATGGGAGAAAAGTGAGTCTTTCCCCACTAATTCCCGAGGAAAAGAGAACCAAGATGGTGCTACTTGGCTTCTCAGTCTCGTACGATGTGGAGCTGATCGCTTCACACCCACAGGTCGTGCAGGCTTCCCGAATGTCGAAGGGGAAGACCCCAACCAGGCAAGTCCTGGTGACCATGAAAGGTGCCCCAACCACTACCCTTGATCTGGGTAACTGGGGCACCTACAACCTTCGAACGTATGTGCCAGAACCACTTCGGTGTTTCAAGTGCCAGAAATACGGTCACCACAAGGCTAACTGTACAGCCAAGCCTAAATGTGGTGTCTGTAGCAAGGCACACAACACAGAGGTATGCCTCAAGGCATACAAAGAGGAAAAGAGGGACACAACAGCCAAATGTCCCAACTGTGCCAAGAAGCATCATGCCTGGAGCCTGACTTGCTCTGTCAGGAAAAAGGCGGCCCTCAGGCGACAAGAGGTTGCTCAAAACCGATCAGACTTTGTTCCTGCCCCACCGGGCACCCATGTCTGGGGAAGGAACAAAAGCGAAAAGGCCCCCCGACCTCCTAAGAGGAAGGAAGCCGCCCCCCAGCCGACACCGGATGTCTCCAACAAAAAGGAGTTTCCGACAATGCCAAAGGTGCAGAAAAAGAAACTAAAGAAAAAAGTTTCTAAGAGCACCACAAAAACCTCCCCAACAGATGATCATCTCCTCTTTGACGAGGACGATATGACTCTCCTGTTAACTGCTGTTGTCACAGCAGTAGCAACAGCCCTGGGGAGGTCGAGTGAGGAGGCCGAGAAGGCAGTTTCGGTCGCCATGACGGCAATGACCCAGACTGTCGCAGCCCTGAAGGGAAGAAAGCTGGCTAGAGAAAAACCAGCCTCACCCTCACCCCAGGACGAGACTCCCCTCCCCACTGCAAACCAGGCCATGCCTTCACAGGCAGAGCCAAAACAGGCTGAATCTGTGCAGCCAGAGCCAGATCACGCTGACCTTGCCCAGGCAAGGCCAGCAAGGCCAGCCAAGAAAAAGCCTGAGAGAAAAGCCGAACCAACCAAAGTCAGAGCTACCAAAGGCTCTCCACCCCCCAGTGGACCCAAGGATAGCCTGACAACAGACGAGGAGCCCTCAACTAGCGAGGACCTCGCAATGGAGTTGTCAGACTCCGACGATGTCTCTGATGTAACTATCACTGAGTAACATCATGACACACCATCTAAGCATCCTACAGTGGAACATCAATAGCTTCTCTGCAAAGAACGCTTTTCTCCAAGCAGTAGTGCGATCAAGGAACATTGACATTGTCATGCTCCAGGAGACATTAACAGTGGACACTGTTCGCTTCTCAGGGTACCATGCCTTCACACTGCCACGAACACCTGGCAAGAGAGGCTTGATCACCCTTGTGAGAGCAACAATCCCCTGCTCCGCAATAGCCGATGCATCGCACTGTGGAGATGATGTTGAATCCCTTGCCGTCGAGGTTCACCTGGCCGGGGGGCCCCTCAAACTGTACAATGTGTACAGCCGGCCACGCTGTAAAAGCTTAGACATCAGCCAGGTCTGTGCTTCTGCTGCACACGACCGAGTGATCATAGGGGGAGACTTCAATGCACACCACCCCATCCTGGCTCCCTGCCGGGCACCGGATGCGGCCGGCTATCACATAGCCGACGTGCTAGAGACATTCCCTGAGATCGCTCTCCTCAACACCCAAGAGCCAACGCATGTCAGAGGAGGGGTCCTAGACCTCACCCTGGCCACTGCGACTCTGGTGGGGAGGATTGGCTGGTGTGTCGATGAGACCGTCACAAGTGACCATTACGGCACTATAACTACCCTCATGGATGCTGGCCCAGCCGAAATCCTAAGACCAAATCCAAGATGGAAAACAGACAAGGCCAACTGGCAGGCGTTTCAAAACGCCTTGGCCCTCTGTCTGAGATGCAACAATCCCCCACAAAGCGAAAATGTGGAAGTGCTCGAAGCCAGCCTGCTAAACGCCATTAATGAAGCAGCCTCACAGACCATACCCAAAACTCGGCCTGGGTCCAGAAGTCACAAAGACGCCTGGTACTTCAATGACGAGATCAGGGAGGTCAACCACAGGGTGAACATGTGCCGAAAACTATTCCGAAGGCAAAGAACCCCTGACAACCTATCCCTCCTAAGGGAAGCTGTCACGGATGCCAAGGAAACTGCCAACAGAGTCAGGCAAGAAAAGTGGCTGGAATGGTGTGAGTCCTTCGACCACCAAACCACCCTTTCAGAGCTGTGGCAACGGGTCAAGCGAGCTACCAGCCGCTCAGCCCCGAGGTGCACCCATCACGACCCCCAAGCAGAGGCTAACAGACTGGCGCACGAGTTCTCTGCGAGAACGAGCAGCAACAGTCTGCCAGCCGAGCTGAGGGCAAGACAAGAGCGTCTACAGCCAGACAGACACGCTCAGATCAGAGAAAGGGCAGCCGAACCCGATAACTCAGACGTTATCTTTTCTCTGAGGGAACTAAGGAAAGCCTATAAAACCAGTTCCAACACAGCCCCGGGCTCTGATGGGATCTCGTACCCCATTATCTCCCACCTAGGACTAGCAGGTGAGCGTGCACTCTTGCAACTCATCAACAAGTCCTGGGAAACTTCCACTCTACCCCAGAGTTGGAAGAGGGCTACCATAGTTCCCGTCCCAAAACCAAAGGAGCCGGGGAAGTACCGCCCCATCTCTCTGCTCAGCTGCCTGGCCAAGACGGCTGAGAGGATGGTACTAAACCGGCTTCAATGGAAAACGGGACCCCCGCACGAACACCTTCACGGGTTCACAAGGGGCATGGGCACAGCACACAGCTTAGCCACGCTCTTAAGCACAATCAGCAAGGGCCCAGCTGTGGTGGTATTCCTTGACCTGGAGAAGGCTTTTGAACTGGCAAGTCCGCTTGCCATTCAGGAAAGCCTGATCCAGAAGGGAATCAGAGGAAAGCTCTTGGCTTGGATAGGTGACTATTTCAGGAACAGGACTGCCAATGTCAAATTCCAGGGTCACCTATCGCAGCACATGCCGCTCGAAAATGGAACGCCACAGGGTGGGGTTCTCAGTCCAGCCCTATTCAACACTTTAATGTCCTGTATCCTCAACATAAACCTCCCAGTGGGGTGCCAGATCATCTCGTATGCAGACGATCTCGCTATCACCTCCACTGGACCACGCAGCCAGAATAAAGCCCAGCGTTGTCTGGACCTCGTGTCAGAGGAGTGTTGTAGGACGGGACTAAAGATCTCTGCTGCCAAATCCAAAGCCATGGCTTTAAGACAGAGAGTTCGAGGCACAAGACTGAAAATCCAGGGAGTGGAATTAGAATGGGTCAAGGACTACCTATACCTTGGGGTAAGGATAGACCGGACCCACTCCTTCCATAAGGAGGTCCAGTACCTGGTTGACCGAACCAAAGCAAGACTGTCTGTCATGAGAGCAATGACTGGGAGACGCATAGGGGCCAGACACAAAGTACTAAGATCATTCTATGTACATGCTGTCCGGCCCATTGTGGACTATGCCTCAGTCGCTCTAATTGCTGCAAAGAAAAAGCACACAGACAAATTAGAAACAGTCCAAAATGAAGCTGCCAGGATCATTCTGGGTGCCCCGAGGTGGACGAAGGTCCTCAACCTCCTGATGGAGGCAAACCTTCTCCCCCTGGACTCACGAATCGATCTAACGGCAACACAATTTCTGTCAAAGGTCATCCAGGCTCCCAGGAACACAAGCCTAAGACAAAAATTAGTCAGATGCCTCGAACAAGACAACGAGCTCGTTGCAAACAACTCGTGGCTGTCTCACACAGCCAGGGTGTTGATACGCCATCAGCTCAAAGAACAGCTTCTTGCTAAGGGCATGGACTCCCCCCACTCCGACTTTGCCGAAGCCCCGCCGTGGGCACTGAGCCTGATAGAGTTCAACATAATGAACCTGTCAATGAAAAAGAGCCTATACCCCATGCCTAGCCTAAAGGCAGAAGCCCACAGGGTCATTGCAGCCATCACTCCTCCGGGTAGTAGAACATACTACACGGATGGATCGGTCGATCCCTTGAGCCACACTGCAGGCGCCGGCTTTGCAGCTAGGGATGCCACGCGATCCATGAGGGTAACAGACAACGCCTCCTCGCTACAGGCAGAGGCAGTTGCAATCATGGGAGCCCTAGGCCACGCGTCCCTAAGGGAAGGACACGTGGTCATACACACAGACTCCAGGGCAGCCATTGACTGTCTTCAGCACAGCTCACCCACAGACAACATCTACCTACTGACCACGATTCTCACAATGGCACAGAGAATTCTTGCTCAGGGTAGAAGAATTATCATCAATTGGGTCCCAAGCCACATCGGCATCAGAGGGAACGAGCTTGCTGACAGACTAGCTGCCGCTGGCAGGGGTATGCCCCCAAATCCCATGACGATAAAACCGAGCCGAAAATTACTTATGGAGAAGTGTGCCTTGGTCGGTCGTACCTTCCTACGGCAGCTCCACAGAGAGGAAACGAGAACCTCCCCCTCGGCCAGCTGGTACTCAGACGCCACAGGCTCTGAACCACTGGCACTCTCCGAAGTAAGCAACAGAGGTACCGAAGTCATTCTTCACAGAATGCGCCTAGGTTACCACTGTGCATGGCAGATTATCCCAACAATCGAACACGATG
>NC_061826.1:4856678-4859178 GCF_019202785.1 Penaeus chinensis | reverse complement strand
GTTGATGAAAGGGATATATATATTCATGAGGTGGATGGAGATCCAGAGACTGAAGTAGGTCCGTCAGAGATATAGAGGACATAAGAGAGATGATGATTCATGAAAAGGGTGACGACACGAAGGGAATGAAAGTTCATGAGTGGAATTGTGGCTCAAGAGAGGGATGGAGGTTCATGACAAAGATGCAGGTCCATGAGATGGATGGAGTTCATGAGAAAGATGCAGGTTCATGAGAAGGGTGGAGGTTTGTGAGAAAGAGGCAGGTTCATGAGAAGGATGGAGGTTCCCTTGAAGGACGCGAGTGCTTGAGAAGGATGAAAGTTCATGAGGGGAATGGTGACTCAATAGAGCAAGGAAGGTTCATGAAAAGGACGAAGCTTCGTGAACGGATGGAGGTTTGTGGGAGGGATGAGGGCTCAAGAGGAGAATGAAAGCTCACGAAACGAAAAGAGGTTCATGAGAGTGACGGACGTTAAGGGGAAGTCATGATACAGGCAAGTAGGCCTATCTACCTTGCTATGGTGATCTACCGTCCCAAATATTAAAAGTGATTAATGAGAGCGAATTACAGTCATTTTCATTTCATTTTATAGTGTAAACCTATGATTAATGATACAGAAGGTGCATATATGGCGAAGGGATTGGGGCGGAAAAATAAGATGAACAAGAAAAAATAGATTTTGATAAGGATAACTACTGGCAATTATAATAGACAAGCTTTAATAGTGCAATTACATTAAAGTGTACCATCATGACTGTTAGATATACAGGGAAAGGTTCCCAGTACTTCCAGAACTATTTTTTTATGTACAGTATACGAGTTGTATAGGAAACCCTTCCAGTATATTCTTAAAATAAAAGCCAAGCGGTCGATTACTTTACAAAATTACCAGAATTTTGGGGACATTCAGGAATGGCTTTCTATATATCGCATAATAATTATTTCCTCCTTTCGCCATAACTTTAGCCCTCGGAGGGTTTTTGAGGTAGGCCTACATATTTGAGAAAGGAGAGATGAGAGAGAAAAGAGGAGAGAAAGAGAGAGAGAGAGAGACAGAGAGAATGAGAAAGGGAGAGAGAGGAAGAGAGAGAGAATAAAAAAATCCTTTTTCACTGATAAGCTTCTTGCAGGAACATTTTGATAATGATTCACATTTGTTTTAATCTGTGAACTAACATCTCTCACAGAGGCTGAGTGTTAGTGTGAGCAACTGCACGTGATTAAGAATAGGTAAGTATTGTTTATGTGTCCAAGGTCTGTCCAAGTTTGTGCGTGTGTTTATTTATTTATTTATTTATCTATTTTGAGTGCATATTTGTGTGGTTTCCATATTTTTGCATATATATTGTGTAAATGCATTTCCATATGGTAGTTTTTCATTCCCAGTGATCATCTGTTTCCATATGTTAGCTTTATATGATATAAAGAAATACACGGAGGTCACTCTTTTCACTCACTTTATAAGTCTAAGGATATTATCGGTACATTCAACTCTCTCTCTCTCTCTCTCTCTCTCTCTCTCTCTCTCTCTCTCTCTCTCTCTCTCTCTCTCTCTCTCTCTCTCTCTCTCTCTCTCTCTCTCTCTCTCTCTCTCTCTCTCTCTTCATCTATCTATTTATCCATATCTTTTCAAGCACACAAGCATCAACCTACTCAAAAACCCAAAGACGTAGTTTTCTTCTTCTTCTTTATCTTCGAACATTTTTTCTCACGTTTATCGAAGACCCATTTTCTCTCAGTTGCCCAAAAATGACGTCACGCGAAGCCTTTCCATCAGACGGCGTCCTGTCGGCGACCGGAGAGGACCACTGCTACTGTCTTCCTTCTCTCAGTTTTTTGTTTTGTTTTTAAATTATGCCGGACTTCACAGACACAGGTAACTGCATTGCGTATTTTAGGAAGTGCTATTACTGTTAGAAAAAAATTGTTATGATGTATATTTGAAAGGTTTTGGTGGCCGAAATATTATCTTTCTCTCCGACATCAGTGTTCTACAACTGGAATGTGTCATTTTTATTACTATTTTTGGTCATAATAACGGCAATATAGTAATGGAAACGGCTAAGAAAACTAATAATCACATTCGTGATTTGACAGTGCCTACGAATTATTTTCGGTCTGAGTAAAATTTGCGGTTAAACAAAATTAAAATCCAAGAGCTGTCCCCAGTGGCGCCACGTGGTCTGGCAGAAAGTTGAAGTAACGAGAGGGTTTAGAACAAAATTTGAGGGTATAGAAGAGATTTTTAAAGATTTAGAGTTCATTCCAACTCCGAGGTGTTGTTTTCAGCACAGCACATTATTTAGATGTTCAAATTTGACTTCCGATCGCTGGTTTTTAGGCGTCGTGACTTCCCGTGGGAACCGGCTCGCCAGACAGCGTGGCGCCAGGAAAGGTGTTTTAAAGCTGTTCGTATAAATGGTTGTCAGCGTCATTTACCTCGGTTTACGTGGCACAGAAACGGAAAGAATATTAACTGCCAATAACGGTTTGCAAAGG
>NC_061826.1:4831678-4851678 GCF_019202785.1 Penaeus chinensis | reverse complement strand
TCGTCGGCCGGGCTCGTCCAAATCCTCACACAACGGCAGTCTTTGTCAGGGATGCGTCAGGGGCGTGTGCCTTGTCGAATGAGGATTTGCGTCCACAGGAGCTGGTCTTGCTCTCTCTCTCTATCTATCTATCTATCTATCTATTTAACTATCTATCTACCTCTCTATCTCTCTCCCCCCCCCCTGTCTCTCTCTCTCTCTCTCTCTCTCTCTCTCTCTCTCTCTCTCTCTCTCTCTCTCTCTCTCTCTCTCTCTCTCTCTCTCTCTCTCTTAGAATGTTTGATCTTCGTGAATTTTATTTTATTTTATTGTATGGGGGGAAGGAACTGATATGTGTATGTTTTGGTTAAATTTTCTCTATTCATGACAGAGCTTCTTGCTTGCTCTGCACATATAGATGCAATATTGATTATACCCTGTGAGTACAAATAGAGGGCAATTCTCAATTACTTAAGCATAATACAGTTAATTTCATTTTTCGAAAGGCGATTTCCTTCACATTGTTAATTTTGGTACAATGTTCAGTTTCTTTCTTTTTTACTGAATATGTTGCAAAGAATTTGTTCTCTTATTTTAAGGATATTTGATAACTGAGAAGCTTTGATTGTATTTCGTAACCCTGAAAGAATTTAATTTTAGAAATAATATATCTATTTGTAAATTTGATTTGAGTATTGAAATATTTATGCATTTACATTTTCTAGTTGGTATAGAATTTTCCCTTTTTTTGGAGTAGCGAGAGGATTAATATTTATTTTCCTGCTTGTATTGGTCGGAACCATTCAAAAGTAGCAAATCAAGTACAAATTGTTGAACAAAATATATTTATTTCAGAAAACTATGTAATTCAATAATGATCTATATGTTAAAATTTATATTTCTTTCTTTTTCTTTTCTTTAATTTTCCTATTTTTCTTGTATTTGAAAAATATATATATTCCGAGGCAATTGCCATTTTTTCAGATGCATGGGAATGGTCTGTTGTGTTGGTTAAGAATTTTGTATGTTGTGAAAATAAGAAGAATTGGATCCAGTCTGATGTCTTCTTTAACATATCCGGTGTTTTGGGGGATTCTGTGGAGCTATATTTTATCTTTAAAACTGTCTGCACAAGTGATTCCTAATCCTTACACTTAGAGCAACCTCTGAAATAAATTTTAATAGCACAGGGAACCTCTACCTAAAGAAAGCACACACACACAGACATACACACATACAAACGCACACACAAACATATATAAATATATATATGTGTATATATATATACATATACGTATGTATATGTATATATATACATATACGTATGTGTGTGTATATATATACATATATATATATTTATATATGTTTGTGTGTGTGTGTGTGTGTTTGTATGTGTGTATGTCTGTGTGTGTGTGCTTTAGGGGCATCTTGCGTATGTATATTATGCATATACGTATGTATATGCATAATATACATACGCAAGATGCCCCAAAGGTCGCCTAGATATCTAAATTCCATAACACGTCTCTTCGTCATATTCTAGAACTTCAATTAAATCAACAACATCGTGACTGTTTCGATATATATATATATATATACATATATATTATATATACACACACACGTGTGTGTGTGTGTGTGTGTGTGTGTGTGTGTGTGTGTGTGTGTCTACATGCGCGCACGTGTGTCAGTGTGTGTGTGTGTGTGTGCTGCAAACACACATATATACATGTATAAATACACACATATAGATAGATAGATATAGATATATACATATACATAGATATACTTACATACGTACATATCTACATATATGTATACATATACACACACATCACATGTATATACACCTCGCAAATTGCTAAGGAGCAAAGTTCAACCTCCATTATAAAAAGAAGAAAAAAAGGTCGAACATGCATACAAAATATCTTCTAATATCTATATTCATGGTGAATCTCAGAATACCAAATATGTCACTCATTATCAAAGTTGGGAAAAACTGTGTCGCAAATGGCTTAGATGCCAAGTTCAGCCTCATTAATAAAAGAGGTTTAAACATAGACAAACTATTCTTTAATATTCTAAAACTAGACAGTGGTGGCCCTGAAAAAAAGAATCATTGTTGTGCTTGAATAAATAAAAAAAGATAGAGGGCCAAACTTGGACATGAGTCATTATAAAACTTGACGCTTCACTTGTTTTGGAAAGATGAGAAAAAACCCTTAGGTTCATTTAAAAAATTATACTATAAGACATAAATTAAGAACAAAAGAAAGGAAAAAAATCAACACAGGAATTTTTACTAGAAAAGTAAGTAAATTTTGTTATGTTTAAAAAAAAAAAAATCCCTATTTCAGGCAGCCACAAGCAAAAAAAAAGTTTTTTTCTGAGTAATCCACAAAAGATACAGGTTGCAGATATATTAATCAACCCAATAGTACCCCAATATTTTTTTCTTTTATTTGCTTATCAAAAATATATATATTACATATGTTACGCATAGGAACATAATTTAAGTCTTATATCTCAGAAAAGAAGCATAATACCAATCTCGAAATGGATGTTAATGGATGAAAAAGTTATAAAGGTCTAAACTTGGCATTTCTTAACGTCTGTGACTGACAGACATACCCCTTTCTGATCGAAAAGCCATATCTCAAAAAGGTTTCATTATTTTTCAAATTTATTGGGTTCCGCTTATATACTTTGTGTGTGTGTGTGTGTGTGTGTGTGTGTGTGTTTATGAGTTGTGTGCGTGTGTGTGTGTTTATGAGTTGTGTGCGTGTGTGTGTGTGTCTGCGTGTCTGTGTGTTCACTTCAGCCACATGTACAAACACACAAACTGACACACAGACACACACGCGGCCATTCATGTGTACTGTTCCATATTAACGAGAAAAAGGTTTCAGTGACTCCATAAACGGATTCTTCTACAAAACGTTGACGCACAGGAGGTCATGTCAGACATAACGGGGTTGCCGAATTGCTTTAACCTTGGGCAGGTGAGCGCAGCGCCCTCACCGGCCCTGCTTGACGACCCACGAGGAAGGACCTATTATTCGTTGCAGAGACACGCACTCACACGCACGCACTCGCGCACACGCTCTCATGCACACGCAGTCACACAGATGCATATGCACTCACACACACACACACACACACACACTCACGTACACGCAATCGCACACGCACATGCTCACACACTAATAACACAGACAAAATTAACACATATACAGTATACGCAAAGGCAAACACGCACAAAGAATAAAAACATACTCAGAAAGACAAACACACACAAGCACACACACTCAAATACAAATTTGCACACAAAACGACAACTACACACACACTGACAACCACACACTTAAAAAAATGGAAACGAACAAACACACACTGATAATAAAATAAAATTAAATAATAAAAGAAACACACACACGTGCGCGCGCTGCATATATATTCTCCACTGAAAGAAATTCGGATAAGTCGAATAGTACAAGATACTCGATGACGTAGTTGAGTATTCATAATAAGCGACATATACCTCGGGCATTTCTGTGTAGGATGTGTATATATACGGTATGTACGTACGTGTATGTGTGGATGTGTGTGTGTGTATATGTGTATGTTTGTCTGTGTTCGTGTATGTGTATGTGCATGTGTGTGTTTGTGCGTGTATATCTGTGTGTAAGTATGTCTGTATATGTATCTGTGTTTGTCTATCCAACCTGAAACTGCGCACTCGAAGGCTGTAGGACAGACTAGAAACCTAACGAAGATTGCGTTTTTTTTTGTGTTTATCTATTTTGTTTATGTACTTGTTGATATGTGATTTTATCCGTGTGGCTATGTTGAATTGAATGTATTGAATTTTTATATGAGGTTTATATGAGTTTATTTCCATCCATATGCGTCTGCAACTGTCAATCTGTACGCGTGTCTGTAAGAGACTGGACACGAATATGAATTATTCCTAAAAAGGTGCCATCAGAAAAGATACTGCAGCTTACAATAGTATTACGTTCGTACAGTCTTAATAATCTTAACTTTATTCATTGTGTACTTCACATTTTCATGGCAATTTTATCTTGATGAATACTAGGAACTTAGAAATGAAAATCGTGCATATGTATAAAAAATGTATTACGTTGTTAATCATTAATATAAACGTTCGGCAAAGGTTGCGCTTCCTTTGTCGAGGCCACAGTCAGGCAAGGCCATCCGATGAGCCGCTTAAAAGTGGTGGTGGAGGACGTGAATATGATCCCCGTGGTGAATAACGTGGTCGTGGCCACCGAATCCATGACCGCCGAATCCACCGTGGCCGAATCCACCGTGACCGAATCCACCGTGGCCGAATCCTCCGTGGCCGCCGCCGAATCCTCCGAATCCTCCGAAACCTCCGAAACCTCCGAAACGCCGCCTCGCTTCAGCTTTGGCTTCGGCTTCAGCTGCGGGGTAGGCCAACGCCAACTCCAGTACGACGCAGAGAGTCAGCACGAACAGGATCTGGAACTGTAGTCCAAACGAAATTACAATGACTGTTCCTTAAACACAATGACAAATATATTTATACATACATACATACATATATAAACATATATATATACACACACACAATCGATACGTCAACGCATACATGAATAACTATTATCTTCTGTCATTAACCAAGGAAACTGCGACTCGAAGAAAACCCTAAATGAGATTCACCGTATCGCGAGCCTTAAGGGTCTCGCTTGTTCACAGACGAAGATGGAAAGCCAAATGATTCACACAATATTCTGATATACTTTGCTGTAGATCCACATTATTGTTATCCTTTACTGATTTTTTTTTTTTTTTTCTATACAAAGGCAAATATTAAAGCGCACATATTCAAAGACCTTGGTGTCGTGCACATACTGACCGCACCAATGCACCCTTATTTGCATAGAAAAACAACGGGACTATGAAGAAATACAAACAAACACAGTAACGTGTGTGTATATAATATGAAACACAGGCACTTCACTAACTCGAAACGTCACGATATAGTATTCATATATGTTTCGTTTTCTAAGAATATAAGTACATAAAAAAGAGACCAGAAACGAAACTCGAGTTCTATTTCCCCGATACATCAAAACAAAATTAAAGATAAAAAATTAAAAAAAAAAAAAAAAATCCTTCTGATCTTACCAGTTTCATTTTGCTTCCGTTGTTTCGGTCTGAAGAGCTCGTTGGGGTATGTATTGTCACGAGGTCTGGGCACGATGTGTGCTGTGCCTCGGCGGGTCGCTTTATATGAAGGGCGGGCGGCCGGTAATCCCAGCGCTCCTTCCTCATTCCTGTGGCCCGCCGACGCTGCGGAGCGAAGGCACGGCGGCGGGCGACTGGTGGCGGTGACGTCACACGGGCAAAAAAACGTTTACTGAATTTTAAAACCTTTCAAAATAGCGTATATATACACATATATATACATATATATGCATATATATTTATACATATTTATATACATATATATGTATATATATGTATATATATACATATACATATATACATATATATACATATACATATATACATATATATATACATATACATACACCCCAACTGCGTGTCAATCTGACCTGCCGGTATCATTTGTCCCCAAAATATTTCTCCAGAAAGGGAGAAATTAGACTTACCCCTCAGTGATTATGTCATCAAATGTGCGCGTATGTATGTGCGCCACAAGGATAATGATGATAAAAGAAATTGTATATTTGTAATATCGATTCATCTTCAAATGTGAAATAAGGGCAGTGCACCAAACCTAGGTGGATTTTTTCCTATACACTTTTTAGTACAATTCATATAGTCTGTGTAAATCAGCTTTACACGAGTCGGAAGATAGGTAAACATAGTATGTTTCCCTGTATAATCTTATTATGTTTCCCATGGAGGTCTTTATTCCTCCAGAACGTTATCCCAACCTCGCTTCTGGTGTCCATTGGCCTCCCTATGTTGCCCAGCAAGATTCCTCCAGGTATAGATAAGATACCCATTACTGCGTCTTCGAATCGTAGGAACTTGCAGTACACGCGGTCCTGTGTAGTTCCCGTGCGTCCGGCTCATAGGCGCAAATCAGTTTTCAAAACGGGGAGATAATAGGGTGTAGAGCGGTAGTCTAAGAACCCTACGGGATTTAACACCTTATTTCTCGTTCAAACCGGTTGGCCAAGATTATTTTAGCACTCCGTTCATTGCACCTGCAGTTCGCGATCAGTCTCAACTCTTCTCGTTACTACTCGCGTCCTCGTCCGTGGAACCTGGACCCCCCCTCGCCGACTCAAATGACGTCACTGTGGCCGTAAAGGAAGAGGACGCAAGAAGACATTTGACCAGTATATATTTTTTTTTTTCTGTTAATACGCCACAGCACGGCGAGCGGATTAATTATTGCTTTGGATCTGTACGTGTGTAGTCTCTGTAAATCGTGAAATGCAATTAGAGCACAATTCAAAGGAAAAGTTCCTTTATGATGACACGTTGCCTTGAACTCTGCCTAAGTATTTGTGTATATTCACTCGTATGCCCAGCCGCCATAAGGTCTATCAATCCTTGGACCACTTGGACCAGCAGTGACTCAAGTCTTCCTTGCTCTTGGTCTCAGTATGGAGCAATTATAAAGACTTAGGCTGAGTTCACACTGACAGTAAGCTGGCGTGGGCTGCCACTGTGTCCTTAAACTTGGTTGGAAATGTGTCACAAGGCCTTCACTGCCTCCCTTGGCGCTCGGTCTCACCTCGCCCTCTCCTTAACACCTTCCTGGCTAGGATAGGTAAGGACTAAAAGGCCTTCATTATGACCTAGGACTTCAGACCTCCGAAACAATAATACTAAAGGGAAGTTTTAAAAAATCTCGCTGTCGGGTATCTCCGCAGAGAAGTGACAGTGCTTGACAGTCACTCGTATGAGAGCGAATAAATGCATTCCGCTAAATAACACGTCTTCACGAAGCTGGAATGCTTATTGAATTACGGACCATGTGTGGAAGTTGGTTTTAGAATAACTGAAATATTAATACTAACAATAATGCTGATAATGATAGTAATGCAAATACAAAAAAACATTTATGATAGCAATGATAATGATGATAATAATAACAAGAGGAATATGGAGAAATAAGATGGTGACATTATTAATGATATTGAATGTAATAATAATGATAATAATAATACTGATGCTACTGATAAAAGCGATGATGATCATAACAATAAGAATGATAATAATGATAATAATAATAAAATAATAACAATTATGATAACAATGATAATAATAATGATAATAATAGTAATAATATTCATATGATATCATTTTATAATAATAATGATAATACTAATGCTGATAATAAGGGTAATAATAATGATAATGATAGTAATACAAATAATGATAATAATAATAATGATAAGAAAAATATGAATAATGATGATAATAATAGTAATGATAACGATAAAAATAATAATGATAATGATAATAGTAATCGTAATCGTAATAACAATATTAATAATGATAACATTAATAATGATAGTAGTAATAATAATAATAACACTGATGATGATGAAGATGATGATGATGATGATAACAGAAATTATTATAATAATAATACTGAAAATAATGATAACAATAATAATAATAATAACAATAATAATGATAATAATAATAACAATTATGTATCCTCATAATTATCATTATCATTACCATTGTTGTTATTATCATCATTATTATTACTATCATTGCCAATATTGTTATTATTATCATTATTATTAATATCATTATTATTTTTTTTTTTTTGTTATTATTATTATCATTATTGTTATCATTATTAGTATTATCATTATCATTATTATTATTATTATTATTATCATTATCGTTATTATTATCATTATCATTATCATCATCATCCTTATTATTATCATCATTATTATCATCATCATTATTAATGTTGATATTATTATTACTATTGTTATCATTTTCATGATCATCCTTAGTATCGTAACTATTATTATTACTATTATTATTATTATTATTATTATTTTTCATTATCATTATCATTATTATTATTTTAATCATTTTAAATATTATTATTTTTATTACTATTATTATTATCAGCAGCATCACTATCATCATTATTTTATTATCAATGTTATTAGCATCATCATCATCACCATTATCAATATTTTTATTATTGTTATCATTGTCATTATTATTGTCATTATTATTATTGATATTATTATTATTACTATTATCATTATTATTATTATTGTTATTGTTATTATTTTTTTACTGTTTTTATCATTATCATTATTATTATTTCAATTATCATTATTATTATTATTGTTATTGTTATTATTTTTATTATTATCATTATCATTTCAATTATTATCATTATCACTTCAATTATTATTATTATTATTATTATTGTTATTATTATTAATATTATCATTATTGTTATTATTATTATTATTTTTATTATTATTGTAATTATTATTATTATTATTATTATATAACTATTATCACTACCCAAAATAATGATGATAAAAATATCAATAATAGTAATAATGATGATAAAATTATGATAATGATAACAATTACATTGGCATTTTTTATTATCATTAGTATTATTACCCTTTTCATTATTATTTTTATCATTATCACCATCATCGTTATCATTATTATTATTATTTATTGTTGTTACTATTCTAAAGATAATGATAACAGTAATAGATGTGTTTTTCATGTGAAATTGATTCTTGAATGACAATTACTGTCATGTATATGTATGAGAGTTAGTACTTATATCAGAGCCATCGATAAGTACAAATCTTTGCCTATAGTACAGTTAAATGTCTTGTCTTACATCCTTTTTTATTTGAATGATTTTTGCCATATATTTTGCTATGCGAATCAGGGTTTGTGTCCTCCGTCCCTAGCACTCTTAAAGGGCGGCTGGCTTAATATTACGTCCAAGGCATTTTGCCCATCTGTCGCCTTGTTGCTTTGTACCCGCCGTTTGGAAATGGCTATTAGGTTTTGTCTGGTTGTGTTGATAATTTACCGAAAGGACAGCCGGCAATTGTAAGCCAAGTCTAAGAAAGGGCACTTTTTGCTGGACAAGAAACTAAGAAATATCAGGGTCATGAGATGTAATATAAAGAAAAAAAGGAAAGTTAAGCATGGTCTTGAATTCCCTATCACCAGGGCTCAAGGGCGGAACGACTGACATTCCTGCCATCAGCCAATTTTGCACCGGGACCCTTCAGCGGTCAAGGGACCTGAAGCCTCATTGGCTTGAGGAGATCACCAGCGAGGAAACAGACAACAAATTTCCCAGACGCAACGAGGCAGTGAGAATGGTTAATGGTTAATGGTTAGAAACAAAATATATGTGCTAGAGATCTAATGTCATGTACCACTATAGTATATGTGCGTTTGAGGAAGGAAAACAGGTTGTCAAAGCAGAAAGTGTGAGATTCTGTTAGGATGTCTGATAGGTTGGGAGGTCGGTGTAGGAAGGATAGGTGGGGGAAAGTAGAGGTACGAGCTGCTTCAAAACGTGGGCATGACAATATAATGTGTGGGACTGAACGTGGAAGATTACATAAGGAACATAGGGGTGGATCGAATTGTGACATCAGATAGGAGTGTTTTAGACGGGTGTGACCAATGCGTAAACGGGCGAGAGCCGTCTCCCAACGTCTGTTCCAATGAAATGGAGCTGACCAAGAGGAGATTGATAGTTTTACAGTATGTAATTTATTAGTGTGGAGACTTGCCCAAAAAGATTGCCATCGATTATACAAGGTCTTAAAGTGTGGGTAATAATCCATGGCTGGGATACGTGAGAAACGTGGTTGGTGTGATGTGGACATTGCAGCGTAGTGTGCTGGAGTATCTGCCTTTTCATTGCTGGGGATTCCAAAATGGCTGGGCACCCAGCAAAATTTGATTATTTTATGGCGTGTGGACAGGTAGAACAACCAGTTCTGGATCTTACAAACAAGGGGGTTGGTCGTGTGTATTGACTTCACGAGGATTAATGAGTTACGGGAGCCAGTAAAAATAGTAAAAGAGGAAGAGGGGGGGTGAGTATATGTGTTTTAAGGCAAAAAGGTGTGCATACAGTTCTGTAGTAAGGACACTGGATTCAGGAGGGAGGGAGTATTTGAAAGTATGAGTTGGGAAGATTACTTCAATACCAGCACCGGAGGTGGATTTGGAGCCGTCAGTGTAAATGTGAATACTGGAGGAATGAGTGGAGACATGGTCAAGGAAATGGGTAAGAAGGAAAGCAGGAGGAATATTTGATATTGGTGAGTCAGGGAAGACAGAGGAGCAAATATGAGGGTGAGGTATAAGCCATGGAGGGACAGAATGGACAGAGAACGGGAGAGGTCGGAGATAGGGAAAAGGGTAATGGGAGAGGAGGGTATCCATGCGAGTGGAGAAAGAAGTAGGTAAACGTGGAGAAGAAGCAAAGGTAAGAAGTAGGGATCGTGGGAAACTTAGTTTAGTGAGGGGAAGTTGGTGAAATCGAGCATAACATCGGAGAGAGAGAAGGGCACGGCGTCGAGAGAGAGATGGTATGCCTGATTCAGTGTACAGGCTCTCAACTGGAGAGGAGCGGAAGGCACCTAGGGCTAAGCGAAGACCATAGTGATGGATTGTATCAAGACGGGCAAGGAGAGAAGTTGAGGCAGAGGAGTAGATATGACATCCATAATCGAGAGTGGAGAGGATCAAGGTAACATGAAGATGAAGGAGAGTTTTGCGATCTGAGACCCAGGATATATGGGATAGGGTTTGTAAGATTCGGAGATGGCGGCAAGCTTTTTCTTTGATGTAAAGAATATGGTCTCGCCTGGACAGTTTGGAGTAAAAAATGATGCCTAGGAATTTGCCAGAGGAGCGGTGTTGGAGTGGAGTGCCATATAAGAAGAGTGGAAGTAGGGGCGAGAGAAAAGGATGGAGAAAGATTTGGAGGTAGAAAAGCGGAATCCATGGTTTGTGGTCCAGGAAGATATTGATGATATTGCAGATTGAAGAAAATGGTAGAGATTTGGTATGAATGTACCAGAGGCATAGATGGTTAAATCATCAACAAATAGTGATGACCTGGCTCCTGGTGGTAGAACTGAGACAATGTCATTTACAGCAAGAAGGAATAAAGTGGTACTGAGCTCACTGCCTAGTGGGACGCCTTCAATTTGAGGAAAGAAAGATGATGTGGTAACCATTCGCTCTAGTTGTTTGCATAAGCAGCTAGTTAGTGCGATGGGGCGATAGTCTTGAGGGAGGGTACCCGATTTATTGGGTTTCAGGAAGGGGAGGATAAGAGCTCGCCAATGAGAAGGAAAATTTCCTGATGTCCATATGTGGTTGTACATTGTTAATAGAAAGGATAAAGAGGAAAATGGGAATTGTCGGAGCATATGGTAGTCAATACCATCAGGGCCTTCATGAGTGTTGCGGCACGATTTTAGGGCAGCACTGAGTTCAGAGGCAGAAAAGGGAGCTTTATAGGACTTAGCAGAGAATAAGGTGAAGATAATAGGGGTACGTTCCCTGATGGTCTTAATAGAAGAGAAGTGTGGAGAAAGGTGAGAACCACTACTGAGCCTGGCTGAAATAATCATCCAGTTCATTAGCGACTTGGAGAGGATCAGAGATGAGGGTATCTCGAATATGGAGGATGGGGGCTGGATGGGGGAATGTTTGCCTGATACTTTATGGATCCGGCGCCAAACATTTGAGATATTTGTTTTACTATTCCGGATTGTACAATGATGACAGGCAGATGCTCTTTTAAAGGAGATAAGAACTGATAGTTGATTTGGGCTACCTAATTTGTAGTGGTAACTGTTCCAGGCTGCACGTTTTACACGGAGTGCTTAAGTGCAATCAGAATTCCACCATGGAACACATTTGGAGGTATAAGGTCATGAGGTTTGAGGAATAGCTATATAGGCAGCTCTTAGGACTGTAGTTGTGAAACATTGTATCATTTCTGAAATGGATGAGAGGGAAGATAGAGGGATATGAATAGCAGAGAGTAAAGTGAAAGTACGCCAGTCGGCTCTATCAAAGCACCAACGTGGGGAGTTAGGAAGTGGTACACATGAAGTAGGAGAAAGGAGAACTGGAAAGTGGTCGCTATAGGGAAAGTGGTCTAGAACTGACCAGTGGAAATCTAAATGAAGAGAAGGGGAGCATAGAGAGTGGTCAATGCATGAAAAAGACTGCGTGCGTGTATCAAAGTGTGTGGGGCGATCTGAATTTAGAATAATAAGGTCAGCTGAGGAGAGGAAACGCTCTATAGCTCGGCCACGAGAGTTGCTGATAGAATCACCCCAAAGAGTGTGGCGGCAGTTAAAATCACCTACTATGAGGAAAGGTGGTTGAAGTTGGGAAATTAGATTTTCAAAAGCAACAAAGTCAATGGGGTGGGAAGGGGAGAAGTAGACTGAAATCACTGTGATCCAGCGGCGAAGAAAGATACGAATAACTGTGCAAGGGACAGTGGACATAAGATGTTTTCTGGTTGATAAGTATGGACGAGACATAAAGGGAGTGTGGGGAAGAGACAAAATGGTAATTGGGGATTGGTATTGGAGGATGTGTAAGAAAAGTCTCTTGAGGCATATAATGGATGGGTTATAAGAGGAGAGGATATGACGGAGGTCGGGTCTGTGAGAGCGGAAACCGCGAATGTTCCAATGAAGGATAGTTATACTTTCGTTGATTTAGTGATAACGATTGCAGTACGTGTTGGAGAATTTGAAGGGGAAGGAGCTAGAGGATGGGATAAGGAATGAGAGGGGGGAGGTGGGGGAGGTGGTATTGTATCAGGAGGGATATAAGGAGGTAGAGGGTCTGGGGAAGGGGATACTTGTGATATAAGGGATTCAAGTGTGTATCCAGGAGGGAGTGGAAGGGATAGAGGGGATGATGGGAGGGTTAATGTAGGCGGGGCTAGAGTCAGGGGGGATGGATTTTGTTGGGATGGGGTAGGAGGCTAGGGTGTAGGGGGATATGAGTAGGAGGAGGATGGATATTGGCAGTCACTTTGAGTGTGGAGGGAGCGGGAGTTGTAGAATTTGAAGGTGGATGAGTGTCAGTTTGGGACTCGATTATGTAGTTTTGAATATCTTCAAGAGTTTCTGTAATGGAGTTGGTTGGGGAGTTATGTGAGATAAAGGTTTTCTTGTGAGGGGGGGAAGAGAAGACTGGTGTCTGAAGAGTAGGGACAAAGGAAGGTGGAGGTGATTGTGGGGTAGGGGAAGAAGGGGTCGAACGCTTATTCTGTCTGTTGCAGGTAGTGCGGAGGAGGGAGAGAGGAAGGTGTTGGGGCTGTAGTAGAGATTGGAGTGTCTGGATTTAGGATGGCCAAATAATTTGACTGGGGAAGGTAGGAGGTAGAAGAGGGGAAGTTAGATGGAGGGGGGGTAGGTTTAGGAGAGTGTGTAAGAGTTTGGGAGGTAGGGGGACTGGTAGAGTGAGTGACATTACTGGAGTAAGAGGTAAGAGAAAAACCTCATCGACGTGCCTCCTGTCTGGCTTCACGTAGCGTGAGTCCAAGTCTGAATCTGAGAGTTGCTACCTCAGACTCAAATTTGTAGGTGGGGCAGCCTCTATAAAATACATTATGGGGGCCGCCACAGTTGGCACATGTGCGTGATTGTGCAGAGCAGTTTGATCGAGTATGGCCAGGTTGGGCACATATCGGCATCTGGTTGTGTAACGGCAGTGTCTGGCTGGGTGTCCTAAACGCCAACAATTTTGGCACTGACGAGGAAGGGGTTGGTGTTGTCGGACAGGAAGGGATTCTCCACCCATGTAAACATTAAAGGGAAGGTCATGTCTACGGAAAGTAATTTTGGCAATGTTAGTGGTTTTCTTACGATGACTTCTGGGAGGAATGGAGTAGCATTGTAATGATGTCGCATCATAGTCTGTGAGACAGGCGAGTAAGTCTTTTCCACAATCTGACCAATCTTTGTCATAGATTGGGCAATTTGCTGGGAAATAGAAACAGTTCTGGTGCAAGTATTGAGGGTTGGATGAGGTTCTGTAGGGATGGGATTGCCATATAGATCAGTTAGATTTGCTAATGCTATAGCTTGGTTTTCAGATGTTACTGTGACGAGACGGGAGCGGTCAGGTCGGCTACGGAAAGGGACTTTGCCTACTTGTCTTTGGAGACATTGCTGGAAGAGAAGAGTGTTGTCAGAGTAGGGAGCTGTGGGAGGGATCACGAAAAATTGGTCCCATTTGGCTGGGCTAAATAGGGTATTTAAGATTCTTTTAGAGGTGGGGGTAGTAGAAGGGCAGGGGCGTGTGGAGGAGGGAGTAGTGTCGAGGGGGGTAGTGTTGTGGGGAGGTCGACAATAAGGCTGTAAGGTAGTAATAAGGGAGAAAGGGGTAGTTGATGAAGGTTGTGGGAGGTAAAGGTGTTGAAGTTGAGCATGTTGGGAGAGTAGAAATGTCTCCTGAGTGTTGATTAGGGTGGATACTGTACTAGTAGGCATTGAGGAGGGGTTAGTTGTAGTGTTCGGAGCCGTGGTCAAAGGAATCGGGAGAGTTTGAATTATTGGGGCTATTTGATGAAGGGGCAAGCCTCATTGCCCCTAAAAGTGGAATTACATCTTCATTATTGGCCATGGTAAGCCTGGAGTATGTTGGGGAGAAAAAAACAGTCCACCCCTCAGGGTCCCCTTTAGGGGTAAGGGCTAGATATAATGCAGAGGAATACCGTGCCCATGGCTCCCTCAGGCCGTTCAGGACTGGCACAAAGTCAGCCTTTCATCCTTTCAGCACGGCTCTAACACCTTAGGAAGTGGATAGTAGAAGGGATTGGTGAAGGGACTAAAACGAAAAAGTAGGAGTGGAAAAAAGACCATGCAAAATTAGTTGAGTCGAGAGCTGAGTCCCAAGGTTGGGGAGTTCCCCATCATTGGGTCTCAGTCTCCGCCTCCTAAGCCCCCCCACGACAACAACGGGCATAGATATAACGTTGTAAAGCAGTTTATATCCCAGGATCCTTTATTTCATGAATTTTGAATGATTTTGGTTATAAAGCATGCAACTGACTATGTATATTTAAAACTGTTTTGTCTGAAGTAGTAGGTTTTCAGTTAACACAAAACGGTTTTGTCTTCAACGGTTTTGTGTGAAGCCCTGCGCACCCAGCTTCCATTGTGCCAAATGTAGGAAAGGGGTACATGTTGACGGGGACTTACTCGAGACGCGTCCGCTACATCTCTTGTTTTATGGCATCATCCACTCTTGCTTACGGCATTTCTGCAGACGCCTAGCGGTGCGCGAGCGTGTATTTGAATATACATATACTCATACATGTAAGCATAGATAGGTAGACAGATGAATAGACACACATACACAGACATATTTGTGTATGTGTATATATACATATATATATATATATATATATATATATTATATATGTATATATAGTGTTTGTGTGTGTGTGTGTGTGTGTGCGGGTGCATACAAATACACACACACACACATGTATATGTACATCATGGTGCCTTCATTTGCCTGGCACTGCGTCCCTGAGTGCTAGCAACAGATGCGTTGCTGCGTTGCCTTTAGGATATCCAAGTATCGCCTATTTAGTGTTTATGACGATGCGCTTTGTGCTGTATGAGGAAATGCTTGAAAGTCATTATGTTGTGGGTGTCATGTAGCTTGAGGACAGAATGTAGTTTGTATGAATATGCATAATAGTAATGTGTGTGTGTGTGTGTGTGTGTGTGTGTGTGTGTGTGTGTGTGTGTGTGTGTGTGTGTGTTGTGCACATATACGGAAGGTTATTCATACTGAACAAATGGCAGACAGCATTCCTAGTTAGACGGAACTGTGAGCAAAGAAAAAACTTGGTGATTTTAAAGCCCAAATATGAATCTACACGATGGGATGCCACGGGTGATCAGCCTATTAATTCCGTATCATGACGATATATATATGTATATATATTATTTATATATATATGTATATATATATTATATATATATGTATATATATATATATTATATATATATATGTGTGTGTGTGTGTGTGTGTGTGTGTGTGTGTGTGTGTGTGTGTGTGTGTGTGTGTGAACGTGTGTGTGTCTGTGTATGTGTGTGGTTTTATATATATATATATATATATATATATATATATATATATATATATATCATCATGATGGATACTCACATACTCGCATACGGTGATTTGTGTGTGCAGTGGCGCGGATTTGCATAATTTTGGGTAAATCAAACATAGATATGGTAGTTGAGAACCAACAACAATGATTACCTAAACAACTACTCCCGTGGTGATTGATCACTGGTCGGCCACACTAGTATAAAGACATAGTCAAGTATGTGATATCAACATGGCGATAAGTAGTTCGTCCAACACCGCATCGGTGATGACATATATATATGTTTATATATATATATATATATATATATATATATATATATATATGTATGTGTATATATATATCATATATATTTACATATACATAGATATATAGAGAGAGAGAAAGGAAGATAGATAGACAAAGAAAGAGAAGAAGTAGATATAGATAATGCAACTATATAACATGAGACAGCCACAAAGGCGATTTTTGAGTCAGACAAGACTCTTTCTCAGACAATAAACTCGAACTAGATCTTCCATATCTATTTTTTTTTCCTGTCTGAATAGTGTTCTGATTCGAAATGTTTAGTATTTTCCATTGCTATTGATCTTCATGTTCACAGCGTTCTTTATGAATATGTTTATCTATCTGTTCACAAAATGTCTTGTATACAAAAATTCATGTATCTAAAATCTATAAAAATACTTCACACTTCCATTACTGACTGACATCAGGAATACAGCAAATACATTTAATTTTTTTCATTGGTATTTTCGTGTTCATTATTCTTTATTAGCATATAGAAAACGCCGTCAGACGAGCAGGATGATAATGATATACAGAACATTACCACATGATACACAAAGATCTCTTTTGCGAAAGTTTTGTGTAATGTTAATTTTTTTTTTTTTTTCTGTTTTACAACGTGGGTATAAGAACCATTATCAGATATATTGGCCTTCGCTCTAAATCGGGAGGAAGAGAGAGAGAGAGACAGAGAGAGAGAGAGAGAGAAAGAGAGAGAGAGAGAGAGAGAGAGAGAGAGAGAGAGAGAGAGAGAGAGAGAGAGGGAGAGAGGGAGAGAGAGAGAGAGAGACATACAGAGAGAGAGAGAGAGAGAGAGAGAGAGAGAGAGAGAGAGAGAGAGAGAGAGAGAGAGAGATACAGAGAGAGAGACATACAGAGAGAGAGAGAGAGAGAGACATACAGAGAGAGAGAGAGAGACAATAACAAACAGATAAATAGAAAGAGACAATGTCAAACTTAGTTGTCTTGAAGATATCCAAAGATCCAGCAATCCGTAGGTTACATAGACATTTTTGTTTTTTTTGGTCTCTCAAAAATATGAATGTCAGACATCACACAGTCCCTTTTTTTAATAACATATGACAAACTTCTTCTTCAGCTGTCCAAACGAATGTTTCTTAGTTTTTCAGTGATTTGGATAGTTGGTCCTGTAACAGGTGTCTTCGGGCGATCTATCGAGGTCAATGATCAACTGTTTTTTTTTTCCCCCAAGATGAAAAAAAGACAAAAACAATAAAGAAAGAATATACAGATAGAGAGAGAGTTTGTCATTTTAGGGAGGATTTAAACAAAAATAGAAAGAAAGGGAAAGAAAGAAAGAAAGATAAACGAGAATATTGAAAACACAGAAGAAAAAACAAGAAACTCGGTAGAAGTGGTTTAAAAAAAAATAAGTTTTGTAACTTTATTGTTGTCTTTATTTTCTCTATTTTTTTTTCTTTTCGTTTTTCTTTTTGTTATTCAGGACGAAGAAAACGGCGAATAATCATTATAATAGTGATATTAATGGTAATAATGATAATAATAATAATAATAATAATAATAAAGTAATAATAATAATAATATTAATAATAATAATAATAATAATAATAATAATAATAATAATAATAATGATAATGATAACAATAATAATAATAATAACACGAAGAAGAAGATCAGAATGAAGAACTCAGAGAATCAAAATATTTAGGTGAAGAAAAACTTAAAACAAACAAACCAAACAAAGAAAAAAACAATTGCTAAACAGTTGATAGCACAAACAATCACATTTCTCACTCATTATCATTACCTTTTTCTCCTCTCCCTTTCCCCTTCTCCTTTCTTTGTTCTCCCTCTCCCCGCTCATTCTCTATCTTCTGTCTCTTATCTCACAGTTGGGGCGAGGGCGGACACACAATAGATTTTTTTTTCATAAATGTCAATCATTCTTACAGTTATAGACAGCAAACGAATGTATCACGCCCCGTTTTCTATATTTCCAATGACAGCCTAGGTATATGCCTCACTAGGTATATGCCTCAAAAGTGAGTCATACCTAAAATGAGAGCATTGTTGTCAATTTGTTGACTGCTTGGGTATATATATATATATATATATATATATATATATATATATATATATATATAAATAAGCAGTTAACCAATATATGTGTGTGTATATATACATATATGTGTGTGTGTGTGTGTGTGTGTGTGTATGGTAAAAAAAAAAAAAAAAACTACAGTACACAAACTAGATCTATTAAGAATGAGACATCAGTTTTGAAATCCTCCTGGATGTCATCTTCAGGTCTGAAGAGAGGAGGGAGTATAAAAGAGAGAAAGGAGAGCCAACGCGGTGAACGCCTGGCAGGTGAACGGAAGCGCTTTTTAAGTTGAAATTAGGCGCAGGCGCGGACATCATCGCGCAGCTGACTAATCCATCTGTGTCCCACTGGTAGCAGAAGAGGGCGTTGTTATTGTGTCCCCTGAATACAGCGTATTTATGCCGAGACGGACGCTTAATGGGACTGGCGCCTGTCTCACCAAAGTACTGCTTATCACAGGAAACACAAGGAACAGCACAGGTGCCCATCTTCGAGGTAGGCTAGCATTGACCAGGTTTCACCTGGCGAAAGATAAGTCTGCAGTTGAGAGGGTGAAGAGGGTAAAGGAGAGAGTAGATCTCCTCAGTAAATGGCAGGTGGGGAGTTTCTTTAGATGTTGTAGAAGGTACACCACGCCCAGGATAACACGACTTCGAGAACGAATAGTTTGGAGAACGAATATTTCTATGGGATACCAAAATCCCATAAGCCGGCCGTGCCTCTGCGGCCCGTCATCTCCTAAATTTTATTTCACATGAATAAGTTTTGAGTTTGTAAGGTTATATCATAGACGTACATAATGATTTTGAAGACATTCATCCCCCGACGTCAATACCATGTCATATGACCCGGACACGTTGCAAATTATTACCATGTCGTTGCGGCGACCGCCATGATTGATTATCGGTCAAGAAACTTACGATGTGATACGTAATTCTTGAAAATATAAATCCCCCTCTGAGACTACGTGAAATATATCTGAAAAATACCGCACTCTGATTGGGTGGCCGGACTGTATCAAACCTTATCAAGGTGAAGGCACACACTATGATACAAGCGGCAAATATGTTTCAAAGTGTTAGGGACTTTCGGAAATGTTACAAAAAAGGCATATATATGTGTGTGTGTATATATATATAGGTGTGTGTATATATATGTATGTATGTATGTATGTATGTATGTATACATGGTAGAAAAACCCACAATGCACAATCTGGTTTGTGCATTGTGGGTTTTTCTACCATAGTATCAACACAGAAGAATGCTTTGCCAATGATATATATGTGTGTGTGTGTGTGTGTGTGTGTGTATGAGTGTGTGTGTGTGTGTGTGATTGTATTTATCATACACAGAGAGGTTTATTGATATGGATAACATACTGTATAATCTATTTACTGTTTATTTGCAGTTTACAACGAGTCTTGTTTTTTCTCAATGAGAGATACAATATGATAGTAACTG
>NC_061826.1:4816678-4819178 GCF_019202785.1 Penaeus chinensis | reverse complement strand
GCAAAAAGACGGATCTGTGAATGTCAAAGTAAAGGCTAACTGAAGGCCAAGAGAACTCCGTTGGTCCTCGTGAAGAAGAAACCAAACTGCAAAATAATGTATTCCTTTGATATTTAGCTTTGGCGGTTTGTATTGCGTGCGCCCTGACAAAGGAATAAAAAGAAATCTGATGGCGAGATGCTTGCTGCACCTGCACGATATGTTCAAGGTATTTCGAGAAGTCCCATTGTTTTTAGCGGACGAGTGCAAGACCTGTCAAGGATGAGCTCCGCCAAGACCACTGCAAGGCTGGTTATGCCCATGATAATATGTGCAGCTACGTGGCAACATACAGCCGAGCAGAGTGAAGATAAACTCCTCGTGACTTGGATATGATGAGATTTAACATGCTATTTCGGGGGCCGTCCGACGAAAATGGTTTCCTGCGTGTTTCTGTTTTTCTGGTAAACGGACAATTGCCTGTGTACCGGAGCTGGGTTGGTAATTTTCTCGCTGAACTAAAGCTGATCCAATGTCCAATTTTAGCGAATTGTAATACAAGTGAGTTAGATATGCAAAAAAAAAAATTTTCGAACAATTTAAAAAACACACATTTCGTTACGCAAATGGCCAGCCACGTGAACGGATTCAAGTTGCATAGTTACATATCCTTGCTTTATTGCGGAGCACCCTTAAGGGACATGACGAGGCAAAACGGGTTCTGGTAAATTGTACTTGTGGCTTGGGTTTCCAAGGCTAACGTACGGCGGCCACATGGAAGAGGAATGCCCTCTTCGGTAACAAGAACGCTAAAGATTAACAAAACAAATAAAAAGTGAATCGTATTGTCATACAAAGTACTAATACAAAATACACACAAAAATGTTTAAGGCCGAAGTGAAAATTAATTTGAATTGATACCGATGTCTTTCATCATTCTGTTATCATTGTTATTGCTATTAGAATTATTTTTCATTATAACCATCGTTATTAGTATTACTGTTACTCATATTATAATTATCATTATTGCAATTCTTATCATCATTATTGTCATTATTATTGTTGCCGTCGTTATCATTATTATCAACATTATTATTATTATTATCATTACTATTCTTGTTGTTGTTGTTGCTGTTATTGTCTTCATCATTATTTATGGTATTACTACTACTGTCATAATAAAAGTAATAATGATAGTAATAACAATAAAGTTACTGTTATCATTGCTATTGTTATCATTATTATTTCTATTATTATTATTATCCTTTTTTCATTGAAATTATTTTTATTATTATCAGTATTATTGTTATTATTATCATTATTATTATTATTATTATTATTATTATTATTATTATTAATGTCATCATCATCATCATCACTATTACTTATTATCAGCATCATCATTATTATTATTGTCGTTATTATTATTATTGTCATCATTATTATAGTCATTATTATGAAAACTATTACTATTACTATAGTTAGTGTTGTTATCATTATTATTATTATTATTATTTACTATCATTATCATTATTCCTATCTTATTATTGTTTTTATTACTATTATTATCATTATCATTATTGCCATTATTATCATTATTATTATTATTATATATATTTTATTATGATTATCATTGTTATTATTATTATTATTATTATTATTATTATTGTTATTGTTATTATTATTATTATTAGTGCCATTATTATTATTAATATTATCAATATTTCATTATTATTATTATTATTATTAATATTATTATTATTACTATCACCATTACCATTGCCATTGTTATAGTCCCCATCATTACTTTTTAATAATTATTGTTATAATCATTATTATCATCATCATTATTATTATCATCATTATTATTATTATTATTATCATCATTATCATTATTATAATTATTACTACTAGTAGTAGTATCATTATTATTATCATTACTATCATTATCATTATCATTATAGCCATTATCATCATTGTTATCAGTATTGTTTAATATCATCATTGTCATTATTATCATTATTAATACTACTAATAATAGCGATTGCTAATACATTGTTAATATTCTAGTTACAATTGTTTTATTTCATTTACTAGTGTTATAATTAGCATTATTATCATCGTCATCTCTCTTATTATTGTAATTAGCATATCTATCAGCTCTATTAATCATCATTGTCTCTATTATCTCCATTTATTATTGTCATTTGAACACCAGCATCAGTTATCGAAGCAGTAAACAAGCTTCTTGCCTCCTCCTCCTCCTCCTCCCCCACCTTCACTGGAGACCTCCCCCTTCTCTCTCAGCTTCGCACTCACTTGAGTCCCCAGGATCACCTTCCCAAACCCCACCCCCCAACCCCAACCTACCCTAACTTCCCCTCTTGAGTTTCCTACCCCCCGCTCTACCCACCCCCATCCAGCATCTCAACCCATCACCCATCTTAACTCCCTTCCCCCCATCTTCCCCCACTCTCCCTACCTGCGCCCCCCCCCCCCTCAACATGTCCCCCCCTCCCTA
>NC_061826.1:4806678-4811678 GCF_019202785.1 Penaeus chinensis | reverse complement strand
AAATCACCATATTTATAAGTCTACAAAAATGGGCAACTTATGAGTGTTTAATTGCCTATGACATTATTTTTTTTTTTTTTTTTTTTTTGGGGGGGGGGCTTGTTTTAATTCATATACCACATCAAAACGACAACAATGAAGATTCTCGTAAGAAAAACTAAGGGCCGGGCATTATCTTTATATTCAAGTTGTCATCATTTCATTAATTGTTTTGGTAGTAATATTAATAGTATCTGTCCATTACAGCATTTTTATTATTATTATCATAACAGAAGTGTGTGATGAGGTGTAAGATACGATAAGGACAGAGTGACAGAGGAGTAGGAAGAACGGTTTAATTCAAGGTGGAGATGGAATAACGTCAAGGATCGGTTCTGAGTCCTTCCCATTTTATTATGGTGATAGATATCTTGATAGACGATTCCAGACAGGAGTCCCCATGGATTATGATGCTCGCACATGGCATATACTGATTTGTAGTACGAGCAGGGAGGAGGTGGACGTATGCATCGGAGAGAACAGGGGTGAGAGTCAGTAAACAGAGTATATGTGTATTGAATAAGAGGGACAAGGGCGGAATGGAGCAATTACAAAGGGCAGATGTGGTGAATGTGGATAAATTTAGATTCTGATTCACTGTTCAAAGCAATGGAGAGTGTGATAGAAAGGTGAAAAAGTGAGTGCAGTTATGGATCAGCGTGGCAGGAGGGATTTGCAACAAAAGAGCACATGCATGAATGAAAGGCAATGTTTACAAGTCGGCAATTAGACCAGGTTAAGTTGCATGACTTGGATGGAGTGGCGCCAACAAAGGGCCAAGAGGCGGAGATGGAGGTTCGTATAGCGTTATCCGGATTTGACAAGAAAGCTATGGGAAACAAAGAAAAAAATGTGAGGGGAAGCGGACGGAGACGAGAGGCTGAGCAGGTGGTAAGCGGCAAGCGCAACTTTGCATTCGTATTTTGGTGTAGTTGGTTGGTAGTACAGATGGAGGGGCTGGGTGGGATGACCCAGCCAGGCTGAAGGAAGAATTACTGCAGTTTAAACAGGTGTCGGAGAAAGAGGAAGGGTGATAAAGGAAAGAAAAGGAGAAGTCGAGAACGTGGGCACCAAGAAAAGTCCTTGCTTGAGCAGTGCTAGAGTCCTGCTGACGCCCCCGCCATGGCGGTGACCTAGTAAGAGCAAAGCAGAGGATCTAGCAGACGTTCCAGGGACAAGAGTGAGCAGAGAGGACTGGCTGACGATAGCTTGTGATTTGAATGTTGTGACACGGACGCGGGACATTGGACGTTGGCACAAGTGCGACAGCGGGAATACATTAAGGCCTACAGAAAGATTATTGATTGATTATTTAAAATCATCTGCCGCGTCAACAGCTAAGGTCATTAGCAGCGAACGCCTTGTTAGATTGAAATGTTAAAATATTTAAAAAGTAAAGCATAAATATTATGCTCTAAATGTATAGAATTATTGAATAAACATTATGCTTAATTATATTTTATTGACATTTTTTGTCTCCCTAAGGAAACTAATAAGACCTTCTTTTCAGTGTATATGGGGGAGACAAGTACATACGTCTTTGGTCTGAGAATGCTGCACATCTTCTCACTACATGTGCGACTGTTGATGGCTCTTGGCCCATGAGTCAGTCTTGTGTGCCCGATTCTCAGCCTTGTTAATACAACTTCTACTTGTCGGTTGGGATGGATTCTAGTCACCCAACTGCCAAGGTCATCTCTAATCTCTCTCAGTTTGTTTCTAGAGTATGCCTCCATTGTTCCCTCTATTTATCACGAAGATAACCCCTGATGCTGGATTTCAAATCAGTGTGTGGGAAAGGAAAACAAGCATCACAGCCTGAGCGGCAGCTGCCTTGGCCTTCCGATCAGCTCCCCCGTTCCCACTGACACCAAGTTATCTTTTTACGTGCTGACATCAGTGCAAGCCAATCTTGATTAAGTGATAAGCAGTGTGCGACGGTCGTGTCTCCCGGGACAAGTAGTGGGTGTGTCGATGATTATCTGTGTTCAGGAATTCATATATGGTTGTGTGCCTTATTTATGGACAGGAAGTAACAATAATATTTCAGTTTTTATTTGTTTTTATTTACGTGTACTGAAAGTGCCAGTGTTCATTTCATAAACATTCTTATAATCAAAATTTAGAAAAAGGTTAGTGTTTTTTATCCATTCTATCCACATTATCTGCCCTATGCTTCATTGGTGTCAGGAATGGGATGTGTGGATATCCTGTGGATAAGTTGAAGAAGATGAGTGACACAGAGCCACAGAGATAAAAGAGGACAGCGAGGCTGCATTTGGCGCATAGATGCAGGTGCAGTATTCACGACAGTGGATGCAACCGGAGCAAGTCGAAGGACTGATACGACATCAGCAAGATCAAGATAGTTGGTACAAGAGTCAGATGACAGCTCACAAGAGGTGCCTGAAGATGATGGGGCAGTTTAGCAGGCTAACTGCGTCACTATCTTTGCTCCCCCAAGCATTTTCAACATCAGCTGGACCAACCATCCCTCGCCTTAGGAGGATGGTAGTAATTCATTCACACTGTATATGACACAGTTCAAAGTAATAGTCGATGTGAGTGGATGGGATGATAACCAGTGTGCAATGCAGCTTGCAGTAAGCTTGCGTGATGAAGCGAGAGAGGTGCTAGAAGGCCTTCCACCGAAACAGCACAGGAACTTTGATAAGCTGGAGACCACTCTTACAGCGTCGGTATGGGGACATGCACAGAAAAGAGCAGTATTTTCAACCCGAAGGGAACGGCCAGTCAGAGCACATCAGACCAGTACCACTATAGCGTGTTGGGAGTGCAGGGAGGAGAGACACTGTGCTGGCCAGTTTCCCCCATGCTGCTGCTACTGGTGTGTCAAAGAGGGACATGTGGCCAGGGATTGTGACAGGCGAAGTCCAGTGGGAAACGTAAAGGATCTAGGAGTTGTAAGCTCTCACCAGCTTGTTTGACAATCACCCCCAAGGTTTGGCAGCTCAGTATCCCCCAGAGGGTGCAGGTTAAGCAGCCAGCAAGCCTAAGCAAAAGTTACAGCTCAACTACAGAAGGAAGCAAGAGAGGAAAGCAGCAAAGAGGACAAGGAAAAATCAGTACCCTAGTTAATGCCACCCCTTTACAAGCCATTGTGGGAGTGCTACAAGAAAGGAAAGAAGAAAATGGTGGTGACAGTGCAAGGGAGTATTGATAGAAACAGTGTGAAATGGGTGTTGGACACAGGTGCTTAGGGGACATATGTGAGGAAGGGACTCTTCAAGAAGGAATTTCCGAAACACCCTAATCGCTTACGTGGTCATAAAGAGGAGCTCAGCCCATTGTGGGGTCCAGTGAACTCGAAATAGAGTTGAGCTAGTAGCAGATCTAACAGAATAACTTCTTGGCTAAAGTCGGCGGTGATGTATTGGTGACAAAGGTGCTACGGTTACCAGGAAAAGAGTTTCCTTTTGTTCCTTCAGGTATATATGTTATTTCACAGGAGGATCTATGAATTGAGCTGGGTCGAGTGGTACCTGTTGCTCGCAGGCTAACTTAGAAGCTGGTGGGACGTTATGGCTTGGTTGAAACCTTTGAATGTATATGTATGACCTGTGGGAGGGACTCTGGGAAGGAGTTCAGTGTCAGGAGCAGACAGTAAGGTAATGGTGCTTGTGGCCAACCCCACCGATGAGTTAGTGCAAGCTGGTATGTCGCTGGGTGAGTGTGAAGAAGTGGAGTTGGTGTCTCAGCCTAGCGAGACGAAAATGGCTATGGGAATACGCAAAATGTTAAGTTAAGGGAGATGAACAAGGGGAGGAATAAGGAAAGAAAGAAAGCAAAGTCTGGAACCACTTAATAGATGTGATGGAGTGGAGTGGAAAGAGTTTGACTAAGGACAAAAAGGAAGTGTTGGCGAAGTTGTTGAGAGACAACAGTGACTATATGGAGTGCATGAGTTTAGTTCACCATTACATTAATACAGAAGATACCACACCTATAAGACAGTCCCCCAGGAGGATTGCTCTAGCAGGTAGGAAAAAGAGGGTGAGATGATAGACCAAGGGAAGAATGAGCAGTCTAACAGTCTCTAGTCAGCAGCAATTGTGCATGTGAAAAAGAAGGATGGGTCATACAGGTGTTGTGTTGACTACAGACTCTGAATAACCATAAAGGATTCATATTCCTTACCCCTTGTGGATGACACATTAGATGCTCTGGCTGTATCAGGGGATGTCAATGGAGCTTTGCAATTCACCAACTACATTTAAGTGCACAACAAGCAAGATGGGTTGGTAAGCTTGATCTATATAACTACCGTATTAAACCTCGTGCAGGACGAGTCCATGGTAATGCTGATTAGCTTAAGCAGGCGCCCTTGTGAGATGGAGTGTCGATAACGTATTAATTGTGATCCAATGGAAACTGGCTGAGGAAGTGAAAGTAGTGAAGATACAATCAACCCAAATCAAGAAGACAAGGACTGTATGCAGGGGGGCACTATGGGAGGAATGGATGACAAACCTATGGACGCGTGGGAAAAATGTCAGCAACAGGATAGTAACTTCCAACCTGTAATAGAATGGATGGAAACAAGTCGAAAAAGACTTACTTGGAATCTAATGCAGGGAAAAGGTGAATCGCCAAGGGCATATTGGCATATGTGGAACAGTTTACGACTGAATGAGGGTGGTATGTTGCAAAGGAGCTGGGTGACAAGTAATAGTTGCTCGAAGAACTGGTCAACTATAGTACCTCATGGAAAGCTTGAGGAAGCCCTGAGAGGGCACATGGTGGTATTGGGGGTAGTCATTTAGGAATGAAAAGAACACTCAAGAAATTGGCTTGGTATGCGAAAAGATGTAGCCGCATGGTGCTGGGAGTGTGAGATAGGTGGTGCATAGGAAAGACTCCTCTAAGAGAGATAGAAACCCATTACAGATATACCACATTGAGAGACCAGTGGATCGATGGGGAGTAGATGTTATTGGCCT
>NC_061826.1:4796678-4801678 GCF_019202785.1 Penaeus chinensis | reverse complement strand
GCTTAATAGTTTTCCTTGTACAAACTCTACATCAACTCTCTAAGTTGGCCATAACTCAGTGAAATGATAATAATAAGTAACATTTTGTAATTTGTGTTTTGTTAATATTCAGTTTTTTGTAATACAACCTGTAGCACCAGATAGGGCAGGCATAAAACGGATCCTCAGCATGTAAATATTATCCTTCCTAAAACTGGCTCTTTTCCAGTCATGCCTCACAGATGGTACATTCCACACTCATTTATCAAGAGAAATGTCAATGCAACAGCCCCTTCTTAAATGCCCACTGAGTCTAATCACCCTCCAAGTGCTTTGTGCACTTGTGGTGATTCATTCCTGTCACCTTGGCTACAGCCAAAATTCTCATGATGGCAATTTCCCATCACCCTGTCCCTCAGCTAATTTTTCCATGATGGTCTGTTCACTTGACCCGCCCCTCAAGCATATTTTTTCATGAATGATAGGATATTTTTGTCACAGATCATGACAGTTTTCACAACAATTTCAGTAGGACAGCTGATATGATTACAATATTATGTGAGAACATGCATTTTGAGGAAGTGGCATTATTAGGAAACGAAGCCTACATGATTAGATAAAGGGGTGCAATCTAATACTGCTTTCTTCTGTGTTAATAGTTGTGTAGATTGAAAATGAATAAGTTATTTTCTGTAGAAATAGACAGTAAGACAGTACTCATCAATCAAAGTTGCTGTGTCTGGGGGAGGGGAGGATTAATGAGGGGTTCTGTCCCCCAACACCTCCCTGCAAACATTGTCTTTACCTCAGTATTCACAGCAAGAAAGAGATGAAACTAGGTTGTGAGCACTGCTCTCTGCAATCTATTTCCTTTATTTGTGGCATTGCCACTTGTGTCTGCAGATTATTTCTTGTACCAACAACTGCTAATTTTTGTCCTGTACAAGAATATCATCAATTTGCCGTAGCTTAGTGCATAAACATTAACCAAATATAATAAAGCAACTCTTAATCTTTCATTACATTTATAAACAACCAACTGATGTGGTTTTGTTTTAACTGATGTCCACTTTTTTAGAAAAAAAAAGCCATTTATTGGAACAAAGAAAATTTTCTGCTGGAGGGAAGAGTTAGAAGTGTAGGAAATCTAAAATTACCTCATTGTCCATGTTCTCAATTGTTGGAATAAACAATTCTTCGAATAATGAGTCTAAAACAAGGCCTTCTAATGCTTTTAAGGAACTGTTTCTCCTCAATTACTACAACCATTGCCTAAAAAGTACTCTGATTTTTAGTGAACACAACTTAGAGCACTGCACACAATGCCAGACAATGGGAAGAGGGAAAATAAATATGTAAAAGATAATTTCAAAATATGAATTGCTAAAATATTTTTTGAAAGAGCTTCTGATCTATTAGATAAATGATTATTATTATTATATATATATATATATATATATATATATATATATATATATGTATCATTTATCTAGTATAAAGAAGTTCAAAGTTAGTGATACCAGCACTAACAAAAGGTTATGAGTGCTGGTAATAAGTTAATGTTAATGGGGTAAGTATTAGTTGTCATTTCAAACTTTTTTTCTTTTTTTTACTGTAAATTACTGAATATTTGAAGAGATTTAGTCATTTAGGGGCTAATTGTAACATTACAGACATTGTTTATGATCATGTAACAATACTGTCAGTCTGCCATGATTGCAAGTAAATTCTCCTGTGTGCAACTATTTACTTAAATACCAGTTTCCCAGATTCATTGAAAGGAGGTTGGGGAGAAAAGATTACAATATGTACTTTTACATTAGAAAAAAAAGGATAATCACTTAAGTATTGGGTATCTGGACAAGCATACTACCTTTGATATCCAAATGACAAAGGTAGTCTAGGATCAAATAAAGTCATCAGATATTTTTTTTGTTTAGTCATACAAGTTGTACAGTAATATGATGTAACATAATTGATAATACTAATAAAGGTTATACATAAGTAGGATTGGTATATGTCTGTGTCATCTGTGGCTTAACCAAATTAAAAAAAATTGTTAAGAATCCTGTAACCTAGCTGACCCTAAATCGAGGGGTCTCCACCTGAAGATATTTTCATAAAAAAGGAGAGCCAGTATTCGTCGATTGCATGGAAAAAATATATATTAGAAAGAAATGATCCCCCTTATTTTTGTAATATTTAGTGGAATCTAAACATTTTCTTACTTGGTCTCCTATATGTACTGTAGATATGCTCTGCAGTAGACATTTTATCTTTTGATCAGTGGTATGAGTTATTGCCATTTGTTTTGAAGTTAGATGTCAATATTAGTGCATAATTTTACTAGTTTTCAGATGATGAAGAGTCAGATGAGGAAGAAGAGTTAGAATCAGCAGCAGACTTCCGTGATATGAGAGTGAATGTCTCATCCTTGAGACTGGATGCCATCCTCAAAGCTGGGCTCAACATGTCACGCAAGTATGCACATATTCTTGCTGTCATTAAAGTGGAACATGTTGTCATAACTATTGTATGATGTTTTTGATATTCTATGATTGTCTAGGAATACCACAGGTAGTCTGTGTCAAAATAACATTTTTGTATATCTGAAAACGTATTTGCTTGTACATACAGTATGAAAGAACCTTTATACATAATCATGTTTTTCTCACCTCATTATGAAAGATTTGATGAAGACTGTGTATTTATTACTCTAGTTTAAAGAAGATTGCTATTACTGCATATATGCACAAAGATCTTTAGTTTTTCTGATTCCAGCATAATGACATTATAATAAAAAGTTGCCCAGAAAAATTATAGCTGTGAGACTTCCTTTGTTGGAATACTTTTCAATACAAAAACCCAGTTTACTTTCAGTTTCATCAGTGATGTGACATCGCTGTTTTAAGTTGAATTGTATAAAAAATATAAATTGAAGAACAAAATATGTTAAATTTTATTGTTACAATTTTTTTTTTTTAATAATCATTTCATTATCATTGCTTTGTATACAGCTCACCTCCTCTATAGGTATTATTGTATCAGACATAATTTTCTAGTAGTTAATGTTCAAGGAGGGGATTGTATTCAGCATGTGCTGTCATCCAGTAAGCTTTCCTTGAGTCTCACTAATCTTGACTGACCTGAGAAAAACTGCAGCATAAAGTGAGGCATGGGTACTTTGAGTTTTATTATAGCTTTTGCTGTCATAAAGGAAGCTAGTTTTTTATATGAATTTTCAAGTTGTGTTGGCACAAGTATTGAATATAGTGAAGTCTAAATATAAACTAATTAATGAAGTGAGCGTTTTTGGAGTCCTAATCGTGTATCCCAAAATGTTAATACTAACTCCTAAACTTGTAACTCAAGACCAAGGTGTTGCTAGTTTTTTAACTTGAAAATGGGCTAGCTCACACCAGGGTTTCCCCCATGTCAGAAGGGGATTCTGTGCATGTTGCTGTATTGTTTCTTTAATCTTTTCTTTATTGTTTCTCATGTATTTTATTGTATTTCATGATGCAGAGTAATTTCAAGTATTATTTCTTTATTGAACTATAGAAGAAATGATTCATAAGTGCCATAAGATTTCAAATTATGTACCTATCTAGAAGCTATACAATCCTCACACGAGCTCATCAAACTTGTGGCTGATGAATTTTTAATCCTGAATTTTATGATCACATATTGTGTGATTGCCAGTAGAAATTTGTCAGAACAGTACATGAAATATGTAAATTAAGGGAAAATTAGTTTAAAATGTAGTTGTTTCTGATTTCTCTAAAGAAAAGATATTCATTAAAAGAACTAAAGTCAATCAACTGGAAACAGACTTACTCAGAAAATCCTAAAGTTATGGTTGGATGTCACTCTGTAGGTCTACCTTTGCAACTACAAATCAGTGTTTATCATTCTTGTTGTTGTTGTTGCTATTATTTTTACTGTCATCATCACTTTTATTATCATGATTTTATTGTTGTTTATTATTATTGTTATTATCATCATCATCATCATCATCATCATCATCATCATCATCATCATCATCATCATCATCATCATCATCATCATCATCATCATCATCAACATTATGAACATTATCATTGTTATTTGTGTTTGAATTAGTATTATTATATTTGACATTCTTATCAGATGATTTTTTTCTTTTCTCTGTTGTAACATTATTTTTATTTTCTTATTATAGTCATTGTTGTTACATTTACAATCACCACAACAACACTTTAAGAAACTAAATGATAATTAGTGCTAATATCATGATAATAATTATTACTTTGGGCTTCATTATTACATCACTGTTATTATCATCATCATCTTAACCATCATTGTTATTAAAGTTAAACCAATTATTTATAGATTTGATTCAAGGGTTTATAACCTTTTCCAGGTCATTTCCTACATTATCAGAAATTGGAAGTAATCTTAACCCAATGCTGCCAGGGAAAATGAAAAAAAAATGGGGAAAATGCTGTGCCTATTTTCTATATTTTTTGTGAAATGTCTGCCCATAGATGGCTCTGCTAGCGCTTAGCCACAAAGGAGTCAATTAGTAGACCTTGTGACCATACGTGATTCGAATTGGCGGGAAAAACGTATTTTTTACTTGTGCTATGAATATGAGTGGTGTTATTCTTATTATAAATATTATAAGTATTATAATGTTCTTTAACAATAGTAACAGCAAAATAAGATAGTAAAATATTTTCGTAAATCAAAGAAAAGGGTAAATGGGCGAGACAGGCAGTACTTGTAATTGGCTCATTGGTAACTTAGTGCAAGTGTAGCCATCTATGTGTTAAAACAATCAAACAAGTACTCACAGTAAGCATAGCACGTACGACACATCATACTCGTCGGCATTGGGTTAAACCATGTTACTTAACAATAATGATTTTATTAGCTATTGATAACAATTAATACCATGCTGAAGGTTGGCATGTATGAACATTTCTTATTATATATATTTATTGCATTTGCTAATCCCCATGGTTTATTTGCAAAATATC
>NC_061826.1:4774178-4776678 GCF_019202785.1 Penaeus chinensis | reverse complement strand
GCGCCAGGGTACGAACGTAGGATTAAACTAAAGGTAGGGACGCCGAACAAAGGTCATCGTGACGTAAATGAGAGTGGGTGAGTCCACACTGCAACATACGTAACGAGACGTTCAGAATTCCCTGATGATTTACGCTGTTTGAATGAGGATGCAATATCTAAACGTTAATTACATATTTTAAGTTATGAAATTATTGATTCTCGTCTATCGCATACCCATAAGAAGGGATGCCATTGTTTTGATTTGCGTGTTGGATTGTGCGGGTTCATTAGGATTGAGATAGGGACGAAAAAATAGGCTCTGGGTTGCGTAGACCAAAGTGCACCGTCTGTTGACATGTTTCAGCCGTGTTATCATCAGAAGACCGTAACAAGCACTTTCCATATTAACGGTATGTCAGCTTTGAGGAGTAATTTCGCGTGTTGACAGATGTGGAAATGAAAAGGATAACGTGTTGAGTTAGTCGTTTGAGATGAAAACGTGAGTGTTTCTGGACGGAGCGGCGTGGGTGTCACGAGGCTGCTGGCAAGAGATGCTCGAGAGAGTAGGTGGATGAGCCAAGAGGAGGCGGGATCGTGTTAGCTTCAAAGGTTAAGGAGATGAAGTTTGGGAAGGAAGTAAGAATGAAGATAGAGGAAGCAGAAGGTAAACATCAGTCCTCTGGAGTGCATTGGGATACAAGTTTTAGAAAGTTGAGGAAGAGAGAATAAATAATTGGCCCTTCGGAAGCTCATTTTCATTTCAGTTCCCATCCTGAGAGCATGTACCAGGCTCCCCAGGATTGTCACTAAAAAGTTCCAGAAATTGCCTGCCTGTACGTAAACTTTATTTTATTTACTATACTGTAGGCGGTGACATTAGCGGTAATAAAATGTATAAGAGTAGTTTATCTCACGACGATCATAGTTTCACCGGTTAATTCTCGTTGCTCCGAGGACCAGTTTTGATCAACCCGCTGGCCATGAGTTTGACACCCATGGGCTCGATTTTAGTGACGTAAAAAGTGTGAGATCCAAAATACAGTAAGGAAAAGAGCAGCTAGAGCGGAGCTACGCGTCGCCTCGGCTTGAGGTGCTCCAGCCACTCAAGTGGGCCGGAGGAGTTGGGCATCATACAGCGCCCCGCCCTTCGCCCGCTCCTCAAGGGCAGAGAGGGCCCGGACAAGAGAAGGGGAAATATGAAGAGGGGGACGGAAAGAAAAGATCTAGCGGGGAGAATAGGCGAGCGGGGAGACGGGAGATCGAGTGGAGGCCTAGGGGACTGGCCAGAGATTAGGAGATGGAGGGAAGGCTCTGCCAAAGCCAGGTTATTGAAGGAACCCTCCACCTGCTGGCGTATCTCCCTTGGTGTATCGGGACATCGCAGTTCTATAGTTTTACGTTTAACCTTTTTTAAATTCATAAACTACTCTTGTTTCAGGCAAGCTGCTGTACGCAAGGTAATGTATGTTTAATATCCCACGTGTCAGTATTCTCCCTTCAGGTAATTTTATTGTATGCATGTGTTTCCCTATTATTGTGTGCTCTTATTTTGCTAACCACTCTTCATCCCGCATCCACAGCCGCCGCCATTGAATGTTACCAGTGCAACTCGACGCACGAGAGGACGTGCGCCGAGGCGCTGCCGCAGCACCACTCCCTGTACTCGTTCCCGTGCAACCACCTGCAGGAGCCGCGGTACTGCGTCAAGATGACCGGCATGTTTGAAGGTGGGAGCCTCTACCTGGGCTCTTCTTGGCGACGGACCTCTTCTTGTAGCTTTCACTGGTGGCTTTCTACTAACATTGTTTCTCACGTGCAGGCGACTCTTTGCGTCTGACAGCGTCAGGGGTCAACAGCGTCACGGTCTCTCTTTCCCTTTCTCTGTCCATCCCACTTCTCAAATGACTCACGTCTTTCCAAACTTGCTCCATGGCCCATCTCGGCAGGCGTTGCAGGCGCTGCGTCGGCACTCTCGTTGGCGCGGACCGGTCACTAGGAGCAACTCTCGCCCAGAGGGGTGCTGTGCGTGACGAACCGCTTGCTCAGAAACATAAATACAGTGAAGCGTAACGTATGTTCCAGCGAACTGCTTGGATTGCTACCAGTGCTCGAGCAGCGAAGATGCCTTCTGTCCTGAGCAGTTCCACGCAGGATACCACCAGGGGCGCGAGGCGTCCTTCGAAGCCGAGTCCTGCAGCCACGTATTCGAAGCACGCTACTGCGTCAAGACCACCGGCATGTTCGAAGGTTGGCCAGGACATGCCCGTTGCTCCTGTGGCTCGCCCGGCCCTTGCACTTGCCACCTTTTAGCTGTGCTCTGCCCGCCCGTAGTCCCGCTAGTCCGAGGCCGGCTGGCCCGCAATATTTGTTCTTAGTGTGGCGCACTGTTACACCGAATGCGGCAGTTCTTGTGCAGTTTGGCACTTAGCCCCAGCCCTCACCTCCGCGGCGAGCATGAGCCGTTCGCCCAGGCAAGGTTATCTGCTTGCCCCGAACACCCTACCCTCCTCCCCCAACCC
>NC_061826.1:4756678-4769178 GCF_019202785.1 Penaeus chinensis | reverse complement strand
GAGTAGTAAGATTATTATGGCCATTTTCACAAACATATTGTATAGAACAAAGTTTTCATATAACTTTGTTGTATATAACTAGATATCGATTACTTAATGAAAGATGGATGATTATGATATTTTTTAACAGAATGACTGTAGCAGGAGTGTTCCTTTCTTGTAGCAAGTGTTTATCATAGTACGTTCAGTGCATTGCAGTGTATGATGTAATTTTCTTCAGTGGTCTTGTATTTCTTTTTACTTAAACACTTAAAGCTGGCTAAGAAATGTATATTTTTTGTGGTTTCAAGGGCCACAGGCCCCTAAGTTCACTTTTTTATCTTCTTTTCTCTTTTTTTTTTATCAGTGGCGTAGCTAAAGATCTGGGGGTCCGGGGGATAGCTTCCATAAGGGGCCTCCTAATGTTTTTTTTATTTTTATATCTATAGGCGTCATTTAGGGGTCCTTAAGTTTCTGAACTTTACTTTACCCCCCTCCCCCCCCATCCTCAACCTTCACCTCTTTACTCCATTTATTTATTTGTTTGCCCCCCCCCCCTTCCATCGTGTGACCGAGGGACGATGTAAAGTCGGCCCCACGCACCCCCCCCCCCCCATTCCTACTACGCCATTGGTGTTGATGGTCGATTCAGCTGTACAGGAAATCGGCATTAGTGACAAAGCGTTTCACTAATCATTTTGTATTAATTATGTGTGTGTGTATGCATTCTTATTTACTTGTTGCATATAATATTGTTTTTTTATACCAAGTGTCAAGGTCTTACAAATGTTATGGAATGTGTGTTTTTTTGTTTTTGTTTTTTTTGTTTTTTTACTGTGATGATCAATAGATAAAACTGCTAAGGCGTATACAGCGTGCATTATTTTATGTTTGAGGAAAGAATGCGCAATAAAACTCCATACCAAATTTGAATGTAATTTTTTTGAGATGCTTGAAAAATGTTTTATGTTTTTTTTTTTTTTTTTTTTTTTTTTTTTTTTTTTTTTTGTAGAAGACAGTCGAGTTCACTGCGTGAATCTCCTGAGTTTCTGTTTTTTAATTCTCTTCCATTGAATTTTCTTACCCAGTCCAGAGCCAGGGCTTTGTTAAACCTCTGCAGGAAATTTATGCTTCCAAAAGCACCAGGATTAAATGTTCTTATTGATAACAAAGAGTTTAAAATTTCATCCTATTCTTAATGAAAGATAATGGAACTTTATTTTTTCAGACAACTGAATTATCTTCACTACCAGAAACTAACAATTGTTTATGTATTATAGTTATAACAAAAAAGAAAAATGTAATGATATACATGTTTGTAAGTTGCTGTTTAAAGGGAAAAAAAGGAAATAGATATCCCAAACACAGTTTAAGTGTCTGGCTAGCAATGAAAAGGAGGCACTGGGCTCTATATTATGATGTGGTATACGTTATAATGCTTGTACTTCCCAATTGCTCTGTCACATCTAAACAATATACTCACCGAGTGTGTTTACCAAAGAAATAAGATCATTTTTGTACTTTTTGACTACCATTTTTTTCCAACTTGACCAATGTTCTTAGTCAATATCGTCTTTCCTCCATGTTCGTCATGAATACATCGAATATTATGTAAAACATTAGTGTATTTCTTTCTCTCATTATATTGATCAGAAAAGATGACTAACGTGGATATACTTTAGTTATATGTGTAGATACTTGCGCAAATAAGTATCCATGTTAATGATGTATTTACTTACTATTTTGTTTTAAGTGAATAAACACCTTTTGGCTAATCTTAGGGTGTCTTAATTTGTACTCACGGTTTTTTTTCCATTCTTTTCCTGTTTCAGTTGTAGTTTGGTGTTTTTCTGTCGGCTCAGTTTTTATGATTTATTTTATTTTGTGTTTTATTGCGTCTTTCTATTTTCGTCGTTATTTATGTAAAAGAAGAGAAGAAAAATACTATATGTTAATACTATATAGGAGATATGATAGAAACTGCTCAGAGCAAATTTTGGAGTTCAATAGATATGTTACAAAGGATCTGACAAAATTTTGCTTGTTTTTCAGTTACATATTGCTTCTTCCCCCCAAAAAATAATAAGCAAATATTTCTAAAAGCCTTTGTTACGGATTCATTTGAAAGAAACACATTTAACATTAAATGGAAAGTTTTAACCTAACTAGTAAATAAAACAAAGCTCATTCACTGAATATCTTCACATGACCTAATTGAATTAAGTGTCTGTTTGAAGAGCAGCATAAAGATGACAAAATAAACTGCAGGGGAAATGCATGTGAAATGTCATAAGATTTATTGATTCGTATAAAACCCCAATTTGTATTATAAATGTACAACCTCTGTACACTACCACATGCAGTGTTAAGTGATTTTGGTAATAGAGAATGAAAATGGCAATAAAGCATACAATGCAAACAAAATAAAAAGGAAACTTAATCCACAACTTAAACTTTTATGGATTTGGTTTTAGGGTACTATTTGTGCATTTGTAGTACACAAAGATAAATGTTTCTTAAAAGATATTATAGGATTCTCCTGTCTGACAAGTTGTAGACAGTCGGTTATACAGCCAAAGTGTGGCAGGTTAAAAAAAAAAAAAAAAACTAGGCTTAACCATCATCGCTTTTAAATCCTTAAAAAAAACGTTATGCCGTTCTCAATGTTGTTTTCCAAAAATAACTTTCCGATAGGCCATTAGACATGGTGGATGCATTACGTTACGTTTAGTGCTTACGGATTTTGGAAATTTCTGCAGTTTCTTTTCACATTAGTATGCATTACGTAAGTCAGGAACTAGCTGAAATAAACACCAACATCTATGACAGGCAGCACCCCAAGAATCGCATGCCCGCTGTTGCCGTGAGGGGACCCTTTGATGGTGATCATCCCCTGGCTTGGGCCTCAGTCCTGGACTCGACTAATTTTGCCTTTTCTTCCCCTTTCCGTTTCTTTCCCTACACCCTCTTCTACTATCCACTTCCTAAGGTGTGAGAGCCGTGTTGAAGGGATGAAAGGTTGACTTTGTGGCAGTCATGACCGGCCATGGGAACGGTATTCCCCCATTTAGTTGTTTAGCCTTTAATCCTCAAGGGAACCCTGAGGCTTACCATGGCGAAAATGAAGATTTTGCACTCTTATTAGGGGTACTGAGGCTTGTCCCTTTATCAACTAGCCCCACAAATTTGAATTCCCCCTATTCCCCAACTCCTGCCTCTCCTTTGACTGTGAACACTGCTACCCCCTCCTCACTACCTACTATCACCTCATCCCAGTCCAAATCATCCGCCCAGGTCATTACTTAATCTACTACCTCCTCCTCTTTCAGCGTTATTGTCCACCTCTCCGTAGTATTACCTCTCTCAACACTATTCCCTCTTTCACACGCGCCGGTCCTTATACTAAACCCACCTCTGCATACCCTTTGAGTACTCTGTTTAGCCCAACCAAATGAGATTAAATTTCCATGATCCCTTCTACAGCCCATTACTCTGGCAACACACCTCTTCCAGCAATGCCTCCAAAAACAAGTAGGCAAAGTTTCCTTCTGCAGCCTCCCCGATCGTCCCCACCTTGTCCTAGTTACATCCGAATCCCAAGCTAAAGCATTATCAACCCTAACCGACTCCACTGACAAACCCATTCCTGCCCAGCCTCGCTTTTCTCTGTCTCCATTTTCCTCCACCAATATTGCCATGAATACCTTCCATAGACATAACTTCCTCCCCAACCCCGTCAATGTCAGAACTGTTGTCATCGAGACCACCCTGCCAAACACTGCCGCTCTCCATTCTGATGCCCTCTGTGTGCCCAACCTAGTCACGATTGATCAAACTGCTCCGTACAGCCACACACACGCCAATTGTGATGTCCCCCATAATGTATTTTATAGGGGCTGCCCAACTACAAGTTTGAGTCTGATTAAAACATGCAGACAAGGTTTTTCTCTTACTCCCTACTCCAATACTGTCCTTTCCTTTGCCCCTCCCCCTCCCTCCCATCACATTAAGTTTGCTTTGTAACCATTATAGGTTACAGGTAACTGAAGCTGCACACTCCTTACATCGAAGTTTCCAAGGTGATCATTGTTGATTAGTCAACTGTTACCTTATACGCTTTTTGTTTTCCTATTATTAAGCATCTAACTTTCTTTCCCCCTTACATCTAAATATCCAACTTAATGAACTCGATCTCATTCTTTGCTTCTTCCATATTCTCAGTGAAAATATAAAATCGTATATCTCCAGCACAGAAATGCTATGCAGTATGAGCCGCAATAGCAGTATGCACAAGGCCGACCGACAAGACATTGGTTCTGATATAGCTTCACCTGTGACATTCATGACAATTAACAGTCTAATAAATCTATAACTGTGTAGATACATCAAAAATGACCTGGTGATCAAAGTTGTCAGATCCAATGATAAAAGGAAAGAATGGGTGCACAGAATCTCAGTTTTTAAAACCACAAATCATAATGTTATCAATGACTAGAATTTCTCATGCATCACTAAGGTTCCTATTCACATCTTTACAATTGATGAATACATAAAAGGAGAGGCATATTCATTGTTGACTTTGGAATAAAAGGCACTACAGCAACTGCTATTCGACTCTGCTGTTCAAAATAGCAAATAGTTACTTATTGTTACCTCTGCAAAAGGCTACTTGGCTATATTATTCAACTTTCTAGATCAAAATGATAGATGCCTTGTCCTGCATGGCATAGACTGTGTATCCACTTATTTCCCTTCTTGACCCGCAAGGTGAGATTGTTTTAGAAGATGCTTTTAGAATGACAAGCCTTCCACTATACTGTAGACACTGAAAAGGAAGAGAATCAGGGGCAAGCTCCAGGACTGGATAGAAAAATATTTTAGGAACAAAATTACCAGAGTCAATATCCAATTCCCAGAAGGGTGCCAGATAATTTCGATATGGATTTCCATTACTGATATGGTAACCTGGAGCGGTAATGTCCTAAATAGAACCCAGTATGAATCTGCATCTTAAGCCTGGTGGGTAGAACTTGCAGGAAAATGAAAGGCGATAATATTAATATTCAATGCCCTCTCACAATAACACAGAGGATATATTTGTCCAGGCTAGACATGTCATTCTTACCTCGGTCCCTACCCATATGAGTATCTGGATGAGGTTAGTCAGGGTCAGTTCCTCAATGAGGTGGACAATCTATCAAGTTGAAAGTTCTTAAAACATTGAGCAGTAGTTGTAAGACAAACTGGAATCCTACAGCTCACCAGAAAGTGAGAATCTACTCTTTGGCCTTGCTGCATTACTCTTTGAAGTTCCTCAGTCAAGGAGCTTTAACCACTGCCACAGGTTTTGTGAAGAGAAAATGCATGCTGCTTGTTCCATGGAAGTTGGAAAGTCAAGCTTGCCAAGATTATTCTGGGTGCTCTGATATACAGAGTTTCTCAACCTCAGCATGGAGGATAATCTTCTTTTAGATTCTCAAATTGATATACTGACAGCACAGTCCTTTACTAAGGTCATCCATGTGTTCCTGTACACGTATCTCAGACAAGTATTGAAATATTTAATGCTAGAATGCCTCTTTGATACTTAAAGGTAAAAAAAACAATTAGTAGTTAAGGGTATGTTCTTCCCCTGTTATGTTATGTAACATCCCCACCGTGGACAAGGAAAACGAGTAAGTGTCACTCTTCTGGTTAGTATAACATACTTTACATAAGGATCAGTCTTGCAGAATGGGGCATATCAGTGTCCATGCAGGTATCACACGATGTCACAGGGTATTTTTTGACAGCCTACAGCAGTGGGTAAACCTACTTCCAGAACAAATGTGCTTACATAGAATGGAAGATTCTTGTCCAAGGTTAACAAGTTATTAGAAGTTCCCAGCAACACAAACTCCAAAGGAAATTAACATGCTGATAGACTAACAGAAATTGGAAGGGGGCACCTTTTGAATGCATTGGTCTTTCAACTAAACCAAGAACTCTGGAAATGGTTATGTCCTCCTTCACCACAGAAAGGATTCAAGAACCAGTCACGGTGGCTGCTGCTGATTTCATTCACCACCATCGCTGGTAGGGTAGCACAGAAGCTTAACTCTTAAAGTCAAACGTCTTCATGAAGTGGGAGATAGGAGCCCCTTGCATCATTGTTCTTTGTAGGAGGTTAGGGTTGAAGACACCAGGTCGTTGAACATTGGCTGTGTCTTCCCCCAGAGGTCAGTCAGCACTTGGTGCCAAAAGGATCTCAGCAGCCAAACCACATTGCAGCATAATGGTCGTCAGAGGGCAGGGGTTGGGAAATACTCTCTTGCTGGTTGTAGTCGGCCACTGTTCATCATTTCCATCCATAACAAAAAAACAGTTGACCTCCCTAGGGTGAGATGAGGCAAAGAGGTCCACTTGCAGATGGCTGAACTGTGATAATTAAGTCCACGATACAAAAAAAAAAAAACAGAACAGATAGTTCTACTTCCATTAGCCTCTTGAACACAAAAGTGAAATTGTCTTTTTTGTAAAAATGTTCTAATGGCGGTTAATGATAAGGAATTCTTTGTTATCATCAATAAGGGGAAATTTCGTATAATTTCTGGTAATTATAGCAATATCGAGAAAATTATACAAATGATTATGTATCTAGCTATATCTGGTATCTCACGCCACACTTTCATTAGCTAAACATTATGGCAGTCCCGCCACCATTTTGACTCATGTAATGTGTGTGTGTGTGTGTGTCCCACATTGCTGGACATGATACGGGTACTGTGGCCAAGAAGATCGACCACATTCTTATCAGCACTCGATGGAGGGTTTACCGGAGTGCCGAGTTCTGTGGCATTGACCATAGGATGATAGTAGCTACCCTACGGGTCCACTTCAAAACTCCTTGTCCCTCCAGTGGCCACTTTAGGGTGTTTCACTTGGACAGACTGAAGGAGAAGTGTGCCCGTGGGTTCGCCGCGGCAGTCTCTCATCGATTCATAGAACTCGAAAACATGACGAACCCAGTTGCTCTGTGGGAGTCCTTCAAGCGCGAAATACTCGAAGCAACGCAGGCGTCCATTGGCTTACACCCGAGGCCAAGGCAAAATTCCACTTCCCCGGAAACATTGCAGGCCACTGAAGCGTGTCGCATGGCTTGGCTGAACGCAATCAGGACCTGCATCACTCTTTGGTGCGAAGGCTATTTCTTGGTAAATGACCTTCGCCCTACCTACCAAGCCCTGAGAAAACTGAGCTCTAAGCCCTCCTCGTAGATGGCTGCAGTCCGCTAAACTGCAACAGGTAGACCTTCCAACAGTTAGCTTGGATGCAAGTGGTATCACAATACCTGTGCCAGACCCACCCACCAGTGAGGAACCGCCTACCCTAATTAAGGTTAGGATGGCGATGGGAAAGGCTGGGGGTGAACCTATGGCAAAGGGCTTGCATACAGTCTTGACTGCCATCTGGTACCATTCCCCCTGACCTGTTGAGGGGCGTGGTCCTCCCTGTATAGAAGGGGAAAGGGAAACGTTGGGACTGCAGCAACTACCGTGGCATTACTTTGCTCAGTATACCAGGCAAGGTTTTCGCCCACATTCTTCTGAAACGGATCCGCGACCACCTACTAAGGCACCAGAGACCGGAGCAATCGGGATTCACTCCTGACAAGTCCACAATAGACCGTATCCTAGCGCTTCGAGTAATTGTGGAATGCCGTGGTAAGTTCGGTCGTGGGTTGCTTGCTGCCTACATCGTCGTGGGTTGCTTGCGGCCTACATCGACGTCAAGAATTCGTTTAACTCGGTAAATTGAGAATCGCTATAAGGAATTCTGAGACTTGGGTGAATTCCGACACGGATTATTGGTCTCATAGCAAGCCTATATACCGGTACTGAGAGTGCTGTAAAGTGTGGTGGGGGCCTGTCGAACTTCTTCCCTGTTAATTCAGGGGTGAGGCAAGGCTGTGTCCTTGCACCAACACTTTTCAACACCTGCATGGACTGGATAATGGGCAGAGCTACTACCCAAAGTCAGTGTGGAGCAACATTGGGTAATATCAAGGTCTCAGACGTTGACTCAGTCGCAGGAGTCACTGGTGGCGGCTCTTGATGCATTTAGCAATGAGGCAAAGCCCTTGGGACTAGAGGTCTACTAGACCAAGATTCAGGACTTTAAGAACCTGTTAGGAGAACGTTACATACTTTGATAGTGTAGTCCATATCTCTGGGCTGTCAGACCATGAAGTCAGTAGACGGAATGGTCTGGCAGCAGGAGCCATGAACTGAATCAACAAGAGCATTTGGAGATGTCGGTACCTATGCAGAAGGACCAAGCTAAGTGCTTGCAAGGCCTTGATACTGCCAGCTTTTAGAAGCGAAACCTGGATGCTGTCTAGCGCCTTGGAGTCTCATCTTGATGCCTTTTGTAACAAGTCCTTTTGCCGGAGCATGGGGTACAGTCGGCAGGACCACGTGTCCAACCGACGGCTGCACCGTGAGACTGGCATGGTACCTGTTAATTGCATAATCTGGGATCACCAATTCAGGCTATATGGGCACCTAGCTCGTTTCCCTGTGGGTGATCCTGCCCAACAGGGTGTTTCTCTGCGAGACAATCCTGGGTGGAGGAGGCCCGTGGAACGACCTAGGAGGTCATGGCTTGGGCAGCTCGACAAGACCTGCCACGAGGAGTTAGAGGTGGGCCGAGGACCTGCCTGGAGACTCGCCATGAAGGACACTCGTGGTTTGAAGCGAATGATGAGGATGATATGTGTGTGTGTGTGTGTGTCTAATTATGTGCATACATATATATACTTGTATATATGTATATATATATATATATATATATATATATATATATATATATATAGTAATATCGTAGTCTCCCCTGAACTGTAGTTATAACATCGTTTCCCCTGAAAATTGCCTGGTTTACTTGTATTTCCTTCTCATTTAATAAATACTATTATGTGTACTGTGTAAAATATATTATATTTTTGTGTTAAACTGACAAATATTTGTTTATTTGCATAGTTATATTGTCAAAAATACTTGTAAGTCCATTGTACATAATTATTCTCAGAAGGTGAATAAAAGAATGGGATTAATATTTAAACCTTAATATTATACAATATCCTCACCAATCCTGTCTTCCGTTGACGATAAGCCTTAACGGATTAATCATGGCTGTATATACAGTCTGGCTACTCTAAATTCAGAGGCTATTTCAAGCTAAATACGGTGGTAGAAATACTGTTAGGCCAAGAGACCTCATCCTGGACTTTAAGGGACTTACACTGCCGTCAGACCGAGATTGGGGGTTTATCCATGTCTCTATAATAACAACAAACTCGCTAGTGATAAGACAACAAGTTGGTAACCCCGGAGTTGTGCAATGCATGGTGATCTGTTAATTATCACCCTTCAGTAATTTTCATCAGTGTTTGTGCCACTTGTGTCTCAGGATGCCCGACGAGGAAACCTGAAGCGCCTCTGCTACCTCTAGCAACACCAAAGATGACATTACACCTATCAACGCACTCCAAGCACCGACTTTCTGCAGTCATGACCCTTCCATGTGGTTCACCATCCTCGAGTGTTTAAAAGCACACCGCATCAGCAAAAGTGTCATCAAGTTTAGTCATTTCGACTGCTGCACTATCTGATGAACCATATGACATGCTGAATACTGCATTCCTACCAGACTTCGGGAACTTCTCAGCTTTTCTTCCAGCACCTGCCTTTACATATTCAACAGGGATTATTCATAGTAAAATGGAAGTTCACCATCGATGAACTCGCTAAATTAGCGGTTGAGATTATGCCGTCGCTTTCTAATTCTCATTCTGTGGCTGAAGTAGCTTCCACATCTCAAACAGAACAGTTGGCAGAACTTGTTGCAAAACTCACTATTCAGGTTAATGCTCTCCAAAATCAAGTACAACTTCTGCCTCGTCGCATCTTTTCCAAGAATAAGCCACGCTACAGGTCAAGAAGTCGGTCCAGAGGAAAAGATGACAAAGGCTTTTATCACAGCAAATTCAAGGAAGCAGCAAAAAAAGTGCTTCAGCCTTGAAACTTCAATACATTTTTAAACATCAAAGGTGAGCATTAGAGGCGTATAATGTTCACCACACCTCTTCCGTGTTTCTTCATGAGTGGGGCCCACTCTCCAACGTCAAATTCCTAGTCGACACTGGCGCCAAGATAAGCATTTTGCCTGCAACGGCAAGTCACAAATCACTCCCTCCAATCATGAACTTCGTCTGCAGCCAACGGATCAACAATCCCTGTATATAAACGGAGAACTCTTACACTCAACCTCAAGCTTCAGCGCACACTTCAGTGGGCTTTCTATGTAGCAGCTGTCTCTCAAGCCATACTTGGTGCCGATTTTTTTAGAAACGTCAGCCTCCTAGGTGACATTAAAAATTAAAGACTCCTTGACACTACTTCTACTAAGTCTACTAATGCTCAACTTCAACATGGAAATAGCTTGCAGATATTCACAATAGATGCCAACAACCAATTTACATCACTGCTGAAGTCCTTTCCTTCACTTACTCAGCCGTACTCTGCAACCCTTCCTATAAAGCATTCCGTTACTCATCACATCGAAACAACTGGCCGACCTACACATGTTAAGTCTCGTCAAATACCTCCAGAACGGTATCGCTTAGTAAAAGATGAGTTTGAGTCTTTTCTGCGTCCAGAAATTATCTGCAAACTCCAGCAATTGGTCATCTGCACTGCATGTCATTTCTAAGAAGAATTAAGAACTGAGACCCTGTGTTGAATTCAGAGTTCTCAGTGCTCAGACGCTTATGGATTGTTACGTAACTCCCAACATTCAAGAATTTACTTTCTGGATGTTCCATCTTCTCCAAAACTGATCTGGTTAAAGCATTCCACCAAATACCAGTCCTCCCTTAAGACATCACCCTATTTGGCTCATATGAATTAGCCCGGATACCTTTTGGACTTAAGAATGCTGCACAAACATTCCAGCATTTCATTGATGAAGTTTTATTTTTTTGCTTATATTGATGATCTATTCATCGCCAGTAAGGATGCTGCTGAACATCAGGATCATCTAATGCAAGTCTCCAAATGTCTGAATGATTACGGTATCCAAATTAATGTAGACGAAAGTGTGTTTCGTCTGTTGATTTTTTTCGGCCACACAGTTTCTGCATTAGGTATAACTCCATTCCTGCCAAATGCGAGGTCATTCAGCAGTTTCCTAAGCCAACTACACAGCGCCTGCTCAAAGAATTCCTAAGGGGTGATTAACTACTACAACAGATTCATTCTAAAATGTTCTCTACATCTCCAACTTCTGTATTCCATAATCAGACCATGCAAGAGAGGTCAGTCAGTTGCTCTTGTCTGGACTCCTGAAACTGATATTGACTACAATGCTGCTAAGCAAGCCCTCAGTGCAATAACTACACTCAGCTTTCCAGTAACTATACTCAGCTTTCAGATGCCCCAACGTCCATCACTACTGATGCCTCCAACACTTACACTGGAGCTGTTCAGCAACAATATGTGGAAGGTGGATGGAAACCTTTAGCCTTTTTCTCGAAGAAACTACGTTCAACACCAACAAGTCTACCTATACTCTTTATTTCACAGTTCACTACAGACATCCGGTACATTAAAGGTTAATACTCCAGATGATACCCTGTCTCGCAATGTCTCTGATCTTCTTCCTTCATCGATTGTGCAGCAATTGCCACAGACCAAGCCATGCTGAGCTGCAGCAACTGAAGATAATTCTGCATTTCAACTGAAGAAAATTAAAGTTCCTAGAACAGATGTAGACCTGTATGCTGATGTTTCTACTGACACCATTCGTCCATATCTATCTCAGAAATATTGACTTGGCGGGATGACATCTTCCATCCTGGTGTGCGTACATCACAGCATCTTCTGACCACGAGATTCATCTGGACTGGTATCAACAAAGATGTAAGAAACTGGACACGTTCTTGCATTGTGTCAAACTTCCAAGGTAACTCGCCATACAGTTTCTCCTTATATGCCCTTCAAACCGGTTACCTCTAGATTCGACCATGTCCATGTTGATCTTGTTGGTCTCCTGCCCTACGCCAATGGAGACAGGCACATCCTTACCTGCGTCGACAGATTTACTAGATGGTGACATTGATGATGATACTGTAACATGAGCATTTATTACTGATTGGGTATCAAGACTTGGAGTACCAAAAAAATTAACATAGAGGAAGTCCGTTTAAGTCTCAACTTTGGAGCAAACTTACAACTTTGCTTGGAATTCGACGTTAACGCAGATCTAGTTACTATCCTCAGGCAAGCGGTCTCGTCGAACGATTTCATTGTCAGCTGAAATCGTCACCCATGACTCATCAACATGAAGGCTGGACTACTCTCCCTCTTGTGCTTTTCAGACCTTGGCTCCACTTCTGCAAAGCTTGTACTTAGAGCATCAGTCCGGCTACCCGATGAATTACTTTGCAGTTCCATTAGCTCCATTACTAACCCTACTCAGGATTA
>NC_061826.1:4739178-4751678 GCF_019202785.1 Penaeus chinensis | reverse complement strand
AAGCGGAGATTCTGCTTTTATATTCTGCCTGCTTACGTGCTGTGTCCTCCTGTGGACAAGCAGCGGTTGATAAGATACATCATTTGTTTAGGTTGTTTACAAGGTTATAGTAAAGTTTTGTTTATGCTTTATGTTGCAGGAACTCGTGTTTGTTATTCAAGGAAGGAAATATTGCCCTTGTAGCTTATCATGCAAACTACATGTGGTTAATGATAAATCTCTCTGAAACTTTATAAGTAGTCTAAACTCACAAGTGATAATTACTAGGTGTTATTGAGAACAAGAAAAATAAGGTACGAAAGGAAAAAAATAACTGAGTAATTTGTACCCTGTTTTGCCGTAAAATATGCCTTTTTCAATAATATTTTAAGAATTTGCTTGATTAACTCCATTACACAAGAGGCTGTCACCACTTTTTCCTATAGGAATTTAGAATACAAAATCTTAGGGGTAATTCTTCAACTTAGGACTATTTTCATGTTTTAATAAAATATTGCAATTGGTATGTATTATGGAAATATCACTTCTGCTTCAGTTTCCCACAGCTGTGCAGTACAAGGTAAAGTTTACCTATATTAGACAGAATGACCAAAATACGAGACATTTTCACTTATGGTATTACCTTCACTAGTTGATTATGAGAAATGTGTAACGCATAATACTTTGTCATACATTTACAGAAAAATGTACTGATACTATCATGATCAAAGAAAAAAGCTACACCCATCTATACATGAAATGATATGCATAGGCAAAGAATATCATCAGAAATGAAGGAAATAGGTCGCAACTAATGCAGTGCTGAGAGTAAACCCATGTCAGTTGAGTGTGGATCCGAGGGCAGAGCCCCTGATAGGGAAGTGTAGCGATCGGATAGGAGTTTAGGGGCAAAGCCTCTGGGTTAGGAAGGTTTTTGGTTTATTTCGTAATGTTTGTAGAGTAGCCGGAGTAATGGGTACATAGTCTCAGAGGGGTAAAGTCACTTTGTAAGCAATACCAAAACACATTTTATATCATTAGTGATGTAAAATAGCAAGAGGTTCACGAATATTACAGCATGGATAATTGTAAGAAGTAATAGTAATTGCAAGATTGGATGGCTGAGTGAAACTAAAAAATTAATTAATTCAGACGAAGTTACAGATAGCATGTGTCACTGCTTAATTCACTTGACAGTGTTGCCAAATGTGGCAGGCAAAAATCTGTCAATTTCAAAGCTAATCAATGTACAAGAGTTGCCTAGGACCTATGATTCCTGCGGCCTCTGTGCAATCGTCACTCCAGCAAAGGTCAATAGACCTCTGCAAATTTTTGACAAGATGAAGGTTATACTGGTTCCTTGTTTGGAGACAAATCATAAGTGGTCTACAAACACTATCAATATCCAGTCTTTTCATAATGAACTAATCTGTTTCAACTGACTGAATACTTCAGGGAAAAAAAACATCACCACTAGGGTACTAGTTGCCAAGAACACAAATAACATGATTTCTTATAAATGTAATCTGCACAAAGTGAAGGTAGTTCCATAATTACTTATCAGATCAGTTAATCTGGGCACCAAACAATACCATGGCCTGTGTGTTTTGTGCTCAGACAATAGTCAAGAAACCACATAGGATATTCTGGTAGGAAGAGCTTGTAGACATAGATAGATATTTATTATCTAATAAAGAATCATTCCAAGCTCTGTTTTGCTAGAGTATACATGATGGAGGTTGTTGGCCTCTACCTGAGTTCAGAAGCCAGTCAGGATAAATCCCCAGATGAAAATAGCAGAAAATCTTTATGCATACCATAGATTATTGGATGGATAGATAGAAAAACATGTTAATTTACTAGATACTTATAAATTTTAGAGACACGTGTTATTTCTCCCCAAGTTTTATTCACAATCTGTTAATGTCCACTATGGTGTTGTTTAATAACTTTTCCTTGCACATAGATGGCTAACAAATGCTAAGTCACCAATGAGTCAATTATAAGGTCTACCTGATCACCTGTTTAGTACTTTATTGCAATCTTAAATTTTTAATTCTTAAGGCAATTATTATTGTTATTGTAATGAGGAAAATAATAATGGTAATAAAAGGTTTTTTTTTCCTTAAAATCCAGGAAATGGATTCAACAGGTAAGCCAAGTAATTGACTCTGGTGGCAGAGTGCCTGTGGAATTGTTTTTTATAATAATTATAAGAATAAGAATGAAAATAATATATATATATATATATATATATATATATATATATATATATTTACATTTACATTTACATTTACATTTACATTTACATTTACATTTACATTTACATTTACATTTACATTTACATTTACATTTACATTTACATTTACATTTACATTTATATATATATATATATACATAGATAGATAGATAGATAGATAACTATAGATATAGATAGAGCCATTTTCATCTGGTCTCAGTATTTTTCTTCTTTTTCTTCTTCTTCTTTTTCTTTGTTCTTTTTTAATTTAAGGAAATAATCATGCCCAGAATGTAGTGTAGAACTGTTCTTAGTAAGTCATTGAAAGTCTTATTGACATTGTGATGAATGTGTTTTGTGTTTTACCAGATGAAGCATTTGTTCATTAACATATATTTCCCAGTGCATTAGTTGTTTTCTGTCCCAAACAGTAAGTTGTAGGGGACAACTTTTTGGATGGCATAAAATGTCTGTAGACATTTGCACATCTACCAACTCATAGGATATGACTATATTCTTTTATCTGATTCTTTAAATCAAAGCAGTGACACTGAATTCCATAATGTGGGTTACATTGATGTTAAATTGCACCGTAGATTATAGAAAATTCCTGGATTAAGTTATGGAAATTGGATAGATATGCAGAGTATTACTTTTACTCTTAGGCCTTCACTTCACTGGATGTTTAATGGTTAGAAATGTTTATTCATCATGTTTTTCATAACAGTAATATATTTTACTCCGTTACCATTTTTTTTGTAATGGTCAAAATGCACATAAACAACCATTCTCCAAAGCCTGTCATTTACTGATCGAATGGCAGTCTATCATCTTTCTTTTGCTGCTGGTGCTTTTTTTACTGGCTTTAGTCTTTTTTCTATAACTAGATGTTTCCAATAGATCTGAAGTATAGTTAAAAATGCTGAATGTATTAAATTTATTTATCTATTAAATGATATGAATGTATTGTAAGTGTACCCGAAAGGACCAACCAATTGTTCAAGCAGGAGGTTGATTTTTGAAGATATAGGAATGTTGTAATTAGAACTCATAATCCCCCCTCCACCCCACACACACACACACACCATCACCATCACCATCACCATCACCATCACCACCACCACCACCACCACCACCACCACCACCATCACCATCACCACCACCACCACCACCACCACCACCACCACCACCACCACCACCACTAAAAATAGGTTACACTGAGTGCTTGGAAAATTGATAATTTTTGCAGGCACCACAGTAACTGGTACTATAATGGCAAAGTAATGGCAGTATATTTATTTAATTTTGCTTTTACTTTGGAAAATACATTATTATTATAGGCCTGATTATTTCAACAAGAATTCAAGGAATATTTTGCAGTTGTGTGAATACATCCTTACACAATGTCCAAAATCTTGTCTACAATATACGTAAGAGTCACAGGTAATTTCTACTGCAACATAGCAAAGGCTGATTATCCAGGTCTGGCAAACTGCTTTCAGGAAAAACTTTTTATTTACATGTGACAACATCTGATTGTTAGAATTTAATCTATCAACTTCAGAGATATACCCTTTATTTAGGTATTGGAAGTTATTGGTTGTAAATATTTCCCTTCCATATGTTTTTATGGCTTAGGACTTGTAAACACTGTAAAATTAGAAGTGAACTAATTTTCAAGGTAAATGGCAGTCATTGAAACTATTTTGCACTCTCCTAAGCATGTTCTTCTCCTCCTTTTATTGGTCTTTATATTTCTTCCTATTCATCCTCCTCTTCCTTATCACCTTCCTTTCGTTATTCCCTCCCTTCCTATATATATATTTTTTTCTTCTTCTAGAAATTAAACTTGGTATAGTCTGAGCTGTGGCTTTCAGGGACTTAAAGCATTATTTTTTTAAGGTAACATTAGTATAATGATAATTAAATGTCAAAATGTAGCCAGATCATGAGCTCTTTAATTCTTGGCAGATGAAGCTGCAGAAGTCAAAGACACGAAGAAGCGTGGTGGAGGCGAGGAAGCTGATGGCGTGGTTGCCCTGGAGACTGGCCGAGGCAGCAGGAGGCGAGGCCGAACAGCCACTCCACCCTCTCCTTCGAAGACACCAGATTCCCCACCCAGAAAGACACGTCGTGGAGTGTCATCTCCTAGCACCCCAAAGAGAGCCAGTCCAAGGGGACGTGGTGTTGGTAGAGGCTCACCAGCGACCAAAGAATCTCCTGTAAAAGCTTCACCGCGTGGTCGGGGACAAAGGATACGCAGAGGGAGTACAGACTCTAGTGCCAGCAGTGTGGGAGCTGCAAGTGTTGCATCCTCTTCCACTCCCACTCGCAGACGAGGAAGACGAGGCAGCAATAGTTCAGAGGCCAGTGGTGCTTCCGAAACTCCACAGAAGACTCCAAATTCACCACCAAACCGCCGCAGAAAGAGAGGCAAATCAGGTAGTCCTCCAGCAGTACTTGCCAAAAAAACTAATGGGGCATCTCCTCAGTCATCACCCAAAAGGTCAAGCAAGAGAATACGGGGCACACAGGAGTCAGATGCCTCGCCTTCAGCAAATGGTCAGGGTAGTCACAGAACACGCAGAGGAGGCACATCAGAGGACCAGGAGGGGGGCACAGAGGACCCTGAAGAGCACTTGCTGAGCAGCATGGGAAATGGGTCACCTGCAAGCACCAATGACTTGTGTGAGGAGGTGAAGGACAGTAATACACCTTCCATTGTAAGTGAGGAAGCAGGAGAGGATAGAACGCAAAGCCCAGTAGAAAATAATTCCAGCGAAGATAGAGAGGCATTAAATGAGCATATAGAGGAAGAGAATTCAAACCAAAGTAATGAGCTTCCAACCCAAAAGGAAGATGGCCTGACCAGCACAGATCAGGGTCATGAGAATGCAGTCAACAGCATGTCAGCAGTAGAATCTGAAGACAAACCGGATTCCAAACAAAATCAAGCAAAGACATCTGACATGAGCAAAGATGTAGAGTCAAAGCCTTCTCAGAATGGCAAAGAAGAAAAAGCGGGTCTTGAAAAGAGTGAAGATAATTGTGACAGTTCAGAGGTTTTGCAAAGTAATAATGATGCTAAAAAATCTGATATAGACCAAAGCCCTAACCAAGGCAAGAGTGAGTTGCTTGAAAATAATGAAGATGTCAAATTACAGCCTGTTGACAAGAGCAATAAGGAAGAAACAAGTTGCTCTGACTGTACAAGCAGTAGTAGCAGTATCTCAAGAGTAAAGAGAAAAATGAGTGATGAAGAGAGGGATGCTCCCTGCTCAGGAAGCCCTGAGACATTAACTACCTCCCACAAGAAACACAAAGTAGAATCAGTTGCTCCTAGTGTTACCAAGCTCCCCCAATCTGCACACTCACCAGAAAGTGGGAGTACTGAAGTTCCTAGTGTTACCACACACTCGAAGGAGACTGAGTTAAAGAAGCAGCCGGAGGGTGCAAATAAGCAAGACTCCAGTGCTACAGAGAATCCCAAATCAGTTTGTACACAAGGCAGATGTTCAGGTGATAAATCTCAGGAAGATAGATTAAAGTCCAGCCCAGAAGATTCCTCCAGAGAACCAGAGGAAGTGGTCATGGATACCCTCACTGTTGCCGACACCTTCCTGGAAGGCCTCAACCTCACTAGTGACCAGCAGAAGGAAATTGTTTCCTTCATTGCGCAAGATATTAAAGGTAAATCCAAAGCAATAAAACTGTTAATAAGTAGCCATTATGGAAATCAATACAAGAATCTGCCTAATGTTATTTAGTCAACACAGGAATTTCAGGAACTGTGTCAAAGAGAAAAATGTACCATTCATGGAATAATAGTCAGGTCTAAGCTTAAATGTGTCAGTAGTCTAATATTCAATACAAGCTTTGCCAATATTTGTTCTCTTTTACAAAGAAACTTCTTTTAAATGGTTCATATCATGTTAGATCATATTATTTATTTAAGTCACATAGGATTTGTTGTCATCAGAACACCTTAACACTACTATTCACCAGATTCAGAGAACACCTGTAAGGGACAATGCAGACATACTGTTGACCTTTTATTTATTCCTGACTGTTGCAAATAGAACATTCCTCAAAATTAGATATAAATGATATTGTTACAGACTCAAGTGTAGCGCAAGTGATTGAGACGTTGGTGGAGCAGCTGGTGGGAGGCGCCTGCACAGTCGCCACAATGAACGCACCTCGCTTCAATAAGTTTTTACAACAACTCCTTGCACATTACTGCAGTTTGCCCTGTAATGTAGATCGTAAACATGTCTTATGTGAGGTAAGTGGTTCAGTCTCATTAAGAAAGATCACACTTGATGCAGAAATAGAGCTTAGAAGTGTGTAAGGTTTTAGAAATAACAGATTATTCATCATTTATAGTGTTAATTAGAAATAATGGAGGCAAAATCCAAAGTGAATACATTAATCTTCCAAAGAATGAACCAGCTACATTAAGATTTGAAAAATGCAAAAATCGTGTGGATATGAAACAAGCTTGTTATGGTCTGCTGAGCAGTACTTTATTGTGCTTTTAACAATTCTTAATGTTTATATATAGCAAGGCTAATAATCTGAATCCTTAAACAGGGAGATAATAGATATTTGAGAAATTTTGATGCAAATATTTTTCAGGTACTACACTTTATATATATATATATATATATATATATATATATATATATATATATATATATATATATATATATATATATATATATATAAATATATATAAATATATATATATATATATATATATATATATATATATATATATATATATATATATATAAACAGTGTATTAACTGGGCAATGTGATAGAAATATAACTACCCAACACACTACTGGAAGGACTGACTTTGATTCAGTGTGGCAGCATAATACTTTATATAATGAAGAGGTTAATAAAGAAAACTATATATATATATATATATATATATATATATATATATATATATATATATATATATAAAACCATCATTCAGAGTCCCATTTACCCAATTTATGGAGGGTCATTTGCTCAAGATTTTGTGTGCCATCATTCAAAGTGATATATTCCTTTCTGCAGTAATTTTATGCTGCTTCACTTCTTCACAGAAGTCCTGATGATCCAGAAATTTGGTTAAAGAATTTCCCAAAGTCCAGACCATAACTATTGCACAGTGGGAATTCTCACTACCCTTATGGTACTTGTGTGTGTCTGGAATAGGGACAGAAGTATTTCATGAATGAGCTAGAACTATGCAAATAGCTGGACAGCATCTCTTATGACATTGTGGTATTAAAGATTCACTTGTTTATCATTTGATATTTCTACTTCTTTATTATCTATCTTGTACTGATTTACATAATATTTTAAAGGTATGATGAAATGCTCACCCCAAGGGTGGTGGGTTATTGAGCCATCAGAGGTTGGTCATGACTTCCGGTAAATTAGGGTTACTTAGTAACTTAAAGTTACTGAGAATTAGCTTGATAGCAGATAAGACTTCATGGGCAGTGTGCGTAGTTTTTGAATTTAGTTAAAATCTGATGAAGTAAGACTATTTGCAAGAATAGAGCATGTGCATTCTGATGTTTTGTGCTTTTTTATCAATACGTAAAACCCAAGGCTGTTTGCTAATACATGAAACACTATATCTGTTTGTTATATTGTGGATTAATGATGAAACTGTTTGATATAATTGTAAATATGATATTTTCAGCAAGCGGTGCAGTGGGCACGGGACAGGAAGAGTGTTCACCTAAGACATGAGTTAGAACTGACTCTCATGACTTTGTATTATTCAACCAAGCAATATAAGAAGGCTGAGACCATTGCCAATGCACTTTATAGTGAAACCAAAAAGTTACAAGACAAAGATAAGACTGTAAAGGTATGTGCAAAGCATTGTCCACTTGTTTCTGTGACTGGAAACTGTTTCTGTAGTATTGTAATGCTTTTATAAAATTTTCTTATTTAACTCCCTTGCCATTCTTCCAGGCATGTCTCTGCCTGAGTCAAGTCTATCATGCAATGGGTAACATCTCCAAGGCCAGAGCCAACATCACCACAGCCAAGACGGAAGCCCTCAAGATATACACGCCACCAGACATGCAGGGAGAACTTGATCTTCAGTCAGGTAAAGTGCCCCAAAGAAGCCTGTTTCTATTTCTTTACTTGCACTGCATTAGTTGGTGATTTTTAGAGCAATCCCATACCTCAGATTTGCAAATGTTACTCATGACTTGAAGGTAATGACAAGGCATACCAAAACAGTTCAGACCTCACACATACTAAAATATATTGCATGATGTATTTATATATGTGTGTAGGGGGGGGGGGGTATATTCTAATAAGATCCAACATGGTTTCTAGATCAAGCCTGAACCAACAGTGGGATCATTTTTGCAGTATTCTAAAAAAAAACCTGGAAGAAGGGCTAATATTGAGATTGTCATCAGACTATTAAAGCAGAATCTCTGATCATGCATAGCTGTCAGGGGCACCAGAAGGCTCCATTCTTGGACTTTTTCTTGTCATAATCTTAATAGATTATACTTATAAATTGGTTGTTTTATCAGTAAGTAACAAACACTGGCATTGCAAAGATACCTTGATGTGTATGTCATGGGTTCTCTGTCAATTACATGAATCTCAGTAGGGACAAATATGAATGTGTCTTGTATGACTAAAATGCTGATGGTATAAGCAGTGAATAAGGGCATTCAAATGTTTGTAAGTTTGTTGCATCAAAATTCCTTTTACAGGCATTATGCAAGTGGCAGAAGGTAAGGACATGGAAACAGCATATTCTTACTTCAAAGAAGCAGCCACAGGCTTCACATCGCGTAAGCAGCGGGCGCGTGCTTTGAAATACATGTTGCTCTCCAAAGTAATGGTCAACAGGTAAGGAAAATAAAGCTCTGTTATCTTGAATTCAGCACTTAATCTGTTCCTTTTTTGATTTCTAATATGATACTAAAGGGTGTATGATGGGATCTACAATCTACTTAACTTTCATCAAAAGGTCAGAGGAAGGGGAAAAAGCAGTACGAGGACAGAGTCATATCCAGGACATTGATGAAGGTGTAGAAGCCATGCTGGCTATCACTTCTGCTGCCAACAGGTCTTCCTTGGCTGACTTCAAGTAAGGGCTGAACATTGTTCAGTATTTTAATATTTATTAACCCACAGTGCCATGTTCATATATTACATTTTCTGTACTGACATAGATAGAAACTGTAGGTGTGTATGTATATGAAGGTATAAACTACAGCAAAATAGAAACTTAGATCAAGTGTTATCAGCCATCCCACCTTAGGCATTTGTGTAATTACTTGAGAATTAGTTATTCGGAAGAGATAGAACCACTTTCCTCAGCACTTGTGTCTCAGATGTTCTGGTATTCCCCATGTACATCCAGGCCATCATGATGTAAAGTTCAGAAGGTAGAGGATAGTTCATATACAATATTAGCATGACTGACCCTCATGATAAAGAGTATGTCATGACAAATAATCATTTATTGACTGATTTCATGGTATTGCAGAAAGACAAGAGAGCAGTATGGAGAGCACCTGGAAGGGGACATGGTGGTGGCCAGTGTCTTAGATGACCTCTACACCAAAATGATGGAGAAAAACTTATTAAATATTGTTCTACCATATGAACGCCTCCAGGTGAGTCCTTCAGTAAGAGCATTGGTATAGTTGACTATGGAACAAGAAAATTTACATGTGCTGTGGAGTTCAAAATTCTTATGATGGTAATGATTGCTAGAAGTAACAATTTGATTATATAGATTGTAAATAATCAGCACTTTGAAAGAAATTGTCTAGTAAATTACATATGTTCCAAGATACTGTAATGATAAGAAGCTGATTTTTATCAAAGGTCCCCAAAGGACTTTAAAAAGAATGAAAAAGAATTGTAAAGATATTAAATGGAGCATATTGCAGATACACTGTTTTTGTAAATGTGAATCTTTCTAACAGTTTGTGGACTTTATTATTTGATACTGAGATGCTAATACCAAAAAAAAAGCACAGCATGCAGGCGTTAGTCTGTGTCTTGCAAAAAAAATGTGCTTTAGGTATTTCTGTTGTTAAAGAAAAAAATTAAAATTGTCATATGGGCAATCAATCATTTACTTATCATTGTGAAATGGTGGTGATATAGGTTTAGAGAAGTACTATAAGGTAGAGCTGCTTGTTAAGCCCTTTTTTAGTAGCTCTCTTTTATCTGAAGCATTCTCTGTTTTACAGATTGTCCACATAGCCCAGAAAATAGGTCTTCCACGAGAAGATGTTGAAAAACGTCTTTCTCAAATGATTCTAGACAAACGCATCAACGCCCAGCTAGACCATCGTGATGACTGCCTCTATGTTTATGGTGCTGAGGAGAAAGATGATGTGTATCAGACTGCAATTGATACTTTATGTCAACTTGATAAAACTGTTTCACACCTCAATAGTAAAGTGAAGAAACTATTGTAATGAAAGTTTTATCTAGGCTGGAATGTCTTATGAAGGAAGTAAAAGTGTATCATATAAGTACATCTGGTGAAGAGCAAGTGTCTAGGAGCACTGTAGTACATTCTAGATGTCTAGTGTGAGAGAGCAGACAAAAAGTTAAGTTTCTTTAAGGATAAGATTTAGTTATATTTATAAATGAGAATATTGGACTTTTTTTTTCCTTTTAATAAATAATGAAGTTCATTACTGTATCTTTTCTTTCTACTAGTAATATTTAAGGAGAATGAAACTGGGTATTTCTTTTTCCTTGTGCAGAAAAATGTGATAAGTATGCATCAGTGGCTAGAGTTTAGACGGTCTAGACTGTGACTGGTCGATTGAGGACTGGACAGAGACCATGCACAAGTGGAGTGACTGTGATGGTTTGCAGAGCAAGTGTATGCTGTATTTTTGGGCGACTACTCTTACATGAGACTTTTTCCATATGCGACACTTGTTGATAATGTGTATATTAGTGAGTCATTGCTCATGGGTGAATGTTGTTTGATAAAAAGGCTGAAGGATATTGCTAACATATGCCAAATTTTATAACATAGCAATGTTAGATTTACCAAGTATTTACAGGTACAGAACACAAATGTTAACATTGAGTTTAGTTTGGAGAAACTATGGGAGTAACCTCGGTGATGGTTTATTTTTTTGCTCAGGTACAAAGTGAATAGTGAGGGTATGTTACTTCTGATACTTTGATGCAAGTTGGTGATCAAGTGCATTGTTGTTCTATATACCCTGAGGGGCAAAGAAGCAAGTAGTCAGAATATAGGTAGTAAGTAATATCCTACATGAAAATGGACCAATTTATTGGCTTAGTGATAGTAAAAATGTATATAATAGGATTTATTCTTCAGTAATATAGGAAGTAACAGCTAACCAACAGGAAACAGTGTTGTTAACTGTTTTTCATATACAAGTTCATATTGCATATGTTGAAAGTCAGATGTCTGTTATCTTTCTTTTATCATTGCAATTCTTGTTATTATTCAGTCTCATTCCCTTTATAGTTTACTTTTTTGTTGCATGGCCCTTAAGAGGGTTTTCTTGAAGTGGTCTCCTGTTCTGAACCATCAGTACATTCAAGTAACACGGAACATATTTAAAGGTTGTGTCAGTTTAAATGAGCTGATATTTATTACTGCATGTCAGTTTGTACCAAAAATGTGTACATTATTTCTCTCTGGATATGAACAAATGCCTGTTTATCATTTCTTTATACTTAGCTTCCTCTTGTTCATAGCTTGTGATTCTGTAAGAGGACTTCATTCTTTATGCTGACTTTAAAGATGAAATGTCTATTTATGACTTCTCACTTGAAATGGAAAACTACAGTGCATGCATTTTGTTATCACAAAATCACACATGTTACAGATAATGATCATCCAGAGGAACACAGTTTAAACATGAGAATGGGATGGGTTATTTTGTTTTTTTTTCAAAAATCATCAAGAACCATCTTTTATATTTGTGCACTCTTTAAAGCACAACCAACCATCATCTATTTGCAATTTATTATTGACTCATGCATTAGATTTCCTCAAGTATGAAGAGTTTAGTTAAAACATTCAGTGCATTTGGTAACTGTGTATAAATGCACTGTTATCCACAAATTGGGTTAAGTCAGATTTGAAAAATAAAATGATTTCATTATGCATCAATCCTTTTAATTTTTCATGCCTTCAGGTTACTGTCTCAGCCTCTTCTAAGTTTGTTTGCTCATACCCATCCTAACTTGTAATCCTAGTCATTTTTGTAACTTAGAATCGAC
>NC_061826.1:4714178-4734178 GCF_019202785.1 Penaeus chinensis | reverse complement strand
GTGTGTGTACGTATGCATATATCCTATACACAAATAGACACATTTACATACACACACACACACACACACACACACACACACACACACACACACACACACACACACACACACACACACACACACACACACACACACACACACACACACATACACACACACACATATATATATAGATATAGATAGATAGATGAATAGATAGATAGATGCTCTAACCATGATTTTCAAAATCAGTAAAAGGTGTCCTTGATCAGATAAATTCTCAATCCACAGCCACAAGTAAAGTTTCTTTAAGACACCACTGCATATAAAGCGACAAAACATCCAATCCAGATAAGTTACAGGATGTCTCTCTTGTTAGATTTTCATTCGCATACCTGCACATTTATTATTAAAAAGACATTATCTACAAAAGCTAGGTAAGAATTATTTCACCATGAATTTGTTTCTATCGCCAAACTAATTATTTCACTGAAACAGTGTATAGCCAAGAAATTTATCAGGTGAAAATGCACTAGCGCCATCGCCTCAGTACGAGCGATTTTTAGAACCGGCATGGATAAATATTAACGATACATATTAACATTAATTAGCTATATTTTAGAAGAAATAAAGGAAAATGATTACCGGAATATATCCTGGTACTTCTTACTTGAAGAACGGTGTACTATAATGGAATGTCAAATACAAACTTCACGCACCTGTTGATTACACTGTTCGGATTTATTGTTATTTCAAGAACAAGTTATAAGATAACAAGAACCTCACCTTTATAGAAAATAAAAAATCTAGAATGATTTGTATGTGCACAAAGAAAATAGTGAAGATATCCATGGGTAATTCCCGAAGTAGAATTATGCCCTTTTCCCATGAATTGAAGCCAGGAGTACTAGCGCATTCGGACACTGGGTAAACACTTTCCCTTCCCAGACGCGATGTCGCCGCCGCGCTTGCTCGTTTTCCGTGTTTTACTGCTTTTATCAGCAGTATGTCTCTGCTGGACGGAAGACTGGGCCTTCGAAAATGCCCCGGGCATCGCTATGGAGTACAAAATCCACGTAGACGCCGGCAAAGAGGACTGCTATTGGCAATATGTGCACCCCAAAGCCACCATCTACGTGAATATGCAGGTGAGAACAGCTGTTGCCTTTCCCCCTGGGCACAGAAGGCCTGCGCCAAAGACAGGTGTGGAGACGAGAAGCAGGGCCAGGGGGAAGAATGTTGAGGCCAGATGTGGGCAAAATCTGCTGTAGAAATATTTACTTCAGTATTAAAGAGTGGATAAAAAACGATTGGGCGACAGGAGTTTTTCCAGGCTCTCTAACTCAAGTCTAGTGTCCTAAAATAGATATTTTAGTTACTGATCATTGGGTTATGGGTAGATTAACAGTCAGTTCATACTTCACACACTTATTTGGGAAATACCACTAGTGTTAGATTTTTTGTGGTTCATGTGTTGGTGATGTTCATTCCTTTAATATGGTAATTACAAGATCTTTTTGGGCTTTAGGATTACATTGGGGCAAGTGATCAGTGGGAAATCTAGGTATATAGTTCCTTAATCCTCTCACACTGATTACGCCTTATCATGTTATTGCAAACGGCTCTAAGCGATGGGTGGCAAGTAGTTATGCCATATATACTCAATCCTGCTCTATATTGTTTGTTCAGACTGTAATCATTGAGGTGTTACAGTCCCTGAAAAGTAGACCTAAAGTCTCTATTTTCATTTTCTCTATGCTACAGCCAGAATCATGAGAACTTGGTAGGTGTAGGTTCCTTGTACTTCAGAATTTCCATTCAAGCACCTGATTGTGTGTAAAACACATGGCTCAATATAACACAGGGAAATCCTGTCATGCATGGGTAAACCAACCATCCAGGCATTATGTATGGGCAGATAAAATCCAAAACCATTTTTTAATGTGTATATATACTGGTAATGGAAAATGAGCAAATGTTTGAGACACCTGCAGTGAACTTTTTTCTTGGTTGTATGAGCTTTGTTCCATCCAGTTACACCTGAAAGTTGCAGTGATTTGGAAAGGAAGGCCTACAATCTTAATACTTATAATAGTGATGTGGTATCAAGAGATCACTGCAGGCTCAATGCTTTTGACACTCCTGCAACAGTTAATTAAGCATCTGCAAAAAATACTCTGATAAAATAGAACTTGGAGAGGTTCCTTGTTTAACAAAAAATAACCAAGGAGTCTGACAAACCCCATGATGCCAGAATGTATTAGCTGGAGATTTGTTGGATTGTCAAAGATGTGAAGATCAATGGTATATACATGGATTACTAGCAATCATTTATTGGTACTAGTAACAAGATAATCAGCATAAGAATTGAGTATCAGTAGTAGTAATTGTTAGTACAAGTAAGGGTAAATATAAATGGAAAGATTACTGTAAATATATCAGAAGGAAGGTATACAAAGGTAGATTTACTATAAGTGAAAAAAATTGTAATTGTACTTAATTTAATTTATCAGGTTGTCTTAACCCATTGGATCCCCTTTTTCTAAGGTCCATATTTCTATTTGATATGCTTATGAAGATAGTAATAAAATGTTTTCCTTGCACAAACTCCATAGTATCTCTCTAGGTAGTGTGTAAGTTTGTACAATAACAATAACAATAAGTAATAGTTTGTTATTTGTATCATTTAAAAAGATATTTTCATAATATTCAATGAATGGTAAAATACTCTATCGTGTTGATACTATGATAGAAAAACCCACAATGTAAAACTAGTTTTAGTTTCTAGTTTTACATTGTGGGTTTTTCTACCATAATATCAATATTCTGTAATACACCCTGTGCTGCTAGTCATGGCAGGCAGAAATAGGATCCTGATCATGGAAATTATCCTCTCTGGTGCCAGTGCTCTTCCAGTCATGGCTCATGGATGTGACATGCTACACTTGTTTACTAATGGAAATAATGCAAGAGCCCCTTCCTAAATGCTCACTGAGTCTAATCACCCTCCAAGAGCTTTGTGCACTTATGGCAAGTCATTCCTACATTTTTTTCAAGATGGCATATTCATGTCACCTGGCCCTCAGCCTAATTTTTTCATGACATGTAGGTCACATTGCCCAGATCCAAGGGGTTAATCCCTATAGCCAGGAAGAATAGAAGCAAAGCACTGATTATGCCTAAAGTTATCATCATCATATTCTGGAGAGTTCATCTTGCAGAACAGTTTTGGCATGTTTGTTGAGGAACACATATTCTAGGCCACAGGATGATGCAGTTGGGTTGCCAAGTCCGTCCTGCCCTGTCTTTAACCCCAGCATGCTGATGCCAAAATGCCAGTAGTCGCATGCAGTTTAGCTGACTGAATTTATATTGAATTATATGTTTTGAATGTTACACTACTGGACAGAGCAGTGATTAGGCATATCTGTTGTGGCACACATGCAAATTAGGATGCAGTTTGAAATATTGATACAGGTTTTTATTTATATTAATATTTATTTTTATTAACAGGTTCTTAAGGGTGGTGATGGCATGGCAGGTATGGCTGTGCGCAATCCCAAGGGAGAGATAGTTCATCCATATACTTGGAAGAAGTCTGCAGAATATGAGGAAGTCTCACAGACTGGAGGATATTACAGTGTTTGCATTGATAATCAGTTTTCAAGATTTGCTGGCAAACTCATTAATCTCTACATGACTACTTTTAGGTAAGTGTCATAGGATGTGACATGACTACTATATATGGGTGTTTTGGTGTGGATATCTAGTTCTTAGTAGATACATGTTTAATCTGGTAATTTTCATGTTTGATATTTTTCTGTGTTTTAGCATTTTAATTTTTATATAATTTCTCATTGTAGATATGATTTATGGGAAAGATACACTCAAGAACTTGAGCAGATGGAAGTCAGCGTAAACAACTTTACAGTGAGTATATCATGACTTAAGAATTGTTTAAACTCTTTATAATTTTATTATTATTATTTTTTTTTGTATCTCTTCTCTGTTATCCAATTACTTGACCAGTGCGATGATTAATGTTGCATGCCGATAATAATTTGTTTCTGTATGCGTATTTCACAGAGTGAGTGAGAGGAAGTATGTGTCTGAGGATGTATGCAAGAAAGAATGGATACACACACACACACACACACACACACACACACACACACACACACACACACACACACACACACACACACACACACACAATCACACACACACAATCACACACACACAATCACACACACACTCACAATCACACACACTCACAATCACACACACACTCACAATCACACACACACACTCACAATCACACACACACACTCACAATCACACACACACACTCACAATCACACACACACACACACAATCACACACACAATCACACACACACACAATCACACACACACACACAATCACACACACACACACACAATCACACACACACACACAATCACACACACACACACAATCACACACACAATCACACACACACAATCACACACACACACAATCACACACACACACAATCACACACACACAATCACACACACACACAATCACACACACACACAATCACACACACACAATATGTGTGTTTTGTGTGTGTGTGATTGTGTGTGTGTGTGATTTTGTGTGTGTGTGATTGTGTGTATGTGTGTGATTGTGTGTGTGTGTGTGTGATTGTGTGTGTGTGATTTTGTGTGTATGTGTGTGATTGTGTGTGTGTGTGATTGTGTGTGTGTGTGATTGTGTGTGTGTGTGTGATTGTGTGAGTGTGTGTGATTGTGTGAGTGTGTGTGATTGTGTGAGTGTGTGTGATTGTGTTTGTGTGATTGTGTGTGTGTGTGATTGTGTGTGTGTGTGATTGTGTGTGTGTGTGTGATTGTGTGTGATTTGTTTCTGTATGCGTATTTCACAGAGTGAGTGAGAGGAAGTATGTGTCTGAGGATGTATGCAAGAAAGAATGGATACACACACACACACACACACACACACACACACACACACACACACAATCACACACACACAATCACACACACACAATCACACACACACTCACAATCACACACACACTCACAATCACACACACACTCACAATCACACACACACACTCACAATCACACACACACACACAATCACACACACACACACAATCACACACACAATCACACACACACACAATCACACACACACAATCACACACACACACAATCACACACACACACAAACACACACACACACACAATCACACACACACACAATCACACACACACACAATCACACACACACAATCACACACACACACAATCACACACACACAATCACACACACACACAATCACACACACACAATATGTGTGTTTTGTGTGTGTGTGATTGTGTGTGTGTGATTTTGTGTGTGTGTGATTGTGTGTGTGTGTGTGATTGTGTGTGTGTGATTTTGTGTGTATGTGTGTGATTGTGTGTGTGTGTGATTGTGTGTGTGTGTGATTGTGTGTGTGTGTGATTGTGTGAGTGTGTGTGATTGTGTGAGTGTGTGATTGTGTGATTGTGTGTGATTGTGTTTGTGTGATTGTGTGTGTGTGATTGTGTGTGTGTGTGATTGTGTGTGTGTGTGTGATTGTGTGTGTGTGTGTGTGTGTGTGTGTTTTATATAATTTATATCTTTTTACCTACTTTTTGAAAGTTTTTTTTTTGTTTTTTTTTCAAACAGCATATGCATTTTTTCTCATAATTCTTATACTTTCACATTTCAGCACTCTATAAAGACTGTGGATCAGCGCATTCATGATATGCTGCTGCACCAGAGCCAGTCCCGAGCAAAGGAGGCAAGAGACTTCCAACTCCTTATAAGCAACAACAACTATGTTCAGTACTGGTCCGTTGCACAGTGCATTGCCATTATTGGTGCGGGAGCATTCCAGGTGTTTTACTTACGCAAGCTCTTTGATACAAAGGTCACAACCAAGTCAGGGGGAAGAGCCTAGGGTGTCAGGGCTCTAAACAGGTGTTCGTCCTGCCATGTGTGGGAAACACTGCAAGATTAAATATTCACTGTTATTTTTACATAATTTGAGTACCAGATAGATTGTCTGGTGATGATCTTTTGTTGTTGACCCAGATATTTTTATTTGATGTGTTTTATCTTGGACAGTGTTTATGGTACTGCTTGGTACTTAATGTTAGTTAGGTAATGCAGTTAAAATTTTTTTATTTTGTTTTAATGGATCAAGGTTTTGTATTGTATACTAACCTTAATTTTTCCTCTATTTATCGGTGATATCTGCCCTCCAATGCTTATTTTAATCTCTTGAAAGAGCTTTACTTTATGAATCTCAGCCAAATGGGATTTGCAATTGGATATGTACTTACAAATTATGAGTCTTGTTCCAATAGATGGGTCCTTGCTCAGCACTAAGGTTTTTAATTGGACATAACCAGTTCAGTTCTTAGTAACTTTCAACTATGAATTTGAATGTAATTATATCAGGAATAGTTTTCTAATCATCTCAGATTTATAAGAATACTTTGATAGTCATGTAATATAGAAAAAAATCTCAAGAAATAGACATGCAAGGCCTCATCTCTAGTGACTGAACTATTTTAATTGTAGTATGTGGTAAGTGGTGCAATGGTCTCATTGAAAGCATGATTTTTCATGGTGTTTGTCTTGTGCAGATGCAATTCCTTATTTTTTTCCGTCCTACATTGTAGATCTCAACTTGATACCTGATGTTACATTCCAATTCCAAGGTCACACTTGTATTTTTTATACATACAATATCGTGTATTGTAGGTGCTTTTATTGTTTATTCATGGAATAAAGAATTGTATACAATATTTAGTTATCATTTCTTCCCAACTATAACAAGTAACAATTTTAATATGTTAGCTGAAAAGCTTGTTGGTATTTTGATGTGAAATGTATTTTGTCAAGAACTGAACTCTCTTCATTGACATGCACACACACACACGCACAATTGTATCAAAGAACATGAACCTACTGAGGCTGGGAAACATGTACATATTTGCTATGTCCACTGTGCTTTTAATTTTTGTTTACTCATATATGAACTTAGTCAATTTCTAGTTCTATCTATCTTACATGGTTGACTTTCATACATGTTTTTCAAAATCAAAGAAAGGAGTAATGTTTAAAATATTTTACTGGTACTAGTTTGATAATAGTTAATGGATTTCAATAAAAAAAAATAAAAATTGGACTCCTTAAAACCTTCATATTGTCGACTCTCCTATATGGTTGTAAATCCTGGTCAATGACGGTTGAAACAAGGAGCAATTTAGAGGCTGGAGAAGTGTGGTTCTACCGCACCATTTATACAGACAGTCTCTCCAATGGAAAGGTCCTTAGAAAAAACAGAAGGATGTGAGCTTCTAGAATTGATCTGAGGGTGACAACTCAAATTCCTCCGACATGCAATCTGTAAAGACACATTAGAAAACCTTAGCTTAAGTGGTAAAATAGAAGGCAAGCAAGCTCAAGGTAGACCGAGAAAAACATTCCTTAATTTTAAAAACGCACTTCTATGCCTCTGGAACGGAGCCCAACAACATGAAACATTGCGCCAAGTACACCGCATCAGTGATGACACAGACAAGATAATGACATAAGAAAATAAAAAAATCCAAGGAATGAGGAAATAAACTGGTCATGTTATGCTTACGGGCTGACTTCTTGGTGACAGCACTTGTGGAGCCATCTGTGTAAAAGTTCATAAAATAAAACTATAGTGGAAAGGGGATATAACCAGTGCCAGTGGGTTAAGATAAATTCAGACTGGCAGGCCTAATAGGCAGGCATGCCCGAGAAGTGATTTCAGAAGGCAAATCACTGGTTAAACAACTGATTCCACGTGCAAAAAATTGATTTGATAATCTCTTCAGTTTGAGAGACTTGCATCAAAGTGATGAGAATTCCTCTATTTTCTTAGGCTATTGGTCCAATATTATTGACATGTGTTTATTAGTTTAAAAAATTATTTAGACATGATCATATTTTTAATTTACATGTTTTCAAATAATCAAATATATTTCTTTGGGTTATAATGCAGTTATTCATGATGCCAGTTTATATCATTAAAACTAATTCTGAAGGTGACAAAAATTTGCCAATTCATCAAAAAGTTAGCCCAGTTCTTGCCTGAAAATCAACCTATAAGAGAATCTTGCAAACTTACTATCTGTGCAAGAGGATGATGAAAACAACAAATGCATCTGAAAACAAATAAGTGATGTATGGCAGTTTTTATTCAATCCATAAGACCCATTTTGCTCTCCATGAAAGAACTTTTTCATTGAATCCAGTAAGCTCAATCCTGCATGTAGCCACCTACACACCTTGTCAAAATCACAGCTCCATATAAACAAACGTCGTTATCACCTTTTCCAAGATGGTGTTTGTAAATTAAGTAACATACCAATCATGTATGCCAAGCATGGATTGTATAAACACACACAATTTCTGTGTGGAAGAGCATGACTAATGGTATTTAGAATTGGTTCTGATGATAATGCAAGAATTTATTGACATGGAAATCCAATAATAGAGATTTCTTTTCCCCAACCCAAACTTTTATATGGACATGTGTATATATAGCCTAATACTGTAGAATGCTGATAGGATGAGTTATCTTGTCCATAACTTTTCCTGGTTATTAGCAAACATGTATGAAATTGATATGATATTTCCAGTGTTTAAGTAGAGACCTGATGCATAATTATAAAATATCTAAAACTGAAAAAAGTCAGGCAATTCAGTTTTGACAGGTATGCTTCTTACATATTTTGTAATCTTGCTTGAATGTATAATGCATTTTTTTAACTTATCTTCATTCATCCATTTTTTTGTCAAAATGAACTAGTCATTCTGTTAACACTAGAAGACATCTCTTTTATTGTAAATACATTTGTCTGTGTGGGCACTGCCCTTTTTGTAGACAAGACCTTGCTGTAATTACATCATGTCAAAAGTAGAAATAGTCTTTATATAAACTTGTAAACAAGATCAAGAAATAAAATCGTCTTTGGAAACTATATCATTGGAAGGAAAACTTGTATGGAGTTGGAAGTTTTCTGAATGCAATTATCTATACAACGATGCTGTTAATATGAAGGGTAGTGTATGGGAGAGCAAGTATGGCAGACACTATCGCTGGTGACGTAGGTAACACATGCCAAATCAAACTGTGATAACCATGTCCCTGCAGTTTTGAAAGAGGTCAAGAGATTGGGGAGGAGGGTGTTCTTTAATCTCTAACCAAATATTGCTTTTTTTAGCAAAGAAAAATACATTTTGCCAACCAGGTATAACACCTATTTTTCAGGGGTTAATGGTTAGGCACAATGTGGAATATTTCTAATGAGCATGATAAATTTCATTACAATTGGGGATATAAAAATACATAATCATATAACTTTTAATTTATTTGTTTTAAATTATTACATTTACTTCCTCCCTTTCTTGCTTTCTTTTCATAGAATATAACATATTTCAACAATAGGAATACTGAAGAAAGCCACCGAACAGTAACATAACAAGACGGTAAATATAGCATTCTTAAGAAAAAAAAGAAATCAATATTGGTCATACCATCTGGAAAGTTCAGCTGAGCTTTTGTCCTCCCTGAAATTTTCCAATCCTGGGCACATTTTTTTCCTTTTATACAATTACCCAAGTTCAAGCATCTGCCCAAAGAGAGACTTTACTTGCTTCTACAAAAGCAATGCAACAAGCAGCCAAGAAAGTGGCTGGCTTTGACTCATTAAAAAAAACTTAATCCCTAGCATTAATAATCTGAACAAAGTCTGGCTTGAGTGATGCTCCGCCCACAAGGAATCCATCAATATCACCCTTCTTGGCCAACTCCTGGCAGTTGCCAGCACTGACAGAGCCACCATAGATGATGCGTGTGGACTCTGCAACTTCAGCATTCACATTTTCCCGCAGCCACTGCCTCAGGTCTGCGTGGACCTCTTGTGCCTGAGAGGGAAAACAAATAGTTACTGATGTTGTACATAGTGGAAAATAGGAGAGAGAGGAAGTTAACCTTATCACTTTACAGATTCTCTTCTCTACCCTCCCATTTTATGTTGATCTTTTGACTGATAACCTTTTTCAACTATAAAAGCAATAAGCACGAGAAGTACACAAATTACACAACTACTCCCACATGCAATTACAAATTACCTGTTCTGGGGTGGCTGTCTTGCCAGTTCCAATGGCCCAGACTGGTTCATAAGCCAAGACAACACGTGACCAGTCAGAGATGTTGGGGACGAGAGCCTTCATCTGTGCAAACACTACCTCTTGGGTGCGGTTAGCCTCACGCTCCTCAAGCTTCTCTCCAATACATGGGATAACCTAGGAGAAAGATTTAAGTTTTCAAATCAATGTCACCTGAACTATAAGTTAAACAACATCTTTAAAGAGTTTCCAGCACCAACTCCATATAGGAAGTAGAAACTTTTAAAAAGATCATTTTACCTTAAGACCGGCTTCAAGAGCATGTCCGACCTTCTCGCTGATGAGCTGATCTGGCTCATTGAAGACATTCCTGCGCTCAGAGTGGCCGAGGATCACCCACTCACACCCACAGTCCTTCACCATGGCAGGAGAAATCTCCCCAGTGAAGGCACCTTTGGCCACCTATAAGAGAATGAGGTTTGAGTGTAAAAAACAAAGAATAAATATGTATATATGGTGTAGTAAGTTCAAGTTACATCTAGATTGCATAGCTTAGCAAGATTTCATTTCAATGTCAGGAAAGGAAAGGCATTTTAAAATGTCAGGGTAAAATTTAAAACGGGGGGAGGGTTCAATGGACTTCAATGAGGAACAGGCAGTGTGATGAGGCACTGCATTCATTCTATAATGAAGTTTCCTTGTGTTATTGGTATTGGTGTTATTGAGAACACAATATCCACACTACAATTTTGGCTGGAGCATATACTTTATTCCTGTAAATGAGGCTAAAAAGTGACTAAGCACACTTTTGAGGGGCTGGAACTTCTCAATCACTGCAGTAATGGCAAAATCAGTGAACAATTGTTTTGTATGGATAACTTAGGTGCAGACTCAACACATGGCAAGGATGTAAATGCCACCTGGTAGAGAATCCAGTCATCCCATGGTATATACAAAAAAGCCATTTGCCAGCAAGTGGCATCACAGTCAGGACCAAACATGCTAATAACTTTTCAGTACACACACCTTATACCTTATAGCTGACTTGACCACATATGACATGACAGACCTCATCCAGCATGAGTGAAAGTTTTGTTATGATGTGATAGGACATTGTCCAGCATGAATGGGTTAAGATACACTCCAGCATATGAGGTTGCATTTATCTTATTTACACTAAAAGTTGTAAATCTTTACTCTGCTGAATTTCGTTTGCTTATGCAATATAAAAATAAACATTACAAGAACCCGAATTTACCTTGTAGCAGTTCTGGGCTGCAACACCAATGTTTGCTGGCATGTGTTCCCTGGTGTACATCAGGTAGCACTGAGGACAGCCCACAACAACCTCTGTCAATAGAAAACTCATTGAGTTAACAAGAAAACTGAAGTTTTGTTAGGTAAATGTAATAAAAAAGAAAAGAAAATATATCTGTTTCGGCTATAATATGAGATATGAACATGCTGGTACAGTAAAATAAATAAATAAATAAACATTAATACCTCAGATTTTTACCCCCCCCCCCATTACATTATAGTAACAAATTTAAGGAAAGATAATATAATCCATGAACAAAGGAATTTTTTCAAGGTGATAACCAGATGGGGCCACGAAAAATCTCAAGGGGTAACACCAAACTCAAATGCCAGATATGTCCACAGAATTTAATTGATTGGTAAAAGGACCTAGGCTAGCAATCATGCTCAGACTCCATGATTTGTTTAAAGTAAAAAAGTATCCAGTTTGGTCTATAACTCCTCACAAATATCTGACACCTGATTTTTGCATGTCTTGGTCAAAGTCTGGCATGTGTTCTACATGCAAAGGACTATCTTTAAATTATCCTCCTGAGTTGCAGACAGCAATGCACTTCTTCAAAGGCTGAAGATATCACATTTGTTATAACATGAAAATTTGGGGAGGGTCCTCTTTGATACTTTGGCAAAGCCATTTGCTCCAGTTTACTGCAATGTTATATTTAACCTAATGCCGCCGGGGAAAATGAAAAAAAAAATGGGGAAAATGCTGTGCCTTTTTTCTATATTTTTTGTGAAATGTCAGCCCATAGACGGCTCTGCTAGCGCTTAGCCACAAAGGAGTCAATTAGTAGAACTTGTGACCGTACCTGATTTGAATTGGCAGGAAAAAAGTATTTTTTACTATAGCTATGAATATTGATGGTGTTATTTTTATTATAAACATTATAGTGTTTATAATAAAATAACGTAAAATATTTCGTAAATCAAAGAAAAGGGTGAGCGGGTGAGTACTCCTAATTATTCCTTGAATTTTTAGGAAGAAGTTACTTGTATTATTATCACTTAAAATAATAATAATAAGATTGATGTTAACATTATGATAAAAAAAAAAAAAAAAAAAAAAAAAAAAAAAAAAAAAAATCAAAGTATGGGCTAATCTAATGGTCAGATAGACTTTGTAATCAACTCTCAGTTGGCTAAGAACTTGGGAAGCATAATATGTACTAAATAAATGGAAAACCACAGTAGGCAGTTCTTTTACCAGGTACCAATATTATGACAGACTTCTTGACTCAACATTATCACCCCTAAATTGTTCAATTGCTCATCACTGCTGTATTAAAAGATAATTTTTCTTTAATATATAAAGGTGTGGTACCTTTATGACCTGTGGGCTCCATCCTCAGACCCCCATCTAATTGCCGTATTTTCATTTCTAATATTATCCTTTGCCAGCACAGATTGTTTCATATTTCAGCAAGTGTAATTTTGCCCTTTCTTTATACTAGTTTGGTTATAATTTCTTGTAAATGTATATCAAAGTATTTTGTGTTAAATAACTTTCCGACTATCAACCTGCAAAGGAAATATCATTAATGAAAAATCTTATTTTCTGTCGTTCTACCCATCGCAGGCAAAGTTTACCTTGGATAACCCTTACCGTATGAACGCAATAAGCTTGGGTAATTGAAGATTACATTCTTAGAGTTGCAGTTATTGTTCCAAGAAATAATCTGAAAAGCTCACAGTCTACTCAGTGCTCCTTGGTTTCAGCTGTATCTTGCTGTGGGTACTGAGGGAGACATTCTTTGTGTGTCTGTGTGGGGGGAGGGGATTCGCACATCAACTCTCCTTTTGGGTAGTGCCTGAAGGGCACACCCTCTCACAGCAACTCAAAATGTTGACAAATTTGTGACAAGGAGGTGGGAAAATCTCTGGTGTGTGCATTTGTATCATTTGTTCAGGTTAGTGACTTAGGCCTCTGACGTGTACACAATATATATTCTGTATAGTTAGTTTCCCACAGCCATGTAGTACATGATAAATATTGCCCGTAATGGGCAGAATGACTGAAAATAAGAAATCGCATCAAAGGTATTACTTTTGTTGGTTGATAATGAGAGAGTAATGCAACATGTATAGGTTTACAGGATGTACTGACACTATCATAACCAAAGAAAAACTACACTCACTAATACATGAAATAATCTACATAGGCAAAGAATAACATCAGAAATGAAGAAAATAGGTCACGATAAATGACACATGGAGAGTAGGTGCACTACAATTGGGTAGGGGTCCATGGCCGATAGGGATACAAGGCTATCCGATGGTGGTATGGGGATCAAGCCCCCAGGTCGGATATTTGTGAATTTCCCAGGATTGGCTGGAGTAATAGGGACTTAATCTTATGGGGGTAGGATACTTCTTAATAATTCCAAGATTGGATGGCTGTGTAAATCCCTTCTTGGGGTTTTATCAAAATAGGAATGTATTCCAAAGCTCAACTTTGCTAGTTTAGAAGTGGTAAAGGTTTTCTGGCCTCTGCCTTAGCAAAAGATGCAAAGGTTATGGCAAATGCTTGATTGTATTAGACATCAACATAGTTATGAGGAAAATGTCTAGTTTTGATAACCAATGTAAGGGTTATCCAGACATTAAACATTTATGAATTCAAATAACACTAAGATAAATTGAAGATATTTTATAGAGGACAAAAAGTTGTTGGTACAAGAAATAATCTTCAGACACGAATGGTAACGCCACAATCAAAAGAAAAGATTGTGGAACGTGCTGGCCACAGCCTAAGTCCACTCTGTGCTCACTAGTTTTAGCTGTATGACACTTGTGGGTCTAATAACTATTATTTTTGAGTTGCGACAGAAGTTCATGGAAGATGTTTCTTTGATTTAATCGCTCTATTACAGACAACTTTTTTTCCGGTTTAAAGATGGGTAGTCAAAACTTAACTTATACCAAATTTTGCAACATGGAGTTGGTTAATGTTACCGAACAGGCATAGAGGGAAATGAACACTACTATCATATAGAGCATGAAAAATGGTAATAGCAACACAGGTACAGCTGCTCTGGCCTCTTAATTACCATTAAAATATCTGCTGATTATCACCACTTAATGACTAAGTCCACAGCATCCTTATAGAGCCAGAGTTCTTAATGTTGCATTTTCTGGAAGTTGGCATGAAGTGTTGATGAAGGGTACAGAGGGGCTTCCCTGCCCTGTCGAGGACATTACTAGAAGATAGGAAAGGTTAGGTTTGGATTTTTGGGTTCACATGATATCCTGCTTTTGGGACGGTCTCTGAAGGGTGTGTTGCTCTCCTAACAAATATTGAGTTGGTGAGTGCATCCATACCGTAAATAATTACCCAAAAGTGTGATTAGACTGGTTTGCCAATAATAAGAATTACTTGTCCCTGGCTTACATTCCCCTAAGTATGAATAATAATTTAATTCACATTAGCTAGCAAGTAATCAGTCTTGAATATGTCAAAGGCCAGTGATATCTAATCAAATACGGATGAATGTCTAATAAGACTAATCGAGGACCATTAACGGCAGGATGTCTATTTTTCCCCAACGCCAGTGGAAAAGTACCCGGCAATGTGACCTTGATGATTCTCAAGGTGACATGTCCACGAAGACAGGCTCTGGGCTGTAATCCTCTGTATTTAATAATAGTATGCTATTTGCCAATTCCCTCCGCCACATCCTGATGCCCACCCCCTCTCCTTCCCTCCCCATGTCCCCGTTAATCAAGGCGGATTGGGAGATGTCTGCCAGAAGTCAAGGTCGTTCGAGATAACCCTTCTGCCGGCCCTTCTCCTCCACTGATCTCCATTTCTAATGCCTCTGCATTCTACTACAACGTAATTTACTAATCTTTGTGCAATTACATACTTGGGCAAGTCATACTTAGCCATGACAACGGTCTCCAAGCGACCACCGGCTCCGCCCTCTCGTCACGTACACATTTTCGCCGTCATATTTTCCATAAATCCTCATGTCACTCACCGGTGTTGGGGCTCAGTGGCCCTGTCTTCATGAAGGAGATGATTCCATCGATGGCGGCCTTGTCGCCGTTCATCTTCCAGTTTCCACCGACGAAAAATTTCCTTGGGGAGGCCATGGCGAAGGCTTTGTGAGCTGAGAGGAGAGAAGCGAGGTGCGTTCAGAGGGACGTCCGGCCGTCGTCTGCCACCCGACTCGCTCGCTCGACGTCGAGACGGACCTTCACGCGACCTTCACGGGGCACCTTGCCACCTTCCCCTCGCTCGGGTGCCACGGGCGGCCAGTTCTATCAAGGATTCTATTCGGGTATTGATCCTCGCATGCCTTTGCTGTGAGTCAGCATATCTCGGGTAAACAAAACTCAAAACCAAGCCGTTTTTGCTCTAAACGTTAAACTTTAAGACTGTGAGAATCTGACGGGAAAGGTAATCGATAAACTTTGTATTTCGTAAGGCAAGCACAGATCACTAGTACTGATTATCTATCAACACTTATTATAAATGTTTACATTTTGAATGACAGATAAAAATCACAACAAATATAACTTTTTCTCCGTGTAGGAATGTTGCACCGGCCCGGCCGTATCTCCTCAATCCCGGTAGCGGGAAATTCAAACGCTACGTTACCAATCGTAGCTTTAGCTTATAGGCTAATATGTGGCGTATCCATTATAGGGCTTAAAATAAGAAGAGACCATGCTATCTCTGTAATTTACAAGGATCATTTTACATTTCCTTGAGTGGGACAAGGCATATCTGGAAGGCATCCCACCCAAGATTCTAATACCTTTCGTGTCCATATCATTGATTAGGTCGTTGGTTAACCAACCTGGTAATTATCAAGTCTACAGTTGTAATTGAATATTTCATTGCGTGTCTGTCTGTTTCTCTCCCGTATTGGGATACCCTTAAACTCAGTGTCCCTTTTCTCTTTTATACAGTTACTGTGTATAGTATGATGCACAAATCATCTCTTTACATAGTAACAGGTATTCATAAATGTCGCTCCACGACTTACTAGAAATTAATGAGATTCACGGACTCTCCTTGAATTATATCCAGATTTATCCAGATCTCATGCATTGTTTCACGCATATTTTTTCTTACGTGTCTGCCTAAACGATTTTTGGAGACATTTTAAATATAGGCAATATCACCACAATGGTTAATCTACAACATTAGTGAAATGTTTAAACATCCTTATTTTGATTATATACGTGACTGACCCTTCGACAACCCCAATGGGCCCAGGTGCACAACATTTCCTACCGCTGTACGGATGGAAAAGGTTTAAATAATGCATAATAACCCTTTTAACAATTTAAAAATGAATGCTTATGAGAAGGCAGTGCTTTGTATAAATTTAAACCAGTTCTTCTGAACAGGCAGATTCAATTTGCTATTGGTGCTGTATATAAATCACTCAAAGGTTTTCGTGTCAAGTATTGATAGCTAAAGGGTCAAATAAGCAATAATTTCCAAGCAAAGCGTTATCCTCTTATAATATCAGTAAATAAAGCCACGGCATGATGACTCTGTTGCTCCCATAAAATGACGTCCCTGGTTATATCAACAGTACTGGGTCAGGCCAATGTTTCCCTAATCAACTGGGTCCCGCGTCATCGTCGGGATGCATTATCTGGGGGTGCTGAGAGATTCAAAAGTGAAATGAAACTTTAAATCACTCTCATTTTTCAGATGAGTTCTAAGCCTGCTATTTGGGTATGGAACCTACTACATTCATCCTGATCTGAGCAGCAATAATTAATGGACCAGGCGAAGATAGACATTCTTTAGCGAGGTCTGTTAGAGAAACGGATGGCGTAGAGAGGACTAAGTTCCATCGCTAAAAGAGTTTGGGAGCCACTGGGTTAAGATAAGGTAAGATGGGTTAGTTACTACACAGATAGTAAGTATACTGTTACGTAGATTTGACACTTCATGTTGCAGCACTAGCACCAGCAACTGGCTCTTTTTATAATATATTTGCATGTTTCTTGATTTTTAGCGACCATTGAAGATTATAAATAATACGAGTATTTTTTCATGAAATAGATGATAAAACTGTTACTTGATAGGTAAGAATTAATATAATACACACACACGCACGTGTACGTGTGTGTGTGTGTGTGTGTGTGTGTGTGTGTGTGTGTGTGTGTGTGTGTGTGTGTGTGTGTGTGTGTGTGGGTGGGTGGGTGTGTTTGTGTGTGTGTGTGGGTGTGTATGTGTGTGTGCGTGCATGTGTGTGTGTGTGTGTGTGTGTGTGTGTGTGTGTTTGTGTGTGTGTGTGTGTGTGTGTGTGTGTGTATCTTGCAATAACAAATATTAATTTTCTCGTTTCTACACACTAATTTGAGTATTCATAGTCAGTATGCATACTCATATAGCAGAACTATTCTACATTTCTTTAACTATCTCCTCCCTTAGTCAGTAGACATGCAACCATAGCAAACATTAAATAGACACTAGCATTGTGTTGTTACTCATTTAGAATGTTAATTTGGCGTACACTGTCAAGTAGTTGTAGCTGTAAATATATGACCGAGTGGGTTTCAACATCCTATTTATTGTGCAACATAATACAGCACAGTACGTAGATTGAAATATTGTTTAGTTAGCCCTCGATACACCCATACACTTGCCTCCTTCCTCTCCAAATTATATGTTAACAAAATGACACGCAAGGGGTGTCGCCCCCCTACTGTTAATCTACCACTTCTTTCACTTTCAACACTTTACCTTCCCTCCCTCCCCCCGTCTATTATTCACATATTTCCTTTGTTTACCTGTTTACCTGCATTTTGTAACTGATTAAGTTTTGATACATGGCTTAATGAGAAAGACTTAGTATTACTATATGGCAAGAAAGATGGGATTTAGGGTTAGTGCACTGCAAAAATATAGGAACTTGAATGAATATCCACACATAGTATAATTTCGTGTTAAGCTCGTCTCTCCTAAATCAGGGGCTCTCAGAAATGGCAAGTGAACTCAAGCTTTGTTTTTATACTTTTATATATATGTTTTTTTTTATATTGAAAAAAAAAAGTGATCAAGAATAGAAAAAGAAATATACTAGGAAAATAAGAGATCCCTTTAGAAAATTCCATGGTGTGCCGGGAAGGAAATTTTCTGGCAGTATCCGGTTTCTAGATCTATCTCACTCCGAAAATGTTCAGTTCTTCCGATGAACTCCACTCAAACGTTCGCTTGTCTACCGTAACCTTTAACGTTTGTAATCAACAAATTTCATCTATACATAGTTAGAAACTACTCTGGTATAATAACAGCTTCACTTATGAATTGTAACACAAATGTTGGTTATTGTAGAGTGAATTAAAACTATTTTGATGAGCATTCCCGAGAACTTTCTTGGACTTCGGGGAATTTCATTTATGTTTATCAAATTAAACTAAACACACAGGATGTTTACGGACTTGGTTTGAGAAGGAAACGAACGGCGAGAGATTGTAATGTACTTTTTTGCAGGTTCATAATTGTTCACATTAAATGTTTTATAAATGTTTACTTAGCAGACTTGCCACACTAACAGGCTAACAGGTGACAAGAATATATGGGCCAACTTCCGAAAAAGGGTTAAAATCTTACTTGTAGGATTGCATCTGCATTTTTACATCCGTAACAGCCGCTTAAAACCGGACCGCTCGGTGGCACTTCTGAGCGGCGCCTCTCGGTCACCCAGTAGCGCCACCCACGGGTTATAGCAGGGTTATATGTGTGTCTGTGTGTGCTTGAATTTTTGATGCCCTTCATCCTCAACTATAATGACGTGGTTGATATCTAATCCGAAATCACAGGTCACCCTAACATCGTAAACAATATTAACAATAAAAAAAATCACAGCACTAGATAGCCCAGTTCCAATGACTAACCGGCTGGGTTGATCCGTGAAAGCGCCACGCCACCGGTGGCAGACCCGCGCCACAGCCGCACGCCCCCGGTGCCCTCCGGGGAAGCACAGGCGATACCTAATAAAAACAAAAGTCAGGGGCTCAACGGTATTTTGTCATGGAGATGTCTTCGTTTGCTTGTTTCCCGACATGTTTATGCGTTACAAGAAAAAAAAAAGAGTATAAAAAAATTTAATAATCAAATGAAAGCTTAGAGGTGATATATCGATTTTAAAGACTGATCAGTTACTTCTGATGTATTAAAAAATATATATATAGTATACATGTTCTGAAAGAATCAGGCAGGAACACTATTGTTTTTTGTGTGACGAGAAAGAGACTTTTATCGGCAATGCTTGGTGACATTATTCCTATTTATTAATTTATTTATTTAATTATCTATTTATCTTAGTTGTTATATTTTACTAGTTCCACAGTCACACACTGGTTAAAGTGGCGCCACCGACACCGAGGACCGACGCAATTATGATTATGAAAATCCGAAGCCGATTTGCATAAGTGTCTAATTGTCAAGTTACTTGCTGCATATATAATTTGATTCGTTTATATGTTCACGGAATCTTAACATTAATCAAATAAATGGTCAT
>NC_061826.1:4704178-4706678 GCF_019202785.1 Penaeus chinensis | reverse complement strand
CTCTCTCTCTCTCTCTCTCTCTATCTATCTATCTCTCTCTCTCTCACTCACTCTCTCCATCTCTCTCCTCCATACATCTTTTTTCAACTCCATCCAGTTACAGGAAATCAGCCATTTCCGTGACCTTCACATCTTACTGCTGGCCTGAGCCTCTATCCATCCATCCGTCCATCCGTCCGTCCGTCCGTCCGTCCGTCTGTCTGTCTGTCTGTCCGTCTGTCTATCCGTCCATCCGTCCATCCGTCCGTCCGTCTGTCCATCAATGCATCCATCTATCCATCAATCCATCCATCAGCGGAATCAGGCTTAAAAAAGAGGAGACAGATGGTAATCATTTTCCGGCCATTTCACTAACGTTTGTTGTTTTATTTACACTTTTATCGGCTGGGGAAAGGAAGGTTAAGACAGTGTCGATGCGTTTTCTTAACTTGGTGTTTTCCCTATTAGTTATCAAGAGTGATAACGTGTAAGTGTGTTTATAAGAAAACCGATTAATGCTTTTTGCTGCTGCTATTTTTTCCGAGGGTGGGGGTGGGGGGGGGATCATACTTATTTTTCCTTCTTTCTTTCTTCTTTTTTATCTATTTGTTTATTTTCCTTCCTTCAATTTTTTTTCTTTAGTTCGCCCTCGTGTTCGCGTAAACGTGGAGAGGAAAGAGCAGGACATGTTCCACCCGCAGGCCTGGGCTGGGTCTCGCCTGCCATGGGTCATTAAGTAGGGGGTAACGGTTTCAAAAGGAAGGATAAAAGATAAGACACACGTGATAAGTCAGTCATTAGCGGTCCCGGATGATGGAGGAGGAGGAGGAGGAACGCGAGGAAGACGAGGAAGAGGACGAGGAGGAGGAGGAGTAGGTAGAAGAGTAGGAGGATGAGAAGGAGGGCGAGGAAGACGAGGAGGAGGAGGAGGAGGAGGACGAAGAGGGGTAGGTCGAGGAGAGCGAGGAGGAGGAGGAGTAGGTCGAGGAGAAGCAGGAAGGCGAGGAGGGCGAAGGAGACGAGGAGGAGGGCGAAGAGGATAAGGATGAGGACGAGGAGGAGGACGTGGAGAGCGAGAAGGAGGAGGAGTAGGTCGAGGAGGGCGAGGAGGAGGAGCAGTAGGTCGAGGAGAAGGAGGTAGACGAGGAGAGCGAGGAGGAGGAGGAGTAGGTCGAGGAGAAGGAGGTAGACGAGGAGAGCGAGGAGGAGGAGGAGTAGGTCGAGGAGAGGAGAAAGACGAGGAGGGCGAGGAAGATGAGGAGAAGGAGGAAGACGAGGAGGGCGAAGGAGACGAGGAGGATGACGAGGAGGGGAGACGGGGAGGAGGTCGAGAAAAAGGAGAATGACGAGGAGGACGAGGCGGGCAAGGTGGAAGACGAGGAGGACGAGGCGAGCAAGGAGGAGGACGAGGGAGGTCGAGGAGAAAGACGAGGAGGGCGAGAAGGAGGACGAGATGGCGAGGAGGAAGACGAGAGGGAGGGCGAAGAAGATGAGGAGGAGGACGAGGAGAGGAGGAAAACGAGGAGGACGAGGTGAAGGAGAAAGACGAGGAGGACGAGGAGAAGGAGGAAAACGAGGAGAAGAACGAGGAGGAGAAGAGGAAGACAAGGAGAAGAACGAGGAGGAAAAGAGGAAGACGAGGAGGAAGGGAAAAAATGAGAATTATACTAAGGAGATGAGGAGGTGGTGCAAGAGGATGAGGAAAGAGAACGATAATGAAGAGGAAAATATGAAGAAAGAAGAAAATGAAGAAAAATAAAGGAAAGCTGAGGAGGAAAAACAACAACAAAACAAGAAGAACAAGAGCAAGAAATTAGAAGGAGGAGAGGAAGAAGAGAAGAAGGAGGAGGAGAAGGAGAAAAGTAAGAGAAAAGGAGCACGGAAAAAAGGGAAACATAGGAACTAAGGTGAAGGAATCAGCTGAAGAGTAGCTGGATTATCAAGAAAAATTAAATGGTAATAATAAAAAAAGGAATAATATTAATAATAATAATAATAATAATGATAATAATAATGATAAAAGTAATATAAATAATAATAACAATAATAAATAAATAAATAAATAAATAAAAAATGATAATCTGGAGAAGAGCTGAATGCTCAAAAAAATCCATTGAGGAATAAATGAATAGAAACAGAAACGTTAGATGGAGAATGAAACAGCGAAGAGGAAAGATGAATAGGAAGGAGAGAGAGAGAGACAGGTGTCAATGAGAGGGGCGGGGCTTAGAGTGGGCGGGGCAAGAGGGAGTATATAATTCCCTCCAGTATTTCCCTGCTCGTTGTAACCAAATCCTTGTGATCGTGTGTGTGTGTGTGTGTTTCCTGCCCTGCTCCGAGATGTGGTGAGTAGTTAAGTATTTATAGCATAGACTCTCCAAAGGTGAATAAAATTTTAAAAAGGGTAAATAAACACGATTATTTATAGCTGTGCATAGACTCTCCAGAGGTGAATTGAATTTTAAATGGGGGTAAATAAACACATTTAAAAATCTGTCAGCTACTTCATGAAAACAATTAA
>NC_061826.1:4694178-4696678 GCF_019202785.1 Penaeus chinensis | reverse complement strand
GCAGGAAAAATGCAAATGATACCCTTAAAATGTGAGTAAGAATTGCCAAACAGCTTCACTTACTGAATTGTGACCATTAGATTTGCTATCATAGCGTCTCTGTCAGCAGTTGCCGAGACGGGAAGCAGAAAATAGCCAAGGTAAACCAAAGGCAGTACCACCGTGACATGTTCCATATACATACGTACAGGCCATAAATATAAACAAAAATGTATAATAAAACGCTGTCACAATATAAGCGGAATTGGTGTACACATTACTGTGTGTGTGTTTGTAGTCATACATACTCGTACATGTATATGTATTATGCATGTATGTATGTATGTATATATGCTCTTTTGGGTATGTGTGAAAGTAAATCATTACCATTTCCCAATTTCACCATAGTTCATTATTACCGGCAAGGATAATGAAAGACACATTGGCGTGTTGTATTCATGTTTGGTAATAAAATAAGATACTATATCACTTATACAATTTACAGATATATATTACAAATAGCCTTCCTGTGAGTAATATTAAACCTAAATACAACTGACTATTTTGTCACTGGTACAGAACCATTGCGTTCGGAGCTTCAGGAGGATACAAATCCTTCGTCAGATTATAAACAGGGAATGTTTTGTCTTCTTTCGCAAGGGCTCGGAAGATTTTTTCCCCTGCTCTTTAAGTACAACTGTGGAAAATGTTATGAGGTGGATACAATAATAATGATAACGACAATATTAATGATGTTAAAAACAAAAGTATTTTTTATCATTATCATTAACATTATTATCGCTATAAGCAGATGGTCTTTCAGAAAAAGTTCTTTATTCAAAAAACTGTTTTATCTGAGTTGAGTATACATACATACATACATACATACATATATACATATAAATATATGTCTATATACGTATATTCAATATTCATATATGAGACTCTTAAAAATCTTTTGCCCTTCATAGAAATTCAAAACAATATTACTTTAACGAAGGAATTCACATCATCTTTTAGTGAATACAAACGAAAACAGACCAAACTTGTCAATAAATGTATTCCTCTCAGAATATCATACTGGAGACTGATTTAAAGCTGAGTGATTGGTGTAGAGAATTATATGTATGAAATTATATATGCATATATATATATATATATATATATATATATATATATATATATATATATATCATATGAGCATATCGAGCGTATTCTTGCCAAGGGGTAACAAATGTATTTTCTTCTTAAACGTTATACAAAGTCAGTGATTAATGTTATGCTATCTCAATCAACGATGCTTACATAATTAGAAGATTGATTATAAAATCTTAGTTTAAAGGTTTGGTGATTATTGGCAAGATGTCCTACGGCAAAGAGTTCAGTTTAAAAAAAATGAAAAATAAAAAAAATTATAATTGTGACTGTACACACAAATGAGAGTATCTTGCAAGTTGAGTTCATAATAATGTCCTGTTGATTATTATCAATGACTATTAGGTACGATGCATAAGGCCAATATTCCCAAAGATAAAATAATTGTGTAAGGAATTCAACTTTCTCACCAATAATATGTGAAAAAAGAAGCTTATTAACTGACTCTCCATTTTCCTAGTCCATATATATGTGTGTGTGTGTGTGTGTGTGTGTGTGTGTGTGTGTGTGTGTGTGTGTGTGTGTGTGTGTGTGTGTGTGTGTGTGTGTGTGTGTATCGTGCAGCGCAGATCTACTGCACATTGTTTTCTAATTTAACATCAGTGTTCTTTACAAATAGGTATGAATCGACTTTGCTGAAAATCGCCATGTCAGAAATCAATAATATATCTACAGATAACAAACGCGTAATATCAATTCTAATGAAAAAATATCTAATGCTAAAATCTAAGATACCTTAGATGTATAGACTGTGACCATATACAAATATTTATCACTTACGTAATATCATGAAATATTTAAAAATATATTCTTAAAACTACTTTTTATATACAGAGCAATATTTTGATACTCATATAGGTATCTCAATCCTAATGGGTTTTTTTTCATGTTCAAAGGCAAACGTCCAAGATCTTGTAATCATGGATAAAAAATGTGAATTCCAATTTAAAGTCAAATTTCTGCCCTTGTTCCTTCCCTAACAGTGATAAGGGTATTATGACAGAAATGACAGAATGAAAAACACATTTGAAAGACGATTTCCCTCTTTGGATAAAACAGGCCATTAATGTGGGCAAAGAAGTGTACAGATCTCTCGTCAGATTTGTTGAAGATTTTTTTTTTTTCTACAATACAGTTTAAATCCATGGAGATGGTTTGCTCTTTACTTTGTTTTTTCAATCTTAAAGATATAATTTTAGCTACAGCAGTGGACGGATGATAATATTCAGTGTTATAATACTGTGGACCTTAACATATACATTCATACATACATGCATATATATATACATATACACACACATATATATATATATATATATATATATATATATATATATATATATACACATATTGTTGACGATATTCT
>NC_061826.1:4671678-4681678 GCF_019202785.1 Penaeus chinensis | reverse complement strand
TCTCTCTCTCTCTCTCTCTCTCTCTCTCTCTCTCTCTCTCTCTCTCTCTCTCTCTCTATCTCTCTCTCTCTTTCATCGATCTAACTTTCCCCTCTCCAGAAAGCGTTAACAAAAACAAAGATATATGTGTTCAGACTTATAATAATAGCATTCTCTCACGCACAGTGTTCTTTATGTGTGTATGTATATCCTGAATGCATATATGTATTGATGCATGAATGAATGAACGAACAGATGAATGTGTACATGTATACGCATGTCTATATTCGATGTAAGAGAAGCGATCAAAGATATCCGCATATTTCTGCTTCATACATGCTTAATGGAATTTCCTTCTGCAGTAGATGGAAGGCCGAGGTTGCGTACTTTGCATCGCGAGGGTCGGGACGCATCTTCGTCTGTGCCGAACAATGCATCTTGATTGTATATGCGTAACTGCAGATAATGATAATACTACTGATATTGTTGCTGATACTGTTGGTACTACTGTTACTAAAATTGTCACCCCTGCTACTACTACTACTGCTGTTGTTACTACTGTTGATGCTCTAATAGTCCATTTTTTTCTACACTGCTGTTCACAAACACAGATCTACGTTAAGTTAAGGTATCTAACTCCCCAGCAAAAAAAAAGAAAAAAAAAAGAAAAAAAAAAACATTCAGCATCCTCGGTTATGGATCTTGCCTCCAAATCAAAATAATTGGGGGCCTTTCAGACAAAAAAAAAAAAAAAGAAACTTGTTTGTTTCGTGTTTCTATGTTTCTGATTCAGCGAGCATGTAAAAATCGGTAACATGTAAAGTAATTTCCTTTCATTTATCTATGTCGTAAGATGGCCATAGTGAGTTAATGCTGCTGATACTCCCACTTTTATATTTGTTTTGTTCTTACATAAACAGTAAATGATACATAAAGTAATCTGGATCAAGGGAAGAGCTGAGGGAACGGAAGTACTATTTCCCTAACGATAAAAACGTAATCAGAGTAACGTTAAAGAAAAAACACGCTAACAGAAGGAACAGTATTTGACTTTCCGATTTTGCTCTTGCTACGTTCACTTGCTGTTTACCTCCGTTTACACTAAATCCATGCATATCCTTGTTACTGTAGAAATTACGTTTACTTTATACCACTTTCACGATAGCCTTTCAAAACTGAGCAGGTCTATAAACCTAATATCGCCTCCATCAAACCGTGTTGCGTCGCCGACATAACATATGCTATAAAAAACAACCGTCACTTTCACTTGACTTTGTCTTGTGGAGGAACAGCGGTTATAGCAGCAGCCCCCCTCCCTCCTCCAACATCCCCCAACCACCCCAATATCCACTACTCGCCCCCCTCTTAACCCCCCCCCCCTTGTCCACCCCCACCCCCCACTCTCTTCACCAGGGCCTTGACTGCCTGTCATCATCAGTGAAGCCCAGTTTCCACATCTCAAAAGATTTGAACGCTGTGGTAAGTAGTGAGCTGTTCACTGCTGGCTATGTTTAGTGGAGAGGGAAGGAATGTGTACGTGCATTTGAGAAATAAAGAATGAGAAAACGTCTGCTCGTGAGTTTGTGTGTGTGTGTGTGTGTGTGTGTTTGTGTGTGTTTGTGTGTGTGTGTGTGTGTGTGTGTGTGTGTGTGTGTGTGTGTGTGTGTGTGTGTGTGTGTGTGTGTGTGTGTGTGTGTGTGTGTGTGAGAGAGAGAGAGAGAGAGAGAGAGAGAGAGAGAGAGAGAGAGAGAGAGAGAGAGAGAGAGACAAATAGACAGACAGACAGACAGAAAGGAAGACAGACAAACGAACACAGACAAAGACAGATCCACATAGCTAGACACTCCACACGCAAGCATGCATGCAATCATACACGTACACACACACACAGACGCACGCTGCACATACTTAGGGTGGGAAATATACAGTTAAAACCTCATGTTCACCTTCCAACGCAAGGACATCCCATCTCTATCCAAATCTCTGTCTAGCTGTATACACTACAGTATATAACGTTCATGAGTCGGGCAATTTGTACAGACTGGTTGCATTATGTGGTGATGTGCAATTGTTTTTCTGCTGTGTTTTGTGGGCGTGAGTGGCGGTCGTTCGTGATATAAATAGATAGATATTGCTTAGTGGATATTATTCAATCTGAGGGTGTGGTACTGCAATGCGCTGTGCTGTCGGTATGCAAAAATAGAATATACATATATTTAACCAGATAATATGTCTAGCAAGTTATTCAAGTTATATAGAGAAAACAGACTGTTATGAGGTGAACGGACATTAAATGACTATATATAAACAAAATGAATATATACATATATGCATCCTAAAATATATATCTAACGAACCGTATCAAAATCGAAACTTGAAGAACTAACGTAATGGATTTCCACCTTTTTTTTAAAGAAAACAGAAAAAGAAAACGAGAAAAAATACTTGACACGTTCCAACTGCTTGGTAACACTTGAGGACGACTCGAGGGCAAGTTTAGCAGGTTTCGCCTCTACAATCAAGTTTTTTTTCTTTTCTCTTTTTTTTTATTCACCGAGTGACCTTGAGTCTCGAGTGGTTTCTCTGGGCTCCTTCTTTTGCTTTCATCTCTTGGATTTGTATTAGGAAAATTAAGATATTTCTGTGATATAGGGATATTCAGGATAATGCAGAGGCGTTTTTTTTTTTTTTATTATTGGGATAATTAAGATATTTTTGTGATATGGAGACAATGAAGATAATGCAGAGGCGAGATTTTTAATTTGGATAATTAAGATATTTCTGTGATATTGAGGATAATTTGGATAATGCTAAGGTGGGTTTTATCAGGATAATTAAGATATTTTTGTGATATGAGGAGAATTTCGGATGATACTAAGGTAATTTGAGGATAATTAAGATATTCGTGATGGACATATGAGATTGATTAAGATACTCTTGAGGTGATGTGAGGATATTTAGCATATTAATGAGACGTGTGGATAGTGTGGATATTAATATGAATTCTATGAAGGATTATTAAGATGTCAATGGAATGATGTAACCTATAAGGATAATTACGATATTAATGAAAAGTTACTCTGATAATTAGGAAAATAATGAAAGGCATAGAGTTAAGTAGGTTATATATTATTTAGCATAAGTCCTAATGTCATTTTTTATTACTGCTGATGCCACTTCTACTATTGTGATTTTTGTTATTACTGAGATTACTCTTACTCTCATTGTTGTCATTACTACTGTGTTGTGAATGGTATTAGATTGGAATGATTATAAAGAGAAATACAACCTCTCAAAACTCAACCATAACATACTTAAATAACATACATATTATTACAGCCACAGCTCTTACAAAAAAATAATAATAATGATTATAGTGATTTCCCCTCCCCTCCTCCTCCTCCTCACCTCCCCCCCTTCCCCTATTCCTCCCCTTCCCCTTGCTCACTCTTACCTCCTCCTGCTCACCTCCCTCGGTGTTTCTTACCTCCCATTCCTCCACCCCCTTCCCTCCCCTTGGCGCCTCTTCCTTCCCCTTCCCCTTATCCCCTTCCCTCGCCCTCCCCCCACCCCCCCATTACTGCACCATTACCCTCTCGTTCCTCAGTAATTTCCCGAAAAAATTCTGAGCGATTTCTCAACTGTGGCTCAACGCGAGGGAATTCCTTCGCCTTCCCTCAGCTTTGCTCTCTGTACCTCAGTTCGTATTTGTTCATTATTTACGTGCACTATTGGAACATTTTCAGTGCAAAATGTATAGTTAAAAAAACATTTAATGCACATGCGTAGCTCAGAGTGCATCCGCCTTCTGTATCTCTGGCGCTAGTTTATAATTGGTACATGATAAAATCCATGAATATGTCACACATCAAATCTGGTGAACTCTGACACGCCGGCCTTGCCTTGACATGACACAAAGCTACTTCTGTATCTCTGGTTTGAGAGCATGAATAGTACATACAGGCATTTCTTGGTGTCCTTACATAACGTGACACACAGAACCGCCCAGTGCACAGTACGGAGTGACCTAAAGTGCGCATCTCTTCGGCGATCCTCCATCGGCCAAGAGCTGAAGTGCGCAGCGGGCCGGCGTCAGTGCCTCGCCGGTGCACACGGCTGCGCTAGACCTTAGTGTGAACCGCCGAGAAGCGACCTTGGCGACGGTGCCATTTGACGCCCACAAAAAGATTCATCCGTGACGTCACGCGTAAATTTTATCACAAATCACAACCGTCGATTCGCACCGCCTGCCTGACACATGGCCGCTGTGAACACGCCGGCGGGGGAGGCTGCGACTGCGGCTGTGGTCGGGGGACGGAGAGCAATGGGAGAAAGAAGGCGAAAGTGTCCTGTATTTTTTAACATTTTGTATGCATGGACATGGCCAAACATGGACGTCATTTTGAAGTCATAATTTTAATATTAATAGCAATAGTAGTAGTAGCAGCAGTAGTGGTAGTAAAAGTAGTAGTAGCAACAACAATATTTATCAAAATGTTCTCTGACGACCGACTGAGCTTAACTACCGTTGTGACATTACTGTTAATAGGCCTAGGTCAGAGGCAGCTTACGTCACCGCAGAAGGTAATTCACAGTCACCGACATGAATAACAATGGAAAAGACTAAGGTAAACCTTCTCTACTTAATGCTCATCAATCTGTCTCTCTTTCCCTTTTCCTTCTCTCTCTCGCTTTCTCGACCTTTTTTGTCGTTTCTCCGTCTTTCTCATGTTCCTAATGCCTCATACCCACTTTCATTTGTAAGAGAGAGAGAGAGAGAGAGAGAGAGAGAGAGAGAGAGAGAGAGAGAGAGAGAGAGAGAGAGAGAGAGAGAGAGAGAGAGAGAGAGAGAGAGAGAGAGAGAGAGAGAGAGAGAGAGAGAGAGAGAGAGAATGAGAGAGAGAGAGAGACATACATACACACGTACGTACATACATACATACATACATACATACACACAAACAAACATCAGACGGCCTTTTATAGAACTGATCAGAAACACCACGCCTGTATCCCTGAAGTGTGTGCAACGTGCGTGAGTCGGTCGCGTGAGCTGTAGTGCGTGAGTGGCAGGAGAGATTTTGCTGAGAGGGAGAGGGTCACTCTCTTCTGTCACGTTCTGCTTGCCACAAGCGCCACCTCCCCTCCTCTACCCTCCCTCTCCTTCCACTCCTCTGCCCCCCTTTGCTCCCCTTCTCTTCCCTCTCTCTCTCTTTCCCCTCCACTTCCCTCCCTTCCCTTCCCTCCTCTTCCCTCCATTCCCCTTCCCTCCTTTGCTCCTCCCTTTTCCCTCTCTTTCCCTTCTGCTTCTCTCCATTCCTTTCACCCTCCTCTTCCCTCCATTCCCCTTCTCTCCTTCTACCTATCTTCACCTCCCCTCTTCTCCCCCACTTTCCCTTTTCCTCATCTGCCTTCTCTTCCCCACCCCTCCTCTTCCCTTCATCCCCCTTCCCTTCTCTTATCTACCTTCCCATCCCCTCCTCTTCCCTTCCTCTTCTTTCTCTTCCAATTTGCTCCTCTTTCTTCTCTCCCCCACCTCTCCTCCTTTCCCCTCTTTCCCCACCCATCCTCTCCCCTTGCCATATCTTCTCCCTTCCCTTCCCTTCCCCACTCCTCCCCTTCCCTCCCTTCCCCTTTCCCTCCTACCGCCCCACACATCCTCTCCACTCCCCCCTCCCGCCTCTCTCCTCCCCCTCCCCTGCTCTCCACCCCTCCCCTCCTACTTTAGCAGCTTACTGTGCAATTTCCCAGTGCAATGACCCAGCAGGGAGTGAACTTACGTCTTCTGGCATTGTTGTGCGATATTTTAGTACTAATATTTCTACTTTTTAAACAGTTCACTTGTCATCTTTTATCACGTGTCAGGAAATTTTAAGCAGCATTCTTTCACCGAGTGGTCTTGTTTTGTGAATTGTTTCTCCTCCCCCTTCTTCTTCAACTTCATTGTCTTTTTCTTCTTATTCGTCTTCGCCTTCTTCTTCTTTTTCATCATCGTCATCTTCTACGTCTTCTACGTTTTCTTTTCTTTTATCTTTTTCATTTTCGTGTTTTTCCTTTTCTTTTCCCCTTCTTTTTCTCTTTTTCTTCATCTTCTTCATCTTCTTCTCCTTCTCCTTCTCCTTCTACTTCTCCTTCTCCTTCTCCTCCTCCTTCTCCTTTTCTTTCTCCTTACCCTCCTCCTCTTCCACCTCCACCTCATCCTCTTCATTCTTATTATTCATCTCTTCGTAAACAACTTGACCTTCCTTGCCTCCTGTCACTCGAATACACTTTCCTCACACAAAATCCAGCATCATTTCCCAAGAAAAATCAAACTATATAGAATCAACAGCAGAACATAGCAATGACACAATAACACACTGATCTCGATTACCTCACCGGGAATTATGAAGACATTGCGTCTTGGGAATTGGATCACAGATCCGTGTTATAAAATGGCGAGAGGAAGATGAAATTTGCCAATATACTGAGAACTCACTTGGTGAAGAAATGGCCTCGCTGAGTAACTAATAATTCTGTCTCTAATGAATGATTGTGTTTTTAATGCGGTTGAATCGTGGGTGTAATTCTTTATATCAGATGCCACGACCTTGAATAGAAGTGATTTGAGGTTAGCGTATTGCAAATCGTATATCTGTATGGAGGTTTTTGTTATCGGAAAACCATGTATGGATATATAGTTACTGGGTATAAGATAGCATAGGCAGCTTCAATTTCATAGTACATATTTGCTAAGCTACTACACGTGCCCTCTGTATTGTGAAAGTAAACAATTTCGAGAGAAACCTCTCCCCTCGATCAAGAAAAATTTCCAAAATCTCTTTTCTCCGTGGAAGCAGTGGCCAAGTGTCTTGAAGATTACAGTACAATTGCCACTGACATACTCCCATATCTTGAGTAATAATAATAGATGTTGGAAAAAAATAGGCCAGACTCGATCTTTCCACTCCAGAAAGATCGAGATGATGGGATCCGATCGCTAACGAGGGTTTCAAGTCCACGCAAGACATGGCGCTTGATTCTTTTCGGTCACTTCCGTTATAGTAGAGCGACCTGCATACCGAAACGAATTCAGATTTCTATATTTTTTTCCGATGAAAGCAAAACCGTTTGTTGAATACTAGGTTGAAGCCAACTCTCTGGATACATAACATGGTACTCCAGAAAGTAAAAAACAAATAGATTTTGGGGATCGGATTTTTGCCAAGTCTTTGTGAAAGAATTGTAAGATTTCGAGTAAAAGAAACTCTTGAGAAATCGTAGCATCGTAGCCGGAGAAGGATGATACATCTGATTACGCAAAGCATCGATTTCAGCTTCGCTGAAACACAGTATTGTGTATGCAAGAGAGAGAGAGAGAGAGAGAGAGAGAGAGAGAGAGAGAGAGAGAGAGAGAGAGAGAGAGAGAGAGAGAGAGAGAGAGAGAGAGAGAGAGAGAGAGAGAGAGAGAGAGACAGAGACAGAGACAGAGACAGAGACAGAGACAGAGACAGAGACAGAGACAGAAACTGAAACAGAAACAGAGACAGAGACAGAGACAGAGAGACAGACAGACTGTAGACAGACTGACAAATAGACAGAGAGAGGGCCCGGGGGAGACGTGGGCCTCCCCCGTGCGTGGCGTGATGCTGGTCCCCATCTGCGCACTGAGGGAAATCACGGGAAAGTGCCAGCAGGCGCCGGGCTCTCGTGCCGACCCGAGCCCCGCCGCCCGCCCACGTGCGCCTCCGTGAAAGTAAACAAACGATGGGCGGCCAGCGTGGCGAGGTGCGTGCCTGCGCGAACGAAACAGAGGCTCTCCAGGTACGTCATGCGCCGGTGCCCTTCGTCGCCATTATGTACATTCCTTCCACGCGGGCGGAGGGAGGCATCCGGAGGGAGACACGCGCCCGAGCGGCGGCGGCGCCGTGGAAAGTCGCTCGCGGAGGAGGGCGGCCGCCGTGGGCCCCGCCCATGGGGGGAGAAACTGCCACAGGGGCGCTCGCTCTCGCTCGGCTCTGTTGTCTTTTTCGTTTCTGCATATCTCGAATTTCTCTTTCAGCTTATCTCGGTTCATTTATTCTCTCTGTATGTATTCATCTCTCCATTGCCCTTATTTCTCTGTCTATGTCTGTTTTGTTTTCTTTCTCCCTCCCTCTCTCTCTCTCTCTTCCTTACATACTCTCTTCCTCCCTCCCTCCGTCCCCCGTCCTCCCTCCCTCCCACATCCCTCTCTCCTCCCTCCTTCCCTCCACCTCTCCAGAATTACCCAATTGAATCTTTCCCGTCTGTTTCCGGAGAGAAAGGAAGAGGAAAATCAATCACTCCTTCCGGCCAGCGAGATTCCCGCGAGAGGCGCTGGACCGAGGCTACCTCTTGCGACAGCTCTCCACCTCGCTGACGGCGGCACCGACGGCGTGGCGGTGGGGGCGCTAACGTAATTTTCGGTGACGTCACGTTCAAGCAGGACCGTGATGTAAAAGGCGAGGTCGATTGAAAAGGAAAGACGGAGAATGGATGGTGTGTGAAGGCGATGCGTAAATGAATAAGTGAATGTAAATAAAGAAGATGAAAGTAAAGGAAAGTCGGAGATGTATAAAGGCAACGCGGAAATGAATACAGTAGATTCATGTAAATAAACATGATGAATAAGGAAGTAAAGAGTAGACGATGAATATGAATAAAGATGTTGAATAATCAATTAAAGAAAAAATAAGATACGATTAAATGGACAGGAAGAAAGGCGACTAACAATGACATACATGAATATATATAAAGATGATGAATAAGTAAGTGAAGAATAGAAAGATGATGGATTATTTATTAAGACTACGAAGAAGTAAATGGAGGATAAATGAATAATGAATCAATGAATAGGAAGAAAGGCAATGAATATCTATGAATAAAGGCAACAGATGAAGGAAAATGAGATAAAGGGTAGAAAACGAAACAAAAAGACAACGAGATGCGCACAGAAGACGAATAAGAGACACAGAGAAAGAGGAAGGAAGGAAGGACTAAGAAGAGCGAGCAATACCTCTCAAATGAAGGAAAATTTATGATATGTGATTCTCAATACACACACACAAAAAAAAAAAAGAAAAAGAAAAAGAAAGCGGACGTATTCAATGTTTTTGGCGATAAAAAAATTTTTTTTTTTCATTAATTCAGTCATACACTCTATTTATTATTTATCTGTTTACTTATTTATCTATTTATTAATTCATTGATCTACTTGTAATTATCATTTTTTTTATTCATTAATTTGTTTATCTCGCTATTTATCTGTTTATCTGCCTATTTATCTGTTTATCTGCCTATTTATCTATCTACTTATCTATTAATTGATCCATATATATGTTTTATTGCGAAATCATATTTTATAAATTAAAATACACGTGATGCTGAATTCACACAAAAACAAACTTTAAAAACATTTTCTTTTCTTCTTTACAAATTCGATGTATTAAAGTGACTAATACGCAAAGCATTACACACGAAAACTGAAATGACATCCCACCTCAAGCAGATGTCACTGTGGGCGGGATTTGACATCACTCTTTAGCAATCAACCATCGGGTTTATTAAACATTAATCAGTTCGACAGGCATTACCACATAATAATGCCTTTTGTTGTTTTTACCTTGTTTTTTTTTTTACTACAAGAATACGAGGGAGAGAGAGAAAAAGCATCAAAGTAAAAAGTGACATCACTACTAAATATTAATCGGTTCGACGAACATTACTTGAAAATAGTGCCTTTTGAAGGTGTTGTTGTTGATTTACCACAAGAATACGAGACTGAGAAAAGGGAAATTCGAATAAAAATAACATTCACTATCAGTTTTAAACATTCATCGACTCAAGAGGCATTACTCCATAATAATGTCTCTGTTGTTGTTTTATTCAACCACAAGAATACGAGAAAAAGGGGGAGGCAAATGAGGAATAACATTAAAATAAGAGTTGACCTTACTATTCAACCTTTAATCAATTCGACAGGTATTCCAATATGATAATGTTTTTGTTGTTGTTTTCATGA
>NC_061826.1:4661678-4664178 GCF_019202785.1 Penaeus chinensis | reverse complement strand
TTTGTGTAACTAACAGGCGGTTTCTGATTAGTGCCGACCCTCTCAGCTGATTTGAAGGGATGGGAAAGGGGGTCTGAGTGGTTGTCGTGTGTATGTTTGTCTGTTTGTGTGTGTTTGTGTTTGTGTATGTGTGTGTGTGTGTGTGTGTGTGTGTGTGTGTGTGTGTGTGTGTGTGTGTGTGTGTGTGTGTGTGTGTGTGTGTGTGTGTGTGTGTGTGTCTGTGTGCTTGTTTTAGGTATGCGTGTGTATGTGTGCTGCCTTTATCTGCAAGATGTTTTATTTTCCGACAAGAGTTGCTGTTGGACACAAGGACACTCCAGAGCTGCACTTACATTGACTTTATAGGAGTAGGACGGCATGGTGGAACACGCGTTGCAGTCTCCAACACACTTGACTCCTCGTCGGGCCTCTCCCGCCCTCTCTACCCGTCTACCTGTCTACCAGGTTTTTAGCTTAGTTCGTTCGTTTATTCTATTGTTGCTGTCTTCGATTTTGTTTTCTTGTGTTTTGATTATTTTGTTGTTGTTTTTTTCCTCTGCAACACTGTCCCGCACACACACTCATACGGCGCGCACAAGTCACTCACACGCGCGCATAGACGTCCGGGGGCGAGGGAGGCGAACGGAGAGAGAGCGTTCTTCTACCATGACACTCGCAAGGTGACTGGTGTGTCTCTTGCCTCGGCCCTCCTGCGGCCGCTCTCGCCTCAGTCGGCTCCACCTTCGCCGCCTCTCCTCCACCTCTCTCTTTCTATCTTTCTATGTATCTCTATCTTTATCTCTATCTCTATCTCTCTTTCTCTCCGTTTCTCTTTCTATCTCTCTATCTTTCTTTATCTCTGTCTTCCTTTATCTCTATCTCTTTATCACTCTCTTTATCTTTCTCTGTTTCTCTTTACCTCTCTTTATCTTTCTCTGTTTCTCTTTACCTCTCTCTCTCTTTCTCTTTCTCTCTAATTTCCACCTCTATTCTCACCATTCCACAATGCCCAATGTCCCCTACAACGCGAGCTTTTCTCTTCCACTCGCTCCGGATCCACTTCCACTCCACCTTCTCCTCCACCTTCCGTCCTCCCACCTTTACCCTCCTGCCCTCCACTTTACTGTCCTCATTCTCCTCTCTCAAGTGTCGATCTCCTTTCCTCCCTCACTTCCTCCCCCTATCACTTCCCTTCCTCCCTCCCTCTTCCATCTCTTCCGATCCACTAGTCATTTCCTTTCTTCTTTTTATGTAATTTCCCTTCTACGACTGCATCTACGCAAAGACCACCAAAGCATAAACACCACAAGGACAAATACAGCGACCACAGTCATCCCTTCGACACATCATCGACACATTAACTAATAATAAATTCCAGTTTCGTCGCCATGGCAGTCTTGTCTACGCATCAACACGTAAATGATAAGTATTAACTAAATAATAATAATAAACAACATTAGTAAATTATTCGCGGTACAAACAATAAATAGATGAAATATAAATAGCTGATAATTGGTTGAATAGTTAGCAGTAGCGATTGGCCAATACCTGGGCCCAAAATGCTCGTTTCCAGGCTATGCACATGGGCTTAATGGTCGTGAAGAGAACTGCATGCTTAAATGGATCCAAAATTTCCAGTGTCACCGGCTCCGGAAAGAGAGAGAGAAAGAAAGAGAGAGAGAGAGAAACAGACAGACAGAGACAGAGAGGAAGATAGAAAGAGACAGACAGATAGACAGACAAACAGATAGACAGACAGAGACAGAGGCAGAAATACCGACAGAGACAGAGAAGGCAGATTGTGTGAGACAAAGAAAGAGAGAGACAGAGATGGATAATCAGATAGATAGGCAGACAGACTCATAAAGGGAAAGCGAGGGATACAGACAGACTGATGAGGAATTCATGCTTAAATGAATCCAGATTTCCCCGGTGAACGGAGCCCGAGGGCGGTCAGACAACGGGTGAAATAACAGATTTTTTTTTTCTCATTCCGCGTCATTGGGAAATATATAAGCACTGCTTCTTTTTGTTTAACATCTCCTGTCAATGACTGCTGCCATTATTATCTTTCTTATCATTCCCATTCTTATACATGAAAGTAAGAAATTTTGTCACTTTTTTTAGACATCGGTATCTTTGTTGGCTGTTACAGTCTACTATTTTTTTCTCATCTCGATCATCATAAATATCTTCATAATAGTTAAAAATATAGCATTATTTTCTCTATCAATATTATCAATACATCGTTGTTATCATTACTATCATTTATCTGTTCATTATTACCATTCGTTTACATTATTATTAGTATCATTAGCTTCATCGGAATTATAACAACAATAGTAATCCTCAATATCATCGTCCTAAACCTTACATCAACATTACTCCACTTCTTAAGCCAAAGTCGACGCCTTCCATACTCCTCGAACATGGTATGAGTTCCGCCAGTCAGTCACTCAAGCGCCAGCGAGAACAAGAATTCGAATTCTTCAGTAAAGTGTAACATATATAAAAGAGAGAA
>NC_061826.1:4644178-4651678 GCF_019202785.1 Penaeus chinensis | reverse complement strand
ACCTTATATTTAATATATGATTATACAGAATCCTTGCGATAACGTGTATGGGTAATATGTTTATGTACATATTACCCGATTGTGCTTATATATATTTCATATTATTTACAAAAGAAATTTTTTCGAGAGGTAAGTTCCGGTCGCTTCGTTTGAACTCTTGAACGCTTCCTGCTCGCTTATGATCCTATGAACCTCTGTGCGTCTTTGTCTTCAGGCCATCAGTAACACACACGCAATGACATCCTGTCCGCCAGTCACTTCACGGCTCATCTTCTAGCATGACAAGCCCCCTTCTACACTTTGGATGTCATGGCATATCACTCAAAAAACATTACTTGGAGGATAAAGTTCTTTAAAACGTTATCTTCGTTAGTCACTGACTCACCCTAATCATTTCATATTTCTTCTGAAATATGCGTGTCGTCATCCGTGTATCGTTGTGCTTACTTTCAACAGGTCTCTGCTTTGGTATTTTTTTTCCTTTGTTTTGGCTACGTTTTATGTGTCTGAAAAAGTACTTGATAAACAGGAGTATGATAGGCACAGTAGGCATACAGTAGATTTCATGTAGATATAAAAAAGAAGGAGATGAGATGGCCGCTAAAGCGATAAAGGAAGGCAGGTGTGTAGCTGGCCAAGATAGACAGTGGGTCAGGACGGGTAGATTAGTAGACCAGCGGATTAGACAGGTGGGCAGGAGAGCGCGAGGGCCCAGCGCCTTGCCAGACGCCCTACGCACCTTCCCATACAAGAAGACCATTTCATTTTAGAAGCAAGCACCCACACGCGTCTTGTCACGTGCAACGAAGAATGTGTAAGGCGTAAGACAGGGCAATGGGCACGACCTACTCACCGCCATAGCTGCTTCCTGAGTGTTTGGGTCGCGGGGAGAGCCTGGGGTTCTACTCTGCCCCGTAGAACCACTCCGAGGTTCTGTCCGAGATAATAAACGTCCTGGTGTGCGTGTAAAGGGTTCACATAAGCACACGTGTTTACAACATCACTCAACGTCAAAACTTGCAACGACTTTTATGTGCACCAATACACACTAGTACACGCATATACGCACATGCGTGTTCTCGCACCGAAGGCCCCGTCTCGACTACAGTCTTCAGGCGGGACCTTGTTCCAGGTGTGTCTCCCCCCACTCCATGGCCCCCCCCCCCTCTCCTCCTTACCTGCCTCTCCTGGTCCCTCCTTACCCCCAACCCTCACCTTCCCTCCCCCCCTCCTCCACATACCTGCTTCTCCTACTCCCTCCATACCTCCCCTCCTCCCCACATCCCTCCCTCCTCTATCCCCACCACTCCTAAGCTTCCCCTCCCACTCCTCTCTCCCTCCCTTCCCCCGTCCTTCCTGCCCACTTGCCCATCCTGTATGAATCTACCTCGTCTGCCTTGTCTTATCTTCATCATTTTTAACATTTTATTTCTTAATTGTCGCTTTACGGCGCTGGTAAAGCATTGCCCGTTATTCTTTTTAAAGTTACTTATTCTATTATCTTGTTTTTTTAAGGTTATTCTTGTTCTTATTCTTAAGAATGGAGTCAGACAAGATTCCTAATCAAGGAGTAAATTTAGACATAATAACTTAATAGTGTGAATTGTCACAATCATTATCATTAGTATTACTGTTATTATCATTATTGTAATTATTAATATTATCATTGTTATTATTATTATTGTTGTTATTAGCATCATTATTGTTATTTCCATCATTATCCTTATAATTATTGTTATTATTATAATTATTGTTTTCATCAATATTACTAATGTTATTATTATTATTATCAGTATTATTAACATTATTATTATCATTTTATCATTATCATTATTACTATTATTATTATTATTAGTGTTATGATTATCTTTATTATTATTATTATCACTATTATTATTATTATCATTATATTATTATCAATATATTATTATCAATATGATTATCCTTATCATCATTATTATCATTATCATATCATTATTATTATCATCATCATTATTATTGTTGTTATTATTGCTGTTAAGGTTCTAATTATCTATCAATATCATTCAAATGTGTTATTATAATACTTATTAACCGCATCAGTGTATTGCTATCATATCATCTCACAAAGCACTAACATAAATTAATACATTACCTTGCATTTATTCAACCTGTATTTAATCTAATGAAAAAAAAAACAGGACTGTATTTTGTAATTAAGTTACTAATATACTACCGATACAACTGAATTTTGTATATCATATTTATCATCATTTATTGTTAACGATATTCTGTACTGTTCGTATTACACATCATATATATAATTGTAAGGGTTTTGACCATTCTTTTAATAATTAATAAATTGCATTGATAATATCGGTCCACTTATAGTGCTCTTTATATTTTTCGAAGGTCGCGAGATCTGAGAATTAGGGATTCTTATGCTCTTCTCTTTTGCTTAATTTTATGATCAACCATTATTTGATTTTTGTTTGTATGTTTTTTGTTTATTTTTTTAAATTAATGGTCACTCGGTGATGTTTTCATTTAAGACATGCAAAATTACACAAAAGAAATAAATGGTAAACAGAAGGCATCTACAAGAAACTGTTACGCAAAGCCTTGATGAAGAGAATATAAATAGAGGTATCAAGGCAGATAGATGTTTGTCTTACTTTTTCTTCTTCTTCTTCTCACTTATTCTTTCCTCTTCTTGTTTTTCGTTTGTATTTATTCCCCTTCTTCTCCTTCTTTTCTTCTTCGTTGTAGTTTTTCTTTTTCTTCTCTTTCTTCTTCTTCTTTGCCTTTTTCCTTCTTCTTCTTTCTTATCATTATTATTATTATTATTGTTATTATTATTATTATTACTATTATTACTATTATTACTATTATCATTATTATTATTATTATTATCAGTATTATCATTATTACTATTATCATTATTATTATTATTGTTGTTGTCGTTATTATTGTTATTATTGTTTAATTCACACTTGCTTTTTATTTCATTACATATTTTTTCATTGTTACCAAGTCCGTAAGCTGTTTATAACCCGAAGCGATTTAAAAGAAATTTGTGTATTGTGCTTGTATGGGATGGGGGGAGGGATGAAGGAGGAGGGGTAGGGGGTAAATGAGGAGGGGGAGGCGGATGGAGTGAAAGTAGAGAGATGGAAGAGAGGGAAAAGGATGGGGTGGGGGGAGAGGGGCGGAGGGGGAGGGGTTAGAGGCCTCTTGTCAGATCAGGGCATCAGGAACATGTCATCAGTAAGGGGAGATTACCAAAAGAGTGAGAAGTGAGACTAGTTCTTCGGAGGATCCGCCTACCACAGCAATGAAATTACTATGTGGTTCGTAAGGATATATACATATACATACATGCATACACACACACACACACACACACATATATATATATATATATATATATATATATATTTCGATGGCTAAATATAGCTAACAGATGGATGACTGGCAGAATTCAGAATTAACTTAGGGCTCTCTTGCCAGTACTAATAACTGTTTTGTTAAATGGTGAATATGTTAAATGCGGGGGTCTTGCTTGTTCTCATCTCCGTGAACGAACATACAATTCTACTTCACTGATGTTTAGTTTTATGAAATGAGCGAGTGAAATCATTATGAATATTAAAAGTTCCCTTTTTTTCGTTCTAAATACCCTCCCCCATACCTCAAGCATTCCCATTGTCCACACAGTATTTTCCAATAATAAGATCAGCCAAACAAAAATGTTTTTTGTGTGAAATTCTGAGATTTTTTTATCAGTTCTTCCGCCATCGTGTTGCAAAATTGCAAAAGGATGTCTATCTTTAGACAAACACATACTAACAAACTCAGACACACATATATATGGAGATAACGTTTATTAGGCCTATTAAGATAAATTGTTATTTACATCAATGTTTTTATGTAGATTTTTCGCGTGTAAGAGAAGTCTCATAATATATTTGAAATGGTATGAGCTACTTATTATTATATATATATATATATATATATATATATACATATATATATATGAATATAATATTTTTTCTAACAAGCCTTCTGCAAATTTATTGAAATGGTGAAGCGAAAATATACTGATGCGAGTTTTTTTTCTGGTTTTAAGAGTAACGGCGGTGTGTTCCATCTGTTTAAGATTCCCAAAAGACGCCGAGGTCATTCTCAGTAGATTGAGATTTGGCTGCCACTGAGCACGGAAAGTCACACACAAGGGTGCCTATCGTGAGCGCCGCAGTGAGCATTGCAGTGCGCCGAATAACACCCAGCTGCGCCACCTCCAGGGGTGAGAGCAAACCTCCTTGCTCAGACAAGGCCCACTGGTCACCGCCGCTGGGCTGGTGAAGTTATGCCTGTCGCTTACCTCGTGGAGGCTGGAGCGCCCGGGGCAGTCCGGCCTCCACGGCAAATGCTCAGTTATAGTGATCAGATGAGTCAGCTCTAAACAGAATGAAAGGGGCGCTGTGCCATAAGCAAGACTTAGCCGAGGCTCTCTTTCGCAAATCTCACTGTTCTAGATGTCCAAAGATGAACTTATATAAAGTATATTAAAAATGATTTGCTGGTAGGTGAATTGAATAGTGGATCGGATCCACCTAGAAAATGTTTATATCACGACTTTCGACTTACCTGAAAAATGAAAATTAATAGCCAAGTAGTTTAATGAGTAGTCTAATAGATGCATTGTTAATAAGCCAAAATCTATATATTGTAGCAGACTAATATATAGATATATATATTTTTTTTTATTTATTTATATACATATATAATATATATATATATATATATATATATATATATATATATATTATGTATATATAATATGTATATAATATATATATATGTATATAAGATATATATATATATAAATATATATATATATATGTGTGTGTGTGTGTGTGTGTGTGTGTGCGTGCGTGCGTGCGTGTGTGTGTGTGTGCGTGTGTGTGTGTGTGTGTGTATGTGTGTGTGTGTGTGCATATATATATATATATATATATATATATATATATATGACCTTTCAAAAGGGCTAGAATAACGACAGTGAGAATATACTACTTCAACAGGTAACCTTACGAGAGTCTGTGCACTGTGCCTGTGCGTTCAAACAGATAGGACCATTAAACATTTTTGGTGAAGATTTTTGAGGGGGTACTACAGGAAGCTAAAGTTTCGCTTACCATTAGTGTTTCCTATACAGGTCGTTAGGCTCTGTTGAAAATTAGTGCTAAAGTCATTGTAGACCGGCAAGCTACATGAAATTCAGATGAAATAATTCGTTTTGATGCATTTTCATAACGTGTATGAATAACGATAATATGCAACTGGATCGTCACGCTGTATTGGGAAAACGAATATTCACTTAACTGTATTTCTTTCGGTGTTGCCTCTGATATAAATGCTGTACTTATTTTATCACCTTTATTGGCTAAGAAAATATAATAGTAAAAACACACATGATGCAATCACGAATAAGAAAGCAGGTGAATAGATAATAGGATGATATCTGTGTTATGTTTTTTTGTTGTTGTTGTTGTTTTATTATGTCATCCCAGCTGTCACCAATATATCTACTATCATTATCATTATTATCGTTGTTATTACCATACTCATCGTTGTTTCTTCTTTTAATCAATGTTGTTATAGTAATTACAGTAAATATAGTAATTACTGACGTCATCATTATTGGCGCCATTTCGACCACAACTACCGTAAGGCTTTCTTTTATTTCATTTTTGTAAACACGTTATTATTATTGTTACTACTACTAGTAGTGCTATCATTATTATTAATATTATTAATATTATTATTATTCTCATCATTATTATCATCATCATTATTATTTACTTACCCATTCACACAGAGTTATTTTCTCTCAAGTGTTAGGGCCAAGCGATTCACAGTCGGCGGTGGCCACTCCACTGTCCTTGTCCTTTCGTGCTTATTAACATATTTCATCTCGTTCCATTTGGCTTTCTCTTCCCATTCGTTTCTCCTTATTATTTTCTTTCCCGCTTCCCCATTCTCTATGTCTACCCCTCTCCTTCTCTTCTTTCCTTTCTCCCCTACCTTATTTCTCTTTTCCTCCTTTCCTCTTCCCCCTCTCCCTGTCTTCCCCTCTCCATTTCCCTGTCATTCTCCTTCATCTTCCTTTTCCTTCCACCCCACTCCCTCCTCCATCTCTGCCTCCCTTTCCTATTTCCCCTTCCTCCCTCTCCATCACCCTCACTTCCTTTCTCCCTCTGCCTCACCTCCCTTCCCCTTCCTAATTCTCCCTCCCTTCCCCTTCCTAATTCTCCCTCCCTTCTCCCCCTCCCCCATTTCTTCCTCCCTTTCCTCCTCCCTCCCCCCCCCCGACTCTCCTTCCCTCTAGCTCCCATATACTTTCTCTTTCTCTCGAACATATGCTGTGTCGTGTGTCCATAACGCCAGTGCTTTGTCCTTGTATAGCGTGCATTGGTCTGCGCGTGTTTTTGGAAGCTTTAAGATGGCACATATTTAAAGTATATGTGTGTGTGTTTTCATAAGTATTTGTGTGTACCTGTGTTTTCATAAGTATACGTCTGCGTGAGTGTTTGAGAATCTTAAAAATGACACAGGCCATTGTTTGTGTGTGTGTCAGTGTACATGTGTATTTGCAACTGTATGTGTATGTTTGCATGTGCGTATGTTGGTGTATGCGTGTGTGTGTGTGTGTGCGTGTGTGTGTGTGTGCTAGATGACAGCGGCCGCATAGATACAGTATTTTCCGTACACAAGGCCTATTTTCACTTTCACTTCCATTAAAGATTTCATTTTTGTCTTTTGTTTTTACTTTAAATGTTGATGTTTCACTGTGGTTTAATGACAGTTAAAGGAATGTGTTTTTCTGTTATTTCAAATGTTTAAAAATGTGTATATCATCTTTCTAATATGACAGAAGTTACGACAAATAATAGATTGTTTAACAGCATTATTATCTTTAATGTGATTATGATTAATATTTTTCATCACATTCTTTTCTGATTTTTTTAGTGAACCGCTGTTATCTTTTTTTGTTTACATATTTTATATATATATATATATTTTTTTTTTCTTGTATATACACCGCTCCCATTCTCTCACCCTCTTTCGTATCCCCTTTCTATCGGTTCTATTTCTATTTTTATTATTGTTATTCAGCATCATTGTCATAATCTTACTTTCACTGTTTCGGCAACAACAGCAGTGACTCTACGATTCCATGTACTTTTTTTTTTTTACAGATGTTGATTTCCATTTCAAGATGTCGTTTTGTCCAAGATGTTATTATGTTTTTTTGTTTTTCATTATATCAAATAATATTAAATTGTGGCGTTACTACATTTATAAAAGTGCTTGATATTAAAGTTGGCATGTGGTATTGATGTCAATAACTGGTAAATTGTTTTATAGTCTTGTGAAGATGTTACCTCGGTGTTATTGTTATAATAGTTGTTCTCGAACCTCAACCAGATATTTTTTTATGTTCGTAATCTGCAT
>NC_061826.1:4621678-4626678 GCF_019202785.1 Penaeus chinensis | reverse complement strand
CTAATAGGCAAGAATTAGAGTGAGAAAAAAGGAAAAATTGGTCATTTTAACTTTTAACCCTTTGGCTCAATTGGTATTGTAAGTTATGCTGTGACTTGCAGAGTAGTTATAGTGCTGGAAATTTTTAAAAGGCAAGAGGGAGCACTTTGTGTTCATTTCTTAAATCAAAATGTTTGGCAGACTTAAGGAAATCAGTATTTTGTTCTGATAGGATTTTTTTTAATCCTTTCATTTTCTTTTATTTCTTTTCCTTTTAGTTCATTTTATTTTATCTTTATTTTCTTTCATGTTTTCTTTCCATATATATATCTATATATATATATATATATATATATATATATATATATATATATATATATATATTGCCTTTTTTTTTTTTTTTTTTTTTCTTTTCTTTGTATACAGCTTCTGAATATCTGAAGAAATCCATACTTCCCATTCCACGTCATCTATTATGAATTTTTATGTCTTGACTCACCATTTGCATATTCTAAAAGCCACCTACATTTTCCTCTCTTCTGCAGTGGCAAGAGGCCAGTGTGTGAATGAGCACATTGTGGTGGGGACACCAGGCAAGGTGCTGGACTGGGTCAAGAAGTACAAGTGCCTAGATCTGAGCCAGTGCAGGGTGTTTGTGCTGGATGAAGCTGACGTCATGATTGCCACGCAGGGACATCAGGTAATATGAGAGATGAGGTGCAGTTAATTATTCAAATATTTAAGTTAATCTACCGATTAACTTAAATATTTGAATAATTAACTTTTATGAGCAAGATGTTACTTAATCAGGGTGATTTAATGAAGGAATTATGTAATCAAGAATGCTAATCAGGTAATTAATTTAAAAGGTATTTGATTGAAGAGTTCAGTTAACTTCTATTCTTTATTGAAAAGCATTTGATTGAATAGATAGATTATATGATAGTGTAGTTTACTGATCAGGAGATTAATGTAACGGGATAGTATTTATTTGTGTTTAGTCTTATTTTTGCAAGCAGTCATAATAATAGTTCCTGTACCTAGATATAGAGGAGCAAGCATATATATGCTGTTCATACATAGCATTTATACCTTGTATTCTTTGTCATTTACCTAATTCACTATTGCTTAATATCTCTTGCCTCTCCCTGAATGAGTAGGACCAGTCAGTGCGGATCCACAAGCACCTCCCCTCCACCTGCCAGATGATGTTGTTCTCTGCTACCTATGAGGATCAGGTAGTGGAATTTGCTGAGGCCATCATACCCAGCCCAGTCATCATCCGTCTTCACAGGAATGAGGAGACACTAGAGAACATTCGTCAGGTAAGACTTGGACTTTGCTGGTGGGTTAAAATTTTTAGTGGGGGAAATAATATTCTTTTATTATCGAATGATGCATTGGGTATAATGTTATAAGGGGCTGCTGGAGAAGAGGGCATCTAAGTTCCTTTTGATGTTTACTATTAAATTAAGTTTCTGTAGGAGATGGTCTTCTAACCCTAAATTTACTCTCAGATGTACGTGGAGTGTAAAAATGAGGAGGAGAAATACCTGGCCATCTCAAATATCTACACCATCCCAGTTGGCAACTCCATGTTCTTCTGCCATACCAAGCGAAGTGCTAGTTCCTTGGCCTCGCGTTTGAAACAGGATGGGCACCAGGTTGCACTGCTGACAGGTGAGAGCAACCCTTCTTCAATAATTTCTTTTTATATCTGCTACCATTTTTTTTACTTTTCTTTTCTTTTCTTTTCTTTGGAAGTTATGAATATATACATAATTCCTTCTAAGAGTATAGATTTATATATATACATATGTATGTGTAAACATAGTTGAAATTTTATTCCTTCATTTTATGCATGGTTAAATTAAGTATGTTTCTTTTGCAGGTGACTTGACACCAGATGAGAGGGTCAGAGTACTTACTCGTTACCGTGAGGGCCAAGAACGTGTCCTCATCTGCACCAATGTCCTTGCTCGTGGCATTGACGTTGAATCGGTGAGATGGTTGCTTTAGTTCAGTCATACTTGAAATCTAAAAACACAATGTGGATTTTATGCTTTCACATCCTATCATTCTTTCACATTCCAGATCTGAATGTTTTTGTTTGATACTTTTCTGATTCTCTTTTATACACCTCAGGTCAACTTAGTAGTAAACTATGACCTGCCAGTTAAGCCTGGCTCACGAGAGGCTGATTGTGAAACTTACCTCCACCGCATCGGTCGCACAGGAAGGTTTGGCAAGACTGGCAATGCCATTAACATTGTGGAAGGACGCAGCGACATCCTCATCTTAAAGGAGATCGAGAGCCACTTCAGTGAGTCACTTTTTGTGTTGGTATCAATTGGGATGGAAGGATATATATCACACTGCATTTGCTCCCATCTTCCTCTTCCTCTCCTGTCCCCCCTCCCCAGCCTAATAGACAGTTAAGACATTTAGATTTTAGGCTTATTTTGGCAAACTCATAATGGATAAGCCAGTAATGTTGTTGCTTTTTTTTCAGATATTAAGATTGAGAAATTAGACTACAACAATGTTGAAGAAATTGAAAAGCTTGGGGAAGACTAGAGGAGGCACATTATTGCTCCCTATCAGCCTCACCATAGATTGCCGCAGCCACCAACTTTGTAGGAGGAGGTAGTTTTCACTCCTGCATGCTGATTAGCCTATTAAGGAGACACTCTTGTATCATTTGGACATGGCAGCGAGGGTTATCAAAGCTAACACTTGAGACACTATAAAAAGCACAGAGAATTCAATACTTGTCAAGGATGAAGGTTGAAAAACAGATTTATCAAGTAGAACTGAAAATTTCTACTAGCCTTGGGGCATGAGAGGAAATGTTGTGGCTCTAAAGGCTCAGGATGTATGAGATATACGATAGTGAAAAGACGAGCAATCTCTTTTGTCTGTATATATATAACTCGCATTAATTTATTGTGGCATTAAATGTGCAAGGCGGGAAGAGAGTTGAAAATAAAGTTGGACTCATGACACTGTGATTTAAGAATATTATCATACTTTGTAAATGAATTTCTGTAGTATAAGGTTTCAGAGACAATATTCATTTCCACATCTGAGTATTAATTAATGCATCTCCAACTCACAAGAAAAAATCTCATTCCACAAAGTTATTATGTACCAATCATGTTGTTATCTTTCTCATGAGTAAGTGACTTGTTCCTAATGCATTTCATGAAATAGTTGCAGATTTAGGTTTATTCATGAAATAGTCTATAGAATTTGATGAAGATAAAGTCATAAGTGTTTATTTTTTTGTACATGTAATGTAAGTATCACCTCAGTGAATTGGTGCAAAATTTATATATTAAGGTGACCATATACTGTATATAGATGGCATTAAAATGACATTTCTGGTTTAAATACATAATGGACAAGAAAGTGTGTGTATGAAAAGCATCTTATGGCTTGCCATTTGTGTGGCAGCTGATTTTAAACAGTTGATATTCTTAACAATTTATTATCTGATGCAAATGTTAGTTTGGCACCTGCAACTGGATGTGACTAAGTCTTTTCTTGCATATCATTAACAATTTATTAAGTTTAATGTTAGTTCTACTTACTAGTGGCAGGTGTCAATATGGATAAAGGATATATAACAAGAAATGATCATATTAATTTTAGAAACTGGAGAGCAATAATGCAAGTTAGGAGAAAAAAAGTGAATCAGAAAATTATTGATAAACTATAGTTCTTGTCAAAGATGAAAATGTAGTACTGAGAACTGAATCTTGTATCTTGTCTGTGATTTTCCCAGCTGGAATCAACCATTGTAAGAATGGTACTGAAGTCTTTAAGTGCCCTTGATGATGCATGACTAATCTCAGGCTTTCATTGAAATTTTACAGCTTCATATTTTGTCTTTGTAAGTTTTTACATTTCTTTGGATTTTTTTTAATGCTTTGATGCTAGCAGATGTATGATGTTGGTGATGTATTTTTAATTAAGGATTTTTTATTTCCTTTTATTCTGTCTTGGGTTTTAATCAGTGTTTCTGTTTATTTGTTTAAGTGAAACTCTACCTCTGCTTTGTTGTAATCACCCTTAAGGGCCTTAGGATGTCTAGATTGCAAGGATCAGATACTTTGAAAATTTTATGATCCAATAAGTCCTTCCATTAAACTCTGTATTGGTTAAATGTACAATGAAGAAACAAACTGTGATATAATTGTCAAAGTGAATGCATTTTTATGCTCTGTGCTAGTTCTCAATAAGTGCTCCATGGTGTATGCAGATTAGCTGCCAATTTCCTTGACAATGCTCTTATAACAGGAGAAAATGCAATTGATTATGAAAGAAATCCCGAACTGGAACATATAGAAATAAAAAATTAGTCAAGATTAATGAGAAAAAGTGATACCAAAAGTCTGTGGCGCATGTGAGAATTAATTAACTTTCCCTGGACATCATCATATTATGGTATTTATCAAGAAAGGAATTTGGCTGTACTATCTCGCAGTCCTAAATAGACAACATGACTTAGTGGTCTTATTGAAAGCCATTGTTATGTAGTTTGATGGATGGTTTTTAATTTTACACTTTTGTAAAGGCATGGCACATGGTCGTTTTTCATACTAGATGTATTAGTTACTTTACCACACTGTTGTAACATGATTTCATCTTTATAATAAACCACTTTTGATTTATGAATGATGATGAGGGGCTTGCTGATTGCACTTGACATATATGCAATTGTGACAAACAGAAATTTGATGGAAGTATTAATGCCTACTGAAAAGACATAAACACAGAAGATACATGTGCAAGTGAGTGTTCATTGCTAAAAAATAGCATAATTGTGTAGTGCAAAGAAGCAGTTATCACTTCATTGATTTGTAATTAACTTATATATGTCACTATAGACAGAACAGAATCATATATAGAAGATTGTATCTAATGGGCTTTTTCATTGGTACATTTTATGAGTTTTATATAGTTGCTCAAGGCTCTTAATGCTTAAAATGCACAAACCCAAGAAGAAAAGAATAATT
>NC_061826.1:4609178-4611678 GCF_019202785.1 Penaeus chinensis | reverse complement strand
TCTTTGTACGCAAATTCTACATATACTTGTATGTCGAAATGTTCGAAGAATTGGAACTTCTTGCTTAAAAACGCACTCAGACTTCGGGATACGCTGAGTCCGCCTATACTGCACGCATAAAAAACGAGTGAGGCGGCTGTTATTCCTAACCTTGGTAGCTGCAGCGGGCAAATGATGAATTTATAAGGCTCTGCATCAGTGCTAGGTTGAATATCATGTTACATTGCGGTGGTCGGCTGTGGCTTCCGGGATGAACATTATTTACCAAAGGCTTTGCGAGACAGGACATCGGAAAATAGAAAATAAAACAACTTTACCTTATTAAGTTCGCTGTAAAAATGTTAATGCTTTTGGAGATGATGGCTCGCCTCTCATGAGTCTTTTACCAAGTGTATCATCACTCTTATTATCTCAGCAGTGCTGTTACCCATTGCCACTTCATATAAAGACCTCCTTAACCTTTAACAAACATAACTTGCATCAGTCCAGTCTACAATTCGATTTGAATTCCGATGAAAACTCGACCTTTCTCCCTCTATACATACCAAAGAGGGAGGATAGCAAACCTGTTGTACGCCATCTTAGGGCAGTGTTGTGTTATCCTCCTCTTCCACTACACCCCGGAGTCGAATTTCACCCTGGCTGCAACAAAGGAAGTCAGACATGTAAAAAAGAGAAAATAAAAGAAGAGGAAGAAGAAGAAGAAGAAGGAAAAAAAAAGTAGCCATGATGCACAACCCGTCTGCCTTGAAAGAGGAAAAATGATGTGTTTATCCACCAGATGATTTTTTACAAAGGGAATTATTGCGGATTTCACAGCGGATTCTGTACCTTGCGCTGGTATTGGTCGCAGACATTTTTATTATTTGATATCTTAATGTTTTAATAAGGTAGGAAGCCCACGCTATTCAAATGCGTTGTTCGACGAGACGTAGTCGCTCAAATAAGTTTACAGTTCAAGTGCAATGTATATTTTTAGTACTATGATATTAGTGATGGTTATAATGATCACGATGTCACTATTAGCATTGCTTTCTATATCATTACCAGTATATTATCATTATCATAATCGTTGTTAATTAGAACAATAAAAAGGATATTGATATGATTATTATTGTTATTATTTCCATCATCATCATTATCTTTATTATTATTATTATTATTATTATTATTATCATTATTATTATTATTGTTATTATTATTATTATTGGTATTATTATTATTATTATTGTTATCATTATTATTATCATTATTATTATCATCATATGATTATCATTATCATTAATTTTATCATCATTAGTTATATTCTTATCATAACCATTATCACCATCTTCATTGCTATGTTATAATAGCGTGACAGTGATTATAATAGTTTTAGAAAAGATAATGAGAAAGAGAATAAGGATTAAAGAAAATGATAATGACAATCATGATTTTCTTATTGAATTTTCTTATTCTTATTGTCATTATAGCTGTTGATTCCATCAGCGTCAGCATCATCACCATTACCCGAACCACAGTTTCCCTCATCCTGAAAAGTCTCCCCTCAATCCCTTTCATCAGCCTCGGATATAATTCTTCCTTTTCTATCTACGTCTTATCCATTCAGCAAAACGTCACTGGACTTGTTCAGTATATTAATGGTACAATTCTAACAGAGCTTGTTGGCTTAACAACTACAAAAGCAAACAATAAAACGTGTGAGTTAAATGTGGGTATGCGAGTATCTTGCGTGCGCGAGTGTGGAAGCGAGTAGGTCTGGGTTTGTGTATCTCGCAATGTGTTCGTATGTCCGTGTCTGTCGATATTGCGTCGTGGTGCACGTGTGCGTGTGTAGTACCAGCGACCAGCGTGTATGCGTGTGCGGTGTGTGAAATTGTAGCGGTGAACGTGTGTGTTTGTGTGTGTAAGTGTGTCTGTGTCTGCGTGTGTGTATAGCGAGGGGGGAGAGGGTACCGGGGAGGCTGGAAAGCTGCGGGATCGTGGCTGGGTCGTCAGTGTGGGTTTGGCAGTGAAGGGAGGAAGACGCTCGCCGTCGCTCTCTCGCCAAGTTGTGTGTGCGTGTGTCTGTGCCTTTCGCAACTTGTCCCTGGACCATGACAGCGCCCATTTCGCCTTACTTCTGACCCCGATTCTCCTTGAGAACGCGACCTGCACCTGAAACGCCTCCGTAGATGCGGGAGTGTCCTCTCTCCAGATCGTTGACATTACCTCAGCTGACTCGCGGCCGCGCCGAGTCCCGTCGCTCCAGCTCGGTTTAAATCCCTTTTAAATGGCCAAGTGACCCTCGAGGGCGACCGCCGATGACCCCCTCGCAGGCGACCCGTCAGGCAGCGGCGGCGGAACTGCAGCTCCAGTGACGCCGCAGGAGGCTCTGCAGCCGCCCCTCCGCCCGCCACATCTGCTGGAATTCCGGAAATGTTGTGTAGGGAGGCGCAGGTGTGAGTCCCCCGTGTGCGTGTGTGTGCGGGTGTGCACGTGTGGTCAGCGAGTGGGTGTT
>NC_061826.1:4599178-4604178 GCF_019202785.1 Penaeus chinensis | reverse complement strand
GTATCTCGTCACTTCCTCTGTGGTTTGTGCATGTGGAAAACATGGCTTCGTTTCTTCTTCTTCCTTTGAGCGGAGAGGAACTGGGGGAGAGGAGACGACCTGGGCAGAATTCGAGATTTTTCCAAGTGATATTCGTGGCTGAGTGAAGGTCTGGAGCGAGGCGGTCCAGGAAGCAAAGGCAACGTAGGCCTATCGCGTTCATCGGAATAGCCCGAGGCGACAAGTCTAGGATGTTGCAGATGCCTTAAATGACTTGAAAAAAAGAGAAGAAATGTTGATAAGAAGGAGAAGAGGAAAAATGAAGGGGAAGAAGTCGAAGAGGAAGAAAATGGACAGAGAGAGATAGAGGGGTCTGAGAGAAGGAGACGAGAGAAGAGAAGAAAGACTAAAAAGGAGAAAGAGAGAGACAGAGACATAAACATAGACAAGCATAGACATGAACAAAGAGAGAAAGGCAGAAACAGACACACAAAACTAAAAGAAAGAGAGAGAAGCGGAGATGGAAGAGTGAAGAAAGTCTCTCCCTCACATGATTCGAACTCCTGCCAAGAAACAGATTTCGCTTCGGGTCCCCCCTCCCCCGCCACAGCTCAGCATCACCTCCGGGCGTTGAAGCAAGCAGGATCACCTTCGCCCTCGATCGATTGCATTGGCTCTCAGGGTCAGCGCAACTTTGAAAGTCACCGCGACTCCAGACTCCTTCCTAAGAGTTATTGCTCTAAGACTTCAGAACTTCGTCTCTTCCTGCCTCAGCCCGTGCGCGGCCTGGATGCTCCGTGCCAGGCACTCCAATATATCGCTGTGAGGATCTATACCGCGGACGCCAAAAGTTAGGACTTGGATTAATGCCGTGTCGCGGGGAGGCTGCTCCTGCCTGAGGAGGACACCGCGTCTTCATAATCAGGCAATTGCCGAGAAGCTGGTTGATTTTATCATCACTATCATTAACCACCACCACCACCACCACCACCACCACCACCACCACCACCACCACCACCACCACCACCACCACCACCACCACCACTACTACTACTTCCAACACCTCCAACACTTCCACCACCTCCTCCTCCCTCCACCCTCACCTCATCCTCCAACTAAACTCTCTTCTTCATTATTCTGCATCTCCGGCCCCCTCCCTCCTCTCCCCCTTCCTTCATCATCACTATTCCCACTCGCATACCCTTCCTGGAACCCTCTCCCGACGGCATTATCACTAACGACCTGCAGCCACGGGTGTGTAGACCTACGAGTGCAGTCTCCCGTATGCAAATCGGCCTATGAGACCCTCGTCACGATCTGCATTCCCGGGAACCGTCGGCACGATTACCCCGTCCTATGCTGTGGCAGATGGCGCTGACGACTAGGCCTGCTCGGGGACCGGCGGGGAGGAGATCAGAGGACTAGGCCTATGTCACCGCGAGTCAGACTGGGATACATTGATTCGGGATTAGTTAGGCTTGAGGAGGATGGACTCGGGGATAAGCTGCCGTAAGATAGAAGAAGACAGTCTGGTTGTTTTTTCTTATTCTGATTTTTTTTTTTTTCGTCTTGTTAGCCTATGACCTGCAGTGTTTTTTTTGTTTTGTTTTTTTGTGTATTGTCTTTGAGTATAGTAGACGATGATGATAAAAATGTTGATAATGGTAAGGGTGATGGTGATGATGATGATAATGACTATTATAATGGTGCTGATAATGCCGAAGATAGTGATGATCATGACGACTACGACAGTAATGATGACGATGACGACAGTAATGATGATGATGACGAGGACAATAATAGTTAACCTCATCATAATATAGAGTGATGATGATGACGATCACGACCACAATGAGGATGAAGATATTGACGACACTAATGCTGATGCTGACGAAGACGACGACGATGATGAAGATGATGATAATGATGACATCTGAGCCGAATCCAAGAGCGGTTGTGGCTGCCAGAACGCGGTCTTCTGCCGGGGATAATCGAGTCTGTTGGAATGTGTATCGACTCCTAATTAAGTTCATTTGTCGTGTGTTTTTGTTTGATTGGAATTCGATTGATTATTTTTGGGAGTCATTGAGTTTTTTTTTTTTTTCTTTGAGATTCTTTTTCCATATAGTTTTGCTGTATTCTCATTTTAATTGATTCTGTTTTTTTATGAATATTATTATATTATTTAATTTTGCATCGTCGATCTTTTTTTCCAAAACGTTTTGTACTTAAGGAGTGAAATGGAGACCTGTCAACCGGATGGCACGTTGCGAATGACAGTAAAGAGGATGTGTTTTAGAGCTGCTGTCAGAATGTCAGAATACTTCTTTCATGATTTGCTATTATTATAATTATAAAATTTATTATCATTATTATTGTTGTTGTTATTATTATTATTATTATTATTATTATTATTATTATTATTATTATTATTGTTATCATCATCATCATCATCATCATCATCATCATCATCATCATCATCATCATCATCATCATCATCATCATCATCATCATCATCGTCATCATTGTTGGTATTATTCATTATCATTATAAATGTTTTTTTAATTCTGCGTTATGTGTTTTCATTGTTATTATTTTTATTATTCATATTAACAAAAAAAATATTATCAACATACAAGTCATGATATTGAAAAAGAGTCCGCGATTCTTCAACATAATTTGTGCTGAACATATTTTGCGATGATATTTGATAAAACAAAATCAATTTGATAACGGAAGAGGTCCTTGGCCGCCATTATCGTCGGGTCATTCCTGTCTTCCTTAATTATGTCCCTTTTTTGCCGCCACCAGCGTTCGCATAATGGCACTGTAATCATCCCTTCGCTAATATCACTGTTTCGCCGCCATTCGTTACGTGCGCTAGAATGTCACGTGTTTATTTTTTTTTCTGTCACTCTTTTTTTATCCGCCTCTTTTCGTCGATCCAGTTTTAGCGGCATTGTTGTCGCCGCTATTATGACGTCACGAGCTGTTGCGGATGTTACGGCACTGTTACGCTCGGCTTTTGTTACAGAGAGGGAAGCCTCGGCGCTCCTGTCGCTTAGGCTTTACTTGGCGCGCGGAAGCGGTTTTTATGCGGGTGTTTTGTCATTCCTGTGTTCGGACACTGTGTGGGCGCGTGTACACGAGGTCGGATGCGCATGTGTACACGGAGAATGACGCACGTGTGTGCACGAAGACGGATTCACGCGTGTACCTGAAGAATGGCGGAGATTTATACATAGAGATACACACTTGTAGGCTTACACTAATACGGAATCGCACCTTATACTCGAAGACGGACGGACAAGTGTACACGGAAACGGACGTACACGTGTATACGAATACCGACGCACACGTGTACACGGCATCCCCGATCGGTCGCGTATTGATCATGGGGCTTAACCGATCAATAAGGCGGCGAATCCTCAAGGGGCATTTTGGGGCGTCGTCTGGCCCCCTCGGAAGCCTTTTTGCCGTTTCCTCGACGTGGACAAAGCTCTTACGATTGCTCATTTTCATCTCTTTTCCCCCTTTCTTCTTATTGCCTCTTCCCTTCGCTCGTCCTTGTTTTATAGCTTCATTTCTTATTCCTTGTTTTAGAGTCATCGTATCTATTTTTTCTCCTTCTTGTTGTTTCTTAATCTTGTTTTCTTATTTATCCTCTTTTACTTATATGTTTTCCCCTTATTCGTCTCCTTCCTCTTTTTTTTTCTATTCGGTTATCTTCATCGCATTTTCTTCTACATATTATGAATTCTCGAGAAAAGAAAACCGTATTATGGCGCAACACGTTCTTCTTCTTTTTTTTTCTCTCTCCCTCTCTCACTTTCTCTCTCTCTCTCTCTCTCTCTCTCTCTCTCTCTCTCTCTCTCTCTCTCTCTCTCTCTCTCTCTCTCTCTCTCTCTTCTCTCTCTCTCTCTCTCTCTCTCTCTCTCTCTCTCTCACTCTCTCTCTCTCTCTCTCTCTCTCTCTCTCTCTCTCTCTCTCTCTCTCTCTCTCTCTCTCTCTCTCTCTCTCTCTCTCTCTCTCTCTCTCTCTCTCTCTCTCTCTCTCTCTCTCTCTCTCTCTCTCTCTCTCTCTCTCTCTCTCTCTCTCTCTCTCTCTCTCTCTCTCTCTCTCTCACTCTCTCGTTTTACACCGTCTTGCCCTTGTCCGATATCGCCGATTATTCTCTCCCGGGAATTTCATTCATTTCCGCGCGCGCGAACTGCCCACGCGGTGGAGATACCGTTTTGTGGGCGGGTGGTGGAGTGTGTAGCGTTTATATTAGTGTTCTTATTGTTATTATTAGTCTGTTGCTGATCTTTCTTGCTGTCTTTTCTGTTTTGTTGTTGTTGTTGTTGTTGTTCCGCGTCTGCTTGTTCATTTACACATCCTCCTTCTTTTTTTCTTCCTCCTCCTCCTCCTCCTCCTCCTCCTCCTCCTCCTCCTTCTCCTTCTCCTCCCTCCGCCTCTCGCTCTCACTCTTCCCCTCACCCTCACTCTTCCCCTCACCCTCCTCCGATTTTCACCTTCTCCACCTTCTCCCTTCTCTTTCCTCTTCTTTCCCTCCCTTCCCCGTTCCTGTGCGCGGCGTAGAGTGTGCACATGCGGACGCCGGGAGCCATATGGTCGTATGGGCGCTGCTGTGTGCACATGGACCGTGTACGAATATCACTCCCACACACTTCGCTCCTCTCGACATCAAAGGGAACGTTTTGGCAGATGAGATCTTGGGAGATAAACGTGTGTGTGTGTGTGTGTGTGTGTGTGTGTGTGTGTGTGTGTGTGTGTGTGTGTGTGTGTGTGTGTGTGTGCGTGTGTGTGTGTGTGTGTGTGTGTGTGTGTGTGTGTGTGTGTGTGTGTGTGTGTGTGTGTGTGTGTGTGAAAAGGGCAGAAAAAAAAGTATTTTTATTTTAAATGCACGTATGTGTGCGTCTGCCTTCTTTTACATGTGTGCGTGACTGGGTCTACGTGTGAATGCAGATATGCCACTGTGCGTCTGTCTGTTTGTGAGCGTGTCCATGTATGTCTGTGTG
>NC_061826.1:4595772-4599078 GCF_019202785.1 Penaeus chinensis | reverse complement strand
AGAGAGAGAGATTAACATACACTGGCAGGATGAGAGAGAGAGAGAGAGAGAGAGAGAGAGAGAGAGAGAGAGAGAGAGAGAGAGAGAGAGAGAGAGAGAGAGAGAGAGAGAGAGAGAGAGAGTGAGTGCGTGCTGTCAGATTAGTTAGATCCAGCGTTCGCCACGAAAGCTTTCTTCACTGCGCCAGTGACCTAACCTGAATCTTTTTAGCCCGGCGCTTGCTAAATGCCCGGGAAGACACGAATATACACGAAAATGAACAATATACATATCCTGTACTGTGTCCTGTATCTTCAGTATGTTATCATTATTTCCTTGCATCATCATTATCATCACGATCACTGTGTCGTTACTGATACTTTGATTGTAACAGCAACAATGATCACGATAATGATTATTTTTTTACCGTTCTCATTTCTGTTGTTTTTCTTATTCTCATATCGTGATTATTATCGTTATTTACCTTTGCCTGCAGTCATTTTTTTTTTTTATTATTGCAATATTATTGTGTATAATGTTTTTTGTGTGGGTAAAATTTTGCCATTGTTTTGTAATTATTGTTGTTTGTAGGTTTTGTTAATAATATTATCGTTATGTGGGTTTGTTATTGCCATTGTTATTAAAGTAATTGATTATATTGCTGTTACCGTTGCTACAGTTAGAGGCATTATTACCATTACAAATATCATTATTACAGGCCTCGTCAGAATTGTTTTAATATCAGTAGCTCACAATCGCTGCCGTGTCTGTCATTGTTGTCGCTGTCATTATCATTATCACTATCACTGTGATCATTGAGTCACCTTCATTAGACTCATTATTACCTTTATCATTATCATTAATCGTCATTACCACCATCATCACCATCCTCCTCATTACCATCTTTAACATCATTATTATTAACCTCATCGTCACCATCATTACCATCACCCTCATCACCATCGCCACATCCACCCCTCTATCACCATCACCATAATTCTCGTCACCATCACCAGCCCCCTCTAACCCCCCCTCTAACCCCCCCCCCCATCAACCTCCCCAACCCCGTTCCGAAGCGAAGGTTAAAAATAACGCAGATTCGGTGGAAGATTTCCGGCTGGCAAAACGCGCCGCTGCGATGGCTGTGCGGTGGCGGTGGGCGGCGCGCGCTTGCCCGTTCTTGTGGTATTATTAGTAGTAGTAATAGTAGTAGTTGGAGCAGTAGTAGTAGTAGTAGTAGTAGTAACAGCATCGTCATCGCCATGCTCCTCATCATCGGCATCATCTCTTCCTCATTATCATTATCTTCATCGTCATCAACTTTTTCATCATCATCATCATTATCATCATCGTCATCTTTTTCATCATTATCATCATCATCATCGTCATCTTTTTCATCATCATCATCATCATCCCACCACCATTGACATCATCACCTTCATTATCACCATCATCACCATAATGTCAGTTAATTTTATTTATCCCTTTACACCATTTATTGACTGATTTACGCTGTTCATTCATTTATTACCCCTATCATTATGCATCATCTCCGAACTGCCCAACGGCCCGCTCACTTTCAAACGAGCTAATTGGGGGTAATTCAAGGTCAAACTCGCTAACCACAAACCAGCAACGCAGTGACTCAGTTTGTGGTTTGTTTAGTCATGAGTCACTGTATTGAACCGGAAAGTCAGTCGCTCGTTATGCCTGAAGAAACGAGTCGGCTGCGATGGAAACGTTTACCTGCTGACTCAGCTGATGATTAAGTGTGTCAGCTGATGATAGAAAGGCGAATCGGATCGTGGTATATTGAGGAGTTTCATGGCGAGATTATTATTGAGAAAGATTGAATGGCAGAAAGAGACACGCAAGACACGTCAGAAACACACACACACACACACACACACACACACACACACACACACACACACACACACACACACACACACACACACACACACACACACACATACATACATTGTGTGTGTGTGTGTGTGATAATGAAAACAGCCACAGTAAGAAATGAAATTAAATCGTGACGCTTCGAACTCTTCACGAGTTCCTTTATTATTCGTCTGAAACGGAACTCGTGAAGAATTCGAAACGTCACGATTTATTTGTTTGTAGATATACATATGTGTGTGTGTGTGCGCACAGGGAGAGGGAAAGGGAGAGGGAGAGACGTAGAATGACCTGAACTTCAACAAATTAAAATATGTATGATTATTGATATCTAAACGACAGGTTAAGGACAGCTTTGTGTGTGTGTGTGTGTGTGTGTGTGTGTGTGTGTGTGTGTGTGTGTGTGTGTGTGTGTGTGTGTGTGTGTGTGTGTGTGTGTGTGCGTGTGTGTGTGTGTGTCCGTTTGTGTATGTGCGTGCGTATGTGTGTCTGTCTTACTGGTATTGTGCACCTGTTCACATAGAATTGGCACGAGCGTTAGCGACTACAATGCAAAATCGGCAATAATAAGGATTATTTTGAGCTTTGTTCCGCGGGAGATATCGTCGTCCTCCTCCCCTACCGTCGCCCCCTCCCCTCCCCTTGGTCTTGATCCCGCCCGAACGAGCCAATTTCGGCGCCATTATTGCCTAGAGATCCGCCTGACCGCCCGATTCTCCCGAAGACCCGATTCTTTCTCTATCTATCTATCTATCTTTCTATCTATATATCTCTTCCCTTCTTCCCTCCTCTCACTCCCTCCCTCTACCTTCCCCTTCCCCTTCCCCCTCCCCCTCCCCCTCCCCCTCCCCCTCCCCCTCCCTCCCTCCCTCCCTCCCTCCCTCCCTCCCTCCCTCCCTCCCTCCCTCCCTCCCAACACTCGCCCTCCCCCTTCCTCCCCCCTCTCTCTAACGCCCGACCTACCCCTAGGCCCGTCCGCATGGTGACAAGCGGCCGCCCTCATCAGCGTTGTGCTCACGGCCTCATCACCATAATCACTATAATCACCATAAGCCTCGCAGGACCGCAGGATGACGTGATCCTGGCGAAACTAGTGCGGGCGGCGCGGACGACACTCGCCCAGGACTCTTTATATGTATATGTTGTGTGTATGCATGGGGGTGCGTGTCTGCGAGTGCGTGTGTGCATTTATGGATGACGTGTTGGGGAGTTGGTCATTCGTACTAATGGTTTATAACGAGCGTTTGTTGTTGTTTTTGTTGTTGTTGTTGTTATTTTATGGTTGGTGGTTGTTATTATTTTTTTTTAGTTGGAACCTTGCTGGTGTAAGGATCGATTTTATCATATAGTAGGGTAAGGGTGTTAATCATCGTTATTATCAGTGTTGTGATTTTGTTATGGCATTATTATTATGTCATTACG
>NC_061826.1:4563272-4585772 GCF_019202785.1 Penaeus chinensis | reverse complement strand
GCATATGGAGTGTGCTGTAATTTTATTTGAACTGGATAATTATGTACCTGACTTTTCTTTTACGTGTTTGTATTCAGAATGGTGCTGACGATGTAAAGAGACATCGATTTTTCAAGAACACAGACTGGGATGAAGTTTACCACAAGAAGTTAAAGGTATTGTTTGTTTTGTGTTCTTAAGTACACTTTTAGTTTATGAATAAATATCATGAGAAAAGTGCACATATTTTTGTGTGTGTGTGTGTGTGTGTGTGTGTGTGTGTGTGTGTGTGTGTGTGTGTGTGTGTGTGTGTGTGTGTGTGTGTGTGTGTGTGTGTGTACTTTTTACCTGATGGAGGAACTTTGCAATGCACATATTGTAATATCTCTTATTTCCTCTTTCCCCAGCCCCCTATAGTGCCGAAGGTGAGCTACGAGGGTGACACGCGCAACTTTGACGATTACCCTGAGAACAACTGGCGGTCAACACAGGGAGTGTCTGACATCGAGTTGGCGATATTCAGTGACTTCTGAGTGTTATTAGGGATGTGTGTGTAGTCTGTGATCAAGGGAGACTCATGTAATTATAATCCGAGTTACGAATGTTGTTAAACGGGTCATGTACAACGAATATTTATTGGTAATTAAATGTAATTTTACTTTGTATATTATGTATGCATTATGATCTGAGATTTAGATCTTGAAGAAAAGAAACATGAAAAGAAATTTATATGTTTAGAAAGTTGATAACTACAAAAAAAATTACAGAGAATAGTTTTATATTTTGTGACACATAACAAGGTTGTCTTGTGAATATTTTTTTCTCGGCTTTATCACAGTAGATTTTGATGTCATGTCATATCAACACAACCTGAGGAAACCTCACAAGGCATGAAGCAAACCAGCATAGCATTTGGTGGATCATATTCGTTAGGCTTTGTCTGCTATATTTTGCCTCTGTCACTCGTTTTTCATCTTGATATATTTATTCAACTGTTTTTTTTTTTATATGTGAATAACTTTTGTTGTTGCTTTTTAAGATAAGCAGAATTTAAACCATGAAAGTTTTCCTTTTTATTTTCTACTTTTATCCTGAATATCTCAAAGACATATTGCTGTCAACATGATCTTAGATATTTTTTCTTCTCAGATAAGTACATTTGTCTCATTTGATAGATACAGATGTTACACATTCACAACTCACTGCTGTTCAAGATTCACCATAGGAAGTAATGGTTAGCTCTCCTACATGGCTTGTCCTAAGTGTCAGGACTTGAGTTGCAAATGAGTTTAAGGCAAGCATAGGCAAACCATTAGGATGTTCTCCCAAACAGTCTCAATTCCCTGGCATATAGTTGGCTTACACAAAGGTTATGGAATTGTAACTCATATGATATTTTTTGCTACTGATGTACCTCTGATGTGATCTTGATGAAAATTATTTTGCGCATGTACTTCTGCCTTGCATAAGTACTAATGTCAGGCCTTTGTTGATGCAATGAACAATTGAATTATATTTTGTTTTGTTTTTCAGTGCAATATTTATTTTCTTTTTACTGTGAAATCATAAGGTTTAAGAAAGAAAGCATTTATGTTGTAGCTAGTGCAAAAAGCTTCCATTACTAGTATTTTCAGTAAAACTTTGCCTGCTCATTCAGTTATAAGTTTCCAACTCCCCCCACTGATCAGCTAATGACATCCACACTTTCATAGATATCCAAAAGACTTTGCAGATTAGCACACAGCCAATAAGAAGCTGTTTCTTTTCTGTTCAGTATGATAAACCAACTCAGGCTCATGGAAGATCAATTTGGACTTGAATTTGCATGGCTGAATATATGTTGTTTCAAGTATGTACAATGGCAAGATGTCAGAGTGCTTCCAGATGTTAAATTTGTGATGCAGAAAAAAGTACAATAATAGAGAACTCTGTGTGCCTCATATATCCTGGAATGTAACTAGTTTCTGCTAATTACAGTGTGATTACAACGCAAGCTTTCACTCTATTAATGTCCAATTTCCTTTGTCCACATTTAACCAAGATCTAAAAATTTCAATCTTTCCTATCAAAAAATAAACGATTCTCCACAGCCTTATGTGTTGTGTGTGTGTGTGTGTGCAGGTGATCTCCCCATGTACATACACACTCTAAAAAGAGTATGCACATAACTCTCAGGGTGACACTTGATGTATACACGATTATGGCATGTCATACCTGATGTGTAGATTTGGTCACACCCTTAATAGGTCCTGATTGCAAAACTTATCTAGAACATGTAAACATCTTTTTCACAGTGTGCACATGTAAAGTATATGATACATATGCATGCAGTGCTTATTACAGACCCATTACCATAGTGCACCAACACACATGCCATCACTCTTGTGTCCGGAATATGGTCACAAGAGATCATCCAGAGAGATTATCCATTTTATCCAGATTACCCAACTGACCTCAAGAGTGGATTACATAATATAGATTACACAGACATCCACTGTCATGCATTCACCCCTGTATATTATCAGTCTCATAATCTCATTTGTCATGAATAATATTTCCTTTTTCCATTTGTGCAACAGTCTGTTGACTCAGGGACAGGCAAAGAAGGGATGTGAGGTGTTACAATACATCAAGATGTGTCAGCAGTATATTTTTATTTCATTCTCCCTAAACATTTTGAATTGCAAAACCTTTCAAAGGTAGATTGATTAACTGCTACTGGGAATCATGAATGGCATGACACAGGATGTTTCCAGTGCTGTAGTTTGCATTTTCATGTTCATGTTCTTCATGTCCATTCTTCCTCCTTTGTACTAATTTATATGCCAAAAAGATTGAAAAGGGATAGGCAAGCATTTTTGTAAAGGTAAACAGGCCATTATTATTGCAGTTTCCTTAGTTATTTTATTGATCCTCCATTACCTGAAACTCCAGTTTAGTTTTGTTTGAAAATTGTGAGTCACATATTCAAGCAGAAAGACATTTCATTGCAGCAAAATTGTATTCTGTAATTATATTGCGTTTGACTTATGCTTCCTTCTTTGTTAATCCTTCCACAAGCATTTATAGTTATTAGCATCTATGTAACCTTGTTTTAGAGCAAGAAAGGACCAAAGCAGAGGTGTACCAAGTAGAGAGGTGCTTTTATCTAATTGAATATATCTCTTTGGAGGACATACCTACTTAAATATAACAGAGAAATATGTGTGATGCTTTGCAGTTATATAATATCCTCTTATGTAAATAAAGGATATAATACCAAAAATTATTATTATTTTTACAAATGGACTCATTGATACATGTAACATTTCCTCTTACCAGCATTTTTTGGGTCACTTACTTGCTTAGGTGCTAAAACTATCTATCCACTACTCAGTCTTTAATCTTGTCTTATTGTTTTGGGTGTGTTCTCACTAAATGTATGTTCCTAAAATATAACCATTTATTATTATTATTATTTCATAACTACAACATAATAAATGTGGAATGAAGTGTGTACTGCCTTCATGAAATTGTTTTGATTCGCATTGCTAATGAGGAGTGTCAAACTGTGGAGATGGTTTTGGGATTTCTACTTTTAAGTGATATTTTGTGAAAGGTACTGAAGTTAGTGAATACATTTGATTTAAATACAATGATGTATAGGGCTATGGGATGGCTTTGTAACAACATTCTCGTTTATGGCATTTTTATGAATCTGTCTACATCTTCTTTATTCTTTAATAGCTAATGTCTGTCGGAGTTTGCCCTTGGATATGTTACTCTAATAATAGGATATTTTACATCATATATTACCTGTTGATCTGGTCCAAAGTGTGTCACTAACTGAGGTTATTGATGACTTTGAGTGTAATGGATGTATTATCACATGTTGGTAGTTACTTGAATTACTTGAAAGCTCTTTCCTTTTCAATATCCTGTAATCTCTATATATAACATGCATATTTCATCAGTACTTACATGTTTTAACTAAATTTTATATTATTACTCCCACTCTTGGTGTCATCTTTGCAATTCACATCCTCTCAAAAGTTTTCACAGTCGGCAGATTTAATCTTACATGGCTTAGTCACAGTGAGATTTTCTGGTCTCCAACCTTCACATAACATACTTTGCTTTTGTGATGCAATATATGCAAAGTTGTATTATCACCCACAGAACTATTCCAGTCAGGTATGTCACACATTTACCTATGCATTACTGTAAATCTTTCTCTTTGTAGAAATGTAGGGAAAGTGATATAGGAACCAATATTATTTTGGTTAACATCATTTCAGCAGAAAATACTGGTTCAGCTATGGTAGATATCAATAAAAGCTGAAAAAGTGTACTGCTGGTAGTTTGCAAATAGAATAATGATCAGAACAGAAAAAATGTCCATCCTAATTCTGATTACTTCTTTAATTTTGTTTCCAGTAAATCCCGAATGTTTGATGTTCAGTGGACGTCATAATTGGTTTTCTATTTGTGATGGATATACATAATACTTAGTAAGTCTAACATTCAACAAACACACTAGTAATGCTAGAACTTGCCTTAGGTTGCTCAAACACTAGTATTTTTGGTAATGTTAATTATTAGATTGTTTCTACTAATTAAGCTCTGGAATTAGTTTCTTCTCCTGTCTTTTTTCATGAATCACAGCAGATACTAATTTACTTAGTGTGAATCAACACATGAAATATCTTACATTTCAGTCTGACATTTCATACCAAATATACCAAAACATTATTCAGTTCAAGTGATCTAGAAACATTTGTAATCCCTCTTCTGTTATAAGAATAATTGAGGTGTTTCAAATAAGTAGTTTTTCACATATTAAACAAAGACCTGGAAACAAATCTTTTGGAGATTGAGATAGAGGCCAAACAGGAAGACCAACAGACCTAAAACCATCCGAATTCACCAGTCTACCTCTATGTGTCATTGTCATCACTGGAGTCTATGGGACCCCACATCTTGATTTCTCCCTCTGAATAATATAGGCATTTGAAATTTCTTAACTCATTCGCTCCATGTGGCAAGAATACATGCCATGCCCACTGTAATACACGTTTATTTATTGTATTTACACATAGATGGCTCTACAAGTTCTTAATCACCAGTTATTAGAAACTACCTATATCACCTATTTACCCATTTTCTTTCACTTTAAGAAAGGGTCTTTTGTATCATTTCATTGTCTAAAATATTTTAATGACAAATTAATAATCATAATATCAATAACAATAATAACAGTAGCAATAGCAATGGTATTAATTTTCCCGCCAATTCAAGGAATGGGGAAATCAGGATCGGTCACTAAGGCTACTGATAGACTTCTTGCCGGCTGAGCACATGTGGAGCCATCTGTATGTAACAAAATTCACCAAAAACTACAGGGGACAGAACATAAATAGAGGGGCAAATGGGTTAAAAGAAGTGATAAAGAATTTTATACATGTCTTATCTCTCTCTACATTACTCTTAATATAAATTTCTTTGGTATGTTTTCCCCATGTATTTATGCAGTAGCTCTTTTTCTATGGCTTACACTACTCAATGCACTTTTGCCTAAAGGGTCAACACTTTTAATAATGTACTAGAGGAGATCATCTTTACTAAAGAAAGTAATACCAGATGGCCAAAAAATAATTTTAATCAAATTCAAAATTTTAGGGAGCAATGAGCCTTCAGACAAACATAATTCCTCCCATTACCTGGACAAAATGCAATTGAATTATTGCATGATTCGACTATACTTATAATTAATTCTGTTTATCTGTTAGGGTAGATATGAAAGCTTTGTAATCATGTAACTTTTATTTCTGGTGATGATGAGGCAGAAATACAAATCCGCAATCAAAATTGACTGCAGAGATGCTAATCCATATTTTGTGCATAGACAGAGGAAGCATTTTTTCTATGAAGCAGAATCCCCTAAGATATTATTTCTGTTTATGAAAAGTTTATCAAGCGTTATAAACTTCATTTTAGTTTTGGTCGGTTTGATCTATTCTAATATGTTAAATATTAAAATAGACAATGTGCACCTCCTATAACTGTGATATCATGTCATGGACCCTTGGGCTCAGGCACACAATGGGGATAAGTGATAATATAAAAATTATTTCTATTAATATCATTAGAACGAGTGAGTAACAGTGGGGAATGTAGATACTTTTCCTGCACTGTATCATGTACCTACAGATTTTTGAAAGCTTCACTTCTCATGACTTGCATATTATTAATTGAGATGTACATTATTTATTGTTGTGCTTCAAAGCATAATCAGATTTTGTGCTTCTTTTTTTTTTTTTTTTTTTTCTTTTTTTATTAAGTTCATCCATAGATTTATTTAAGATATATTCTAGAACACTGATAATAGGTTGGTATAAGAAAAAAAATGCCTGCTTCTTAACATACAACTAATATTTATGAAAGAATGCCATTGTCTTGTTTGGCTTTTATGCTCTGTCTTACGACTTTCTCTAGCATGACATCTTGGATGACATCTAATTTTGCAACATCACAGGGAAAGAATATTTTAAAAACTTGCTTGAAGATTTAGTTGGAATATCTTTTCATATTTTGTAGGCTTTTGATGTGATTCAAAGAATTAAGACAATAAAAGAACTTGTGCAGACCTCCCTGTCTTATGTCATGTGAACTTCTTAAAAGAAACTAATGTTCTAGCAAGTTGTACTTAAAGTTTATTGTATCATAATTGCATATTTTCAGGAAATACCCTTTAAACCATTGGGGGTATAATACCTAATTTAGATATTTATAGTTGTAGAATTTGGAATTGGGACAAAACAATTTACCCTTTTCAACAGATAGATCATTTAGAAATACATCTATAAATACTTTAAATACAGTGTAATTTATAATTATTAGGCGTAAGTGACTCCATTTCAAATTACTTGAATTTCTTGTAGAATACTCAACAACTTTATATATATATATATATATATATATATATATATATATATATATATATATATATGAATAATAATCTGAAATTGTGTCTAATTCGTGGTAAGTCCATTTGAGTCTGAAACTCATCCTGCAAACTGTAATATCAAATGGCCACTTAATTTAAAAACAGGTTATGTACTAAAATACTTATGCATTAGGAATACTGCAGCTAAGGCCTCCTCATGCTACAAACTAAGGCTTTAGGGCAGAGTAAAAGGCCTAACAGACTAATACTTTTTTTTTGTCAATTTGTGCATTTCCACATAAATTTAAGACCTTCCAGACAAAGGCAGTAGCAACAGCTTCCTTTCAACTGACTTCCATCTTGACCTTGTACTACAGAGGGTCTATGTAACTACAATGTTCTTTACTTGATTATATCTCTTTAAAATAGTGTGTTATGTATAAGAAAGCTTATTGGATTCTCAGAACCATACTTGGATGGCACCATGTTTGTTTTACATGGCACTATGTTTGCTACCTAGGTAGCAATGGAATTCTACCTGTATGTTAGGATAAAACCATTTGCATGTAGGAAGGTCATATGGATATGCAAAAGTCGACAGAAAAAGTGCTGGTGTGATAGGGGCCTTCAGGGAGAGGAAATATTTCAATCTCAACGCTCATGACTTTTATGATGCCTACTTACAATTTATTAAGGAAACTTTTTAAAATGAGCCGGTGAATAAGTGTGGAACTTTGTATGTAAAACTTAATAATTTCTATCATACATTTTGGGGGAGCTGTAACAGTTTGTCATTACAGTGCTATGCTGAACATATTTCTAGAACATAGATTATCACAGCAATTGTAACACCCAAAGATAGTGTTTGTTCACAAGACTCTTGTCCAGCAATAGAGATGACAATAACAAGTGTAAATGATAGCTAACTGCAAAGCAGTTATGTAAAGATCAACTCCATTAACTTTCTCTTGTGACTTTCTGTATTTCAAACAATTGTAGGTCTGTAACAAAATTTAGATATGGTGAAGATGATGATTCATTCAAGCTTGGATTAAAATATTTAAGTCATTGCTGTGCATTTGAAAAACTGTTATGTTTTGTTTCATATAGTGTATATAAAAGTTAAGTTTTAGATTTGCTACTTTACACATTTTTTGTAATTAAAAATTGCTATAGTTTGTTTTGTAAATATGAAATAGTGGCAGGATATATTAGTTTTGTATTTGCTTACAACATAATGCTACCAATAAACGATATAAATTGTTTTTCTTTTATGTATGCAAATCCTATTTCAGCATGATATGTAGAGGGAATATTTTGTATATTATATATATTATATTTTCAATGACTTGCTTTTAGCAAGCATATGTCATAATTATTTTCTTTTTTTTTTCTTTTCTTTTTTTCTTTTTTACTCACTACGAATATCCTTGGGTCATGGCATAAGCAAAGGCAACTGAGGATTGCTTACAGGATGTGCAAGAATGAGAAAGAGAAATAGAGAGAGAGATGGAGAAAGACCATGAATGAGAGAGACAGAGACAGGTCAGTATATAAGAAAATTATTGCAAGGGAGAATCTATGCCTTTCTTCTTTGGTCAGAAGACCTGCTGAGGTATCTGAAAGAGTGTGTGTGTGTGTGTGTGTGCGTGTGTGTGTGTGTGTGTGTGTGTGTGTGTGTGTGTGTGTGTGTGTGTGTGTGTGTGTGTGTGTGTGTGTGTGTGTGTGTGTGTGCGCGAATGTGCATGTGCATGTGCATGTGCGCATGCATGTGACATGTAATATGGTGGATGCAACGCATTTGTATAGAATTGTTTATATAGTTCAGTTGGCTCCAAGCGCACGTGTGTGTGTGTATGTATGTGTGTGTGTGTGTGTGTGTGTGTGTGTGTGTGTGTGTGTGTGTGTGTGTGTGTGTGTGTGTGTGTGTGTGTTTTTGTGTGTGTGTGTTCAGTTGGCTACATGCTGATGAATGTGCTTAACAAGGAGAAGAAAGGACAAAGCCAATGTAAATACAATACTTTAATATTATAAATTCTATGTTACAATCTGTAGGATGAATTTTTCACTATAAAATAGAGCAGCAGTTGCAAGGCATTTGGGTTATCTTTCAACTCAGAATAAGGCTGTGCTTCAGGTCTCTTTGTTAGGTAGGACAGCTGGTCACTCACCAACTCTGGGGGGTAAAGAACCACATCCAGGGCCATTAACACTTGCTCCTTTGTGAAGCCTTGTTCCAACAAGTGGTGGAGATTATTTTTAACATTTACAACAGTTGTTTGAGGCAGTTGTACTTTCAGCATACCTCGAATCTTGCTTGATTTTACTTGGAAACTTCTTGCCAAGAATGTGACAATGTCCCGTCTGTTTTGTTTCAATTCACCTATAGTGATATAACGTTGGAATTGATCGGTGTCTCCAGACAGTATATTTAGACTTGGCATGGATTTGACATCCTTCAGCTGGTGCAAGAGATCCAAGCGAGATTTAATCTTTGTATTGTAGTATATTAGACGCAGAATACGTGGATGAGAGTGCAATGCCTCAAATTCTGGCACCTTTTGAAGGGTAACTATGCGTTCCTGTATGGTTTCTGGATTCAGTGTACACACTTGCGGCAAGGTCAGAACAGCATTCTAGAAATAGAAGCAGAATATTCTTTGATAATGACAATATACAAGCAAAATTAAAATAATAGCAATAATAATAATTATAAAAAAAATTGAGCTGTCAAACCACGAGAAGAAATTAATATATGAATATGACAAATACATAAACACAATGCTATTTGAACTCACTGGCTCCACTCCAAGGTCTGTGAGGATCTTGCTGATGGTCAGGAGCTTGTGATAAGGAATATTGAGTAACCGAGGAGCCAATGCAACTGCCTCCTTAGTGCTGGCCCCTGCAAGCTCTGTCACCTGCTCTCCTATCAGCCTCAGGTTGTGTGGACTCCCTGACAACAGGTAGCCATGCCGCAAAACCTGGCAATTTCACTGGGTTGAGTGTTATGTTTGGTCATGTTAGTGCACACGCACGCACAAGCACGAGCACACACGCACGTGCACATACACACAAACACACACAAAAATATATACATCCATAACCTGAAGAGTGCTTGATTTGTGAATATTCAGCAAATCAAAGCATGGGAAAGACTGACTAAATAAATGACACTGAAGCCAAATGCTGCATTGGGTAGTGTTACCAACATAAAAAAAACAAATGGCCCTTGAGCTATTGTCACTACTATGAGGACTACAGGTTGGTATTTCTCAAACATATTTACCTAATATTTTTACACACAATTTTGTTTCATTTATTTCATAATAAAAGATACTCTTGTAATGTTAACACAACACTACTGAATATGAACACATAACTTAGAACCATTACCTTACTGTTATTGATATTCCATTCATTGTTCAGAAGCTCAAACACTTCACACTGTAATCTCATGCTCTTCCTTTTTGTGGGTGGATAAATATGACGAATCCTTTTGATATCTTCCTCCTCACACTCTAAGCGCCACTGGAGATATATGCTCGACAGCTGCTCATGAATCTGCAATATGAGGTGGGCATAAATCAACCTACATATTCTCTTAGTTGCCCCCTCCCACTGTATGCTAGGAATAGTTAGGGTCCTCATCACTCACTGTATCACAAAGGCTCGAACACCTGAGCACTAGATCAGCACTCAGGATCCTCAATCCACATTATTGCAATGCACTTACATTTTTGAAAACTTTCATATCATGTGTCTATCAATTTGCTTTAATGTATCTCTTATTAACAAATAAATTTTAGTCACACTTACATCACCTAGAGTTAAGTTTGCTATTTTGCAAGGAAACTCAATGCTGTCAATGATTTCTTCTGGCACTTGCAGGGGCTTGAGGATATCCCACTTCGGGTCATAGCCATGAGGCAGCAGTCCATAGTTCTGGATGAGTTGGAATGTGCTTTTGTAGAGTTTTTTAAATCTGGAAAAAAAATTATTTTGCCTGTCTGAAATTGTGAATAGCAGGATAGGTACATTATCTGTATGGAAAAAAAAAAAATCTGTATATATTCTGTTGTGTCATGAAACAACATGATTTAAAAACGTCTCTTTCAAAACTACTTGATAAAAGCTTCCGAAAAATTGGGTTATCAAACAAAATCAATTTACTCTAAATGATCTGCCTTACCAATTCTGCAAAAAAAAATTATTCCAAACCTTAACCACTGTATATATATTAATAGATAACTATTCATATCAATTTTACAGGTCTTTCCCCATCTGTCTCACCTTTTGAAATGAGCAACCTTGAGATTAATGAGCCCCAGTTCTTGGAGGATGGCTATCTGATGCTGTACCGTCAGGGGGCAGTAGTACAGCAGTTGCAGATGGCTTCGCACTTCTTCTGGCCTTAAGCCATTTTCCTATAAGTTTCAGACAATACTTTATTCAACACCACTGACATTGCATGCACAAGAAGCCATTCCTTTACTGATATCCTTCTGTAAATGCATATCTTCAAAATTGGAAAATTATTTGGTGTCAGTACTTATAAGAGGCTCTTCAATAAGAATAAAAAAAAAAAAAAAAAAATCTGTTTCCTCTTTTGGTATAATTGAAAGGAAATAGTCAAAAATCATAAAATTTGAATAAAAAAATCATCATACTAAACATTTAAATGAGAACCTACTCCTGAATAAAATTCCCTTCCTTTCATCAATAACAAATAATTTTTCTTCCCCAGATAACTTCCTTTACACTAAAAGTTTCTTTTCTCATCAATCACCCACTTCAACAAGAATATTTGAAAATGGTTTATGCCATTATGTGTGAAGTACAAGAATACAAAATCTGGCAAAAGTCAATAATGGGGAAAAAAAAAAAAAAAAAACCCAACATACACACACACACACACACACATATATATATACATATATACATATATATATTTTACATATGTATGCGTGCACACATGCACACACACATTTATATACATACATACATATATATATATATATATATATATATATATATATATATATAGACACACACACACATATTATATATATATGCACACACACACACATGCACACACACACACACACATACACACACACACACACACACACACACACACACACACACACACACACACACACACACACACACACACACACACACACACACACACACACACACACACACATATTTGTATGCATATATATATATATATATATATATATATATATATATATATATATATATATAACTGAAGAAATCATTCAGGACACCACAGTAAGTTTGAGACCAAATCCACCTTCCCTGCACTCTCTAAATGGCTGCAGATCTTTTTCACTGATCAAGAGATGGGTTAGCAAAATATAAAGAGACTGGCTGGTGAGTGGGAACCATGAAAAAATCTAGATGAAAAATACAGAAAAATATATATTCTTAGAACTTGTTTGGAAGATTAGAAATACAAACCTTGGATATCATCATAAATATTTTTTTATAATCTTAAAATTGGAAGACAAAAGTAATTTCAAAAACAAAAAGAATACATGTGGGTACAGCAAAGAAATGAAGAGCATTAATAAGAACATAAAATATCAGCTATAGACCTTTTTATCTGTAATACGTACATTAAATAAAAAACATAGCCTTACATCATAAATATACAAATATAATTACTTGCACAACCAATATCCACTAACTTGAAGTGTTGTTATATTCCTCGAGAGAAGGAATGTATCACACTCTCCTAGTCTGGGGTCGCCCTCAACTATTCTCTGAGCCTGTGATTTGCTCACCCCTGCAATAAAGGATCAAGACCAGAATTAAAGTTTATAAAGAACTGATAGTCACTTTCAATTATTAAAGTTATGCTAGCAAAAGGAAAGAGAACATATAATGGATGAAAGACCTTAAAATGAACATGCCTAAGCAAAAGAACTTGACAAAATCATCATCATCATCATCATCATCATCATCATCATCATCATCATCATTATCATCATCTCCCCTCATTCAATATCACATTTATCCCTTTACACTCCCTCCCTCTGCTTACCAAAGAAATCTGCAAGAAGCTTGAGTCTTGGAGGTGCTTTTGGGACAGCTACTGAGCTTGTGTTGTGCTTCCTTTGCACCCTGTCTACCAGCGGGCTTGCAAGAGTTGCCCTCATTCTAACTGGTGCTTGTACTTGGATCCAGCCCGAGTCAAAAGGAAAATCTGACATCTGAAAATTCTGATTTACTGAATGACTTTAAAAAATAAAATAAAATAAAACAGTTATTTTTTCTCTGTGCAAATTAATATTTCTTAGTTCACATACATTGTTGAGATATCATAAACCAGTTATGATTTGCCTTACCAATTTTCTCAAGGATACTGGGTTGCTGTTTCTGATACCACACATCCTAAGACTTCTCCAACCCATCAATACCTGCATTGCTCTATTCTGTAAGACATGCAAAAGAAGTTATTAATAAATCATTGATAAAAATTAGAAGCGTGAATAAAAAATAACGTTACTGGAATAAATATCCAAGGGCTGACTCAGAAAGAACAGTAAAAAAATAAGTCACATTAAATATACATAAAGCAAGTTTAAACTACAAATATATATTCATACTTACAGACATACATACAAGTATAAATGTACATACATACATATACTTGTATGTATACACAGACATACAAACACAAATACACATACAGCATAATCACACACAGAAATGCCTATATGCATGTAAACAGGCATATAACTATTAGGAACCCATATTACCATTAGGGTATTGGCTGCACTTGCTGAATGGGAGTCTAAAGTTTCAACATTCTTATACCAGAGAGCAGACATAATATTCAAATGGCAGATTTACCAAGCCTGCACAGTTTGCCTAATAAATTTGCAGCCGCCCTAAGGTTATTGAGCTGGGATTTTATCTGGTAACTGGTAACACTGATGCATTCAAGTATAACAATATAACAATGTTAAATAAACTGTTTAAAAAAAATCTAAACAAGCATTGTCACTCATAATCTAATATTTAAAATTCAATGATTAAATAAGTACACAAAGAAACAGATAATTGCCTAAATCTGAATTTACTAATTGAATGTTAATGCCTTCTAATCTACTGCTTACAGCTTGCACTTGATAAAGAATAGAGACTTCCATGAAATATATGGAAAAGTATAACAGTAAAAAAATAAAAAAATAAAATAATAATAATCATAATGATAATAATAATAATAATAATAATTACATTAACAAATAAACAGATATTTCATAAAAATGTCTGTTGCCTATATTTGCTTTTCTTTTTGCACATCATTTAGACTCTAATTACTGTTCCTGCTTGATAGTTTGCTTGTTGGAAAAAACAAACATATCTGTTTTCCTTTGTTCAGCCATGAAGCATCTGTGTAATATATGTAAGCAAGTTCTATGTAATTTAAATGTTACTTGGTGCAGTTACCTTTTTGGAAGAGAGCACTGACATGCTATATTACTGTGTAGTTTGATTTTTGTCTTTTTCCTTCGCTTTTTATACCATTTAAGCATCAATAACAATTTGCATGAAAGTAGCACAATTTTCAACTGATGTTTTACAAGAACTAATGAAAAAATAATAATATATGTTACACAGCTGTTCCATGACTGAACAAGGAGAACAAATATATATATATATATATATATATATATATATATATATATATATATATATATATATATATATATAAGTAGTATTTGTTTTCACTCTTTGGAGAAACAAACATTTTGGCTAAATGGTAATCATGTTATGGAGAAGGAAAAGGAAACATAGGCATAAGTTTTTCAAAGCTTGTATATATGTCCGAGTGTTTATATCTGAGAGTGCGTGCATGCGTGCGTGTGTTTCTATGTGCGTGTGCATGTGTGTGAATGTGAATGTGAATGCGAATGAGTGTATGAGTATATATATTAGTGTATGAATATATGTATGCGTGTGTGTATGAATGTGTGTGAGTGAGTGGAAGTGTGAGTGCGAGTGCGAGTGCGAGTGCGAGTGCGAGTGCGAGTGCGAGTGCGAGTGCGAGTGCGAGTGTGAGTGTGAGTGCGAGTGTGAGCGTGAGCGTGAGCGTGAGTGTGCGTGTGATTGAGTGTGAGTGTGAGTGTGAGTATGAGCGTGAGTGTGAGTATGAGCGTGAGTGTGAGTGTGAGTGTGAGTGTGAGTGTGAGTGTGAGTGTGAGTGTGAGCGTGAGTGTGAGTGTGAGTGTGAGTGTGAGTGTGAGTGTGAGTGTGAGTTGGAGTTAGGTGTCTACTTTTCTGTCTGTAAGACTGTCTGTCTATCTGTGTCTGTCTGATACATCTACTCTCGTATTTATCGCGAAAGTATATGAGGTCCATTAGCTTTGCAACTACGATTTTTTTCAAAATAACAATCAATCTAGCAATCACTATAATCATACCTCTCCAGTCCTTGTCGCCAACCTAGTTAAATACTATAATAACTTTATCGCCATTCACTGATGAGAATAGAATGTAAATATGAAGCAAAGCCGGAATTGCGTACTACGCTTTCTTGCTTGAAAATCTGAAGTCTGAAGACGTTAGCTCGCTTTCCCTTGACTTTAATTATAAACTGGAAGAAAATTATTTATGACAAATTGATTTAAAAATAGGAAGATATATATAGATATATGTATATATACATATATATATACATATATACATACACATATACAGTTGATATGTGAAAATATTGATAATAGTAACATCAATTATGATAGTAATGATAACATCAATGATGATAATGATAATTTTTAAGAAGATAAAGACTACAATAATGATAATAACAACAATTACAAAAATGGTAATAATAATAATAATAGTAATAGTAATAATAATAACAATAATAAATAAATAATACTGATGAATACAATAATGATAATAATAATAATGATGATGACAGTAATAATAATTATTATCATTATTAGGACAATAATCAAAATAGTAAAGATAATAATAATAATGATGATGATAATAATAATAATGATAATAATAATAATGGTAATAATAATAATAATAATAATAATAATAATAATAATAATTATAATAATAATAATAATAATAATGTAATAATAATTATAATAATAACAATAATAATAATAATAATGATACTACTAATGATAATGATAATGATAATAATAATAATAATAATAGTAATAATAATAATGAAAACAAAATAATAGTAATAATAATAATAGTAACAATAATAATGATAATAATAAACTAGAATCTACGTGAACTACAGAGACTAGATATTAAGATTACAAAACAGTTCACATGTCATAAAATGCACCACCCAAAATCAGACGTAGATCGATTATATATACCAATCCCTTGTCCGTTGTTGTCGTGGGGGGGCTTAGGAGACGAAGACTGAGACCCAGTGATGGGGAATTCCCAACCTTGGGACTCAGCCCTCGACTCAACTAATTTTGCATGGTCTTTTATCCACTCCTACTTTTTCGTTTTAGTCCCTTCACCAATCCTTTCTACTATCCACTTCCTAAGGTGTGAGAGCCGTGCTGAAAGGATGAAAGGCTGACTTTGTGCCAGTCCTGAACGGCCTGAGGGAGTCATGGGCACGGTATTCCCCTGCTTTATACCTAGCCCTTACCCCTCAAGGGGACCCTGAGGGGTGGACTGTTTTTTTTCTCCCCAACATACTCCTGGCTTACCATGGCTAATAATGAAGCTGTAATTCCACTTTTAGGGGCAATGAGGCTTGCCCCTTCATCAAATAGCCCCAATAATTCAAACTCTCCCAATTCCCAGACCCCAGGTTCTCCTTTGACCACGGCTCCGAACACTACAACAACTACCCCCTCCTCAATGCCTACTAGTATAGTATCCACCCTAATCTACACCCAACCCCCAGGATACTTTCTACTCTCCCAACATGCACAACTTCAACACCTCTACCCCCCACAACCTTCATCAATTACCCCATCCTCCCTTATTACTACCTTACAGCCTTGTTGCCCACCTCCCCATAACACTACCCCCCTCGACACTACTCCCTCCTCCACACGCCCCTGCCCTTCTACTACCCCCACCTCTACAAGAATCTTAAATACTCTATTTAGCCTAGCCAAATGGGACCGATTTTTCGTGATCCCTCCCACAGCTCGCTACTCTGACAACAGCCTTTCTCTTCCAGCAATGTCTCCAAAAACAAGTAGGCAAAGTCTCATTCCGTAGCGACCCGACCGCTCCCGTCTCGTCACAGTAACATCTGAAAACCAGGCTATAGCATTAGCAAATCTAACTGATCTATATGGCAATCCCATCCCTACAGAACCTCATCCAACCCTCAATACTTGCACCGGAACTGTTTCTATTTCCCCAGCAAATTGCCCAATCCATGACAAAGATTGGTCAGATTGTGGAGAAGACTTACTCGCCTGTCTCACGGACTATGATGCAACATCAGTACAATGCTACTCCATTCCTCCCAGAGGTCATCGTAAGAAACCACTAACATTGCCAAAATTACCTTCCGTAGACATAACCTTCCCTTTAATGCTTCCATAGGTGGAGAATCCCTCCCTGTCCGACCATACCAACCTCCTCCTCGTCAGTGCTAAAATTGTTGGGGTTTAGGACACCCAGCCAAACACTGCCGTCCGTTCCACAGCCAGATGCCCACTATGTCCCCAACCTGGCCATACTCGATCAAACTGCTCTGCACAATCACGCAAATGTGCCAACTGTGGCGGCCCCCATAATGTATTTTATAGAGGCTGCCCCACCTACAAATTTGAGTCTGAGGTAGCAACTCTCAGATTCAGACTTGGACTTTTTCTCTTACCCCCTACTCCAGTAATGCCGCTCACTCTACCAGCTCCCCCCCCCCCCCCATCTAACTTCCCCTCTTCTACCTCCTACCTTCCCCAGTCAAATTATTTTGCCATCCTAAATCCAGACACTCCAATCTCTACTACAGCCCCAACACCTTCCCCTCTCCCTCCCCGCACTACCCGCAACAGACGGAATAAAGGTTCCACCCCCTCTTCCCCTACCCCAACCAATTCCATTACATGAACTCTTGAAGATATTCAAAACTAATCGAATCCCAAACTGACACTCATGCACCCTTCAAATTCTACAACTCCCGCTCCCTCCACACTCAAAGTGACTGCCGATATCCATCCTCCTCCTACTCATATTCCCCCTACACCCTATCCTCCTACCCCCTCCCCCCCTCCCCCCACTTTGGGGTGATTCTGTCACCAACTCCCGTGGCCGAGCTCTAGAGCGCTTCCTTTCCACAGCTGACCTTATTATTCTAAATTCAGATCGCCCCACATACTTTGATATACGCACGCAGTCTTTTTCATGCATTGATCTCTCTCTATACTCTCCTTCTCTTCATTTAGATTTCCACTGGTCAGTTCTAGACCACTTTCCCTATAGTGACCACTTTCCATTTCTCCTTTCTCCTACTTCATATGTACCACTTCCTAACTCCCCACGCTGGTACTGGCGTATTTTCATTTCACTCTCTGCTATTTACATCCCTCCATCCTCCTTCTCATCCATTTCAGAAAAGATACAATGTTTCACAACTACAGTCCTAAGAGCTGCTCATACAGCTATTCCTCGAACCTCAAGACCTTATACATCCAAATGTGTTCCATGGTGGAATTCTGATTGCACTAAAGCACTTTGCTTAAAACGTGCAGCCTGGAACAGTTACCGCTAAAAACGAGGTACCCCAAATCAACTATTAGCTCTTATCATTTTTAAAAGAGCATCTGCCTGTCTTCGTCGTACAATCCGGAATAGTAAAGCAAATAGCTGGCGAAATTATGTTTCCTCAATTACATCCTCTACATCTATCTCAAATGTTTGGCGCCGGATCCATAAACTATCAGGGAAACATCCCCCCCATCCAGCCGCCGTCCTCCATATTCGAGATACTCTCATCTCTGATCCTCTCCAAGTCGCTAATAAACTGGGTGATTATTTCAGCCAGGTCAGTAGTGGTTCTCACCTTTCTCCAAACTTCTCTTCTATTAAGACTACCAAGGAACGTACCCCCATTATCTTCACCCTATCCTCTGCTGAGTCCTATAATGCTCCCTTTTCTTCCTCTGAACTCAGAGCTGCCCTAAAATCGTGCCACAACACTCATGAAGGCCCTGACGGTATTCACTACCGTTTGCTCCGACAACTCCCATCTTCCTCCTTATCCTTCTATTAACAATTTACAACCACATATGGACATCAGGAAATTTTCCTTCTCATTGGCGAGAAGCTCTTATCCTCCCCTTCCTGAAACCCAATAAATCGGGTACCCTCCCTCAAGACTATCGCCCCATCGCACTAAATAGCTGCTTATGCAAACTATTAGAGCGAATGGTTAACTTCCCCTTAATGTGGTATCTTGAATCTCACAATCTTCTCTCTCCTTCCCAGTTTGGTTTTCGCCGTGCCTGAAGCACATTTTGCTCATTTTGCTCATTTTGAGATATATATTACATACGCATTTGCACGCCATGAATCCGTACTAGCTATATTTTTGACCTAGAAAAAGCATATGATACGACATGGTGGTACCATATTCTTCAACAATTGTCCTCTATAGGCATACAGAGAAACATGGGTGTCTTCATAAAGTCTTTCATCTCCCAACGCACTTTCCAGGTCAAACTTGCCTCTGCCACATCATCTTTCTTTCCTCAAATTGAAGGCGTCCCACAAGGCAGTGTGCTCAGTACTACGTTATTCCTTCTTGCTGTAAATTATATTGTTTCAGTTCTACCACCAGGAGCCCGGTCATCATGTTGATGATTTAACCACCTATGCCTCTGGCACATCCATACCAAATCTCTACCAATTTCTTTAATCTGCAATATCATCAGTATCCTCCTAGGCTATAAACCATGGATTCTAACTAGTTTTCTACCTCCAAATCTTTCTCCATCCTTTTCTCTTGCACACGTGTAGGTCCCCTACCTCCACTCTTCTTATATAGCACTCCACTCCAACACCGTTCCTCTGACAAATTCCTTGGCGTCATTTTTGACTCTAAACTGTCCAGGCGATACCATATTCTTTACATCAAAGAAAAAGCTCGCCGCCGTCTCCGAATCTTACAAACCCTATCCCATATATTCTGGGGCTCAGATCGAAAAACTCTCCTTCATCTTCATGTTACCTTGATCCTCTCCACTCTCGATTATGGATGCCATATCTACTCCTCTGCCTCAACTTCTCTCCTTGCCCATCTTGATACAATCCATCACTGTGGTCTTCGCTTAGCCCTAGGTGCCTTCCGCTCCTCTCCAGTTGAGAGTATGTACACTGAATCAGGCATACCATCTCTCTCTCGACGCCGTGCCCTTCTCTCTCTCCGATGTTATGCTCGATTCCACCAACTTCCCCTCACTAAACTAACTATCCCACGATCCCTACTTCCTACCTTTGCTTCTTCTCCACGTTTACCTACTCCTCTCTCCACTCGCATGGATACCCTCCTCTCCCATTCCCCTTTTCCACATCTCCAACCTCTCCCGTTCTCTGCCCATTCAGTCCCTCCATGGCTTATACCTTACCCCCATATTTGCTCCTCTGTCTTCCCTGACCCACCAATATCAAATATTCCTCCTGCTGTCTTTCTCACCCATTTCCTTGACCATGTCTCCACTCATTCCTCCAGTATTCACGTTTACACTGACGGCTCCAAATCCACCTCCAGTGCTGGTTTTGCAGTAATCTTCCCAACTCGTACTTTCAAATACCCCTTCCCTCCTGAATCCAGTGTCCTTACTACAGAACTGTATGTACTCCTTTTTGCCTTAAAACACATATACTCACTCCCCTCTTTCTCTTTTACAATGTATACTGACTCCTGTAACTCATTAACTCTCATAGTTAATACACACTACCAACCCCCTTGTTTGTAAGATCCAGAACTGGTTGTTCTACCTGTCCACACGCCATAAAACAATCAAATTTTGCTGGGTGCCCAGCCATGTTGGAATCCCCGGCAATGAACAGGCAGATACTCTAGCACGCTACGCTGCTATGTCAACATCAAATCAACCACGTTTCTCACATATCCCAGCCACGGATTATTACCCCCACTTTAAGACCTTCTGGTATAATTGATGGCAATCTTTTTGGTCAAGTCTCTCGCCCGCTTACGTATTGGCCACACCCGTCTAACACACTCCTATCTGATGTTACAATCAGATCCACCCCTATGTTCCTTATGTAATGTTCCTCTTTCAGTCCCACACATTCTATTGTCATTCCCACGTTTTGAAGCAGCTCGTACCTCTACTTTCCCCCACCTATCCTTCCTACACCGACCTCCCAACCTATCAGACATCCTTACAGAATCTCACACTTTCTGCTTTGACAACCTGTTTTCCTTCCTCAAACGCATATATATCCTTCACTTAATCTAACCCCTTTACATTACCTCACCCGACCCTAACCCATTCACTCAACAATTCCTTTGCCCAACTTTAACAACTAATCACTAACTCAACCACCCTTCACTAACATTTACTATAGTTCTACATGACCTTAGATGACTAGCACATTTATTTTACCTTTAACCATTAACCATATACCAAGAAGTAAAGGAGGAAGAGGCATGACCCAACTAGAGTTATCATATAAAACGTCTACTATTGCACTCTTTCAGTACTTAGAAAATACAAATGACTGGATGCTTCAATTAGTTAATCTCCATGAAAACACTGAAAAGTTACATTCTGTCATAAAAGAATCCGTCAAATTCTCTTGCGAATTAGATTTAGAATTTGAGAACAGCAATCTTTTGACACCATCTGAGATTGCCCGAAAAACAAAGAAATTAGCTAAAAGTGTCGGCGTAAAACAACAAGAATCCCGATGCTAAGAAAAGCCTCCCCGCGGACAGTTCGCAGCTCGAGCAAAAAATGCTGATGCAGATGAAATGGCAACCCATCAGTGGCTCAGAAACGGAAGGTTTTATTCTTGCTGCCCAAGATCAGAGTTTGCTCACTCGAAACTCTCAAGCAAACGTCCTACACAACGGCGCTGACCCGAAATGCAGATTTCGTGAGGAAAAAAACAGAAACAATTGACCACCTTGTATCTGGTTGCTCTACCCTTACATCAGGCTAATATAAGAACCGTAATAACAGAGTTGGGCAATACCTGCACTGGAAAATCTGCCAGCACTTCTCTGTGGACACCAGTAGCAGAACCAGGTACAGAGGGACAAGATTTTACCATTTTGGGGGACTCCAGTACACAATGATCGCACGATACAGGCTAATCGTCCAGACATTGTTATAAAGGACAAGAAAAACACCTGCCTTCCCACTGATATGAGCGTGTCATCTGACAGAAATGTTTCTGCCAAAGTGTTTGGAAAACTCTCAAAATATAAGGACTTAGAAATCGAAATTGAAATAAAAAATGTGGTACCTCAACACAAAAACTATCCCTGTTGTGACTGGTGGCTTGGGCCTGATAAAGAAAGGAACTAGTCAATATTTAGAGAAAATACCTGGATATCCATCCCTGCAAGAAGTCCC
>NC_061826.1:4553272-4555772 GCF_019202785.1 Penaeus chinensis | reverse complement strand
AATAATAATAAAAATAAGAAGATAATAATAATGCTCATCATTATCATAATAATGACGATACTAACAATGGTGATGATGATGATGATGATAATAATAATACACAAACACACACACACACACATATATGTACATATAAACATATCTATATACATACATACACAAACACGCGCGCGCGCGCACATATATAGATAGATAGATAAACACCTTATTCTGAACGGGGAAGTAATGCCAACGGGTGTGCATATCCCCATCCACTCTTTTGTTTCCGCCTATGAGGGTCTCTCATAGCAAGTCGCCAGGCAGGGCTTAGGACCATTTCTTGATTTTTACAAGTCTGGTCGTTATGTCCAAGCCACGGCTTCCAAGGTCGTCCACCAGGGGTTATCTCACGGTGTAACCATTGGACTGCTATCTATGTCCCATGATCCGGCACAAGGACCAGTTACAAAAGGCACCAAAACGAGCCTCCAAGGCGCAGCAAGGCGTCCAGGTTTCACTACTAGAGGGTAAAACTAGCAGTATCAGGGCCTTCAAGGCAAGTAACTTGGTCCTTCTGTACAGGTACCGGCGTCTCCAAATAACTCTTGTCGAGAGAATTCATGGTCTTTGCTGATAGGTCAGTCCGTCCATGGACTTTCCTGGTCTGATAACCCAAAGTCATGAAGTGTGACTTCAATATCCCCGCTGCAAGAATATACCAACTGAACAGATTCTCCTCGCTAGCCCCTAGTCCTCTCATACAGCCAGGGTGTTGATACGCCATCAGCTCAAAGAACAGCTTCTTGCTAAGGGCATGGACTCCCCCCACCCCGACTTTGCCGAAGCCCCGCCGTGGGCACTGAGCCTGATAGAGTTCAACATAATGAACCTGTCAATGAAAAAGAGCCTATACCCCATGCCTAGCCTAAAGGCAGAAGCCCACAGGGTCATTGCAGCCATCACTCCTCCGGGTAGTAGAACATACTACACGGATGGATCGGTCGATCCCTTGAGCCACACTGCAGGCGCCGGCTTTGCAGCTAGGGATGCCACGCGATCCATGAGGGTAACAGACAACGCCTCCTCGCTACAGGCAGAGGCAGTTGCAATCATGGGAGCCCTAGGCCACGCGTCCCTAAGGGAAGGACACGTGGTCATACACACAGACTCCTGGGCAGCCATTGACTGTCTTCAGCACAGCTCACCCACAGACAACATCTACCTACTGACCACGATTCTCACAATGGCACAGAGAATTCTTGCTCAGGGTAGAAGAATTATCATCAATTGGGTCCCAAGCCACATCGGCATCAGAGGGAACGAGCTTGCTGACAGACTAGCCGCCGCTGGCAGGGGTATGCCCCCAAATCCCATGACGATAAAACCGAGCCGAAAATTACTTATGGAGAAGTGTGCCTTGGTCGGTCGTACCTTCCTACGGCAGCTCCACAGAGAGGAAACGAGAACCTCCCCCTCGGCCAGCTGGTACTCAGACGCCACAGGCTCTGAACCACTGGCACTCTCTGAAGTAAGCAACAGAGGTACCGAAGTCATTCTTCACAGAATGCGCCTAGGTTACCACTGTGCATGGCAGATTATCCCAACAATCGAACGCGATGAATGGTGCTGCAAGCACTGCGGCGAGCCGAACGCCACACTAGTCCACTACCTAGAAAATTGTAACCATACACAATTCCTGAGACATGGACCGCCCACAACAGCCGCCGTGCTGGTAAAGAGGCTATGCGAAATGCTTACACCATGGCGGCAGGAGCGCTTGCTGGCAATCCTGCCGCCACGGTAAGCACCGAGTGTCAGACAACTCAATGAGACAGCCGTAAAAAAGCTGACACAGGCCGGGCCATATCTAGAAGGCCCGGGCGAAGCTAGAACTTCGCAAACCAACCCCCCCCCCCCCCCTAGTCCGGGATCTTGGTCTTGGTTCAGGAGATCTCTAGGTCCAAGGGCTTTGTTTCATTGCTAATGCATCAAGAATCGTCAAGAGGGTTTCCAGAGACTCAGATAGAATAGCGTCATCAGCAAAGTCAAGGTCGGTAATCTTATCATTGCCCAGTGTTGCTCCACAATGACTGGGCAGTAATTTCTGCCTTGTATCCAATCCATGCAAGTGTTGGTAGGAGAACACGGCCTTCCTCACTCCTGAGTTAACAGGGAAAAAGCTCGACAGGACCATACCACACTTTACAACATTTTCAGTACCACTATACAGGCTTGCTATTATTCCAATAATCCTTGATAGGATTCCTCTCAGAACTCCCAGAGTGATTCACGATGCACTGTATCGAACGCCCTGAGGTCGATGTACACTGCAAGCAGCCCATTGACCGAACTCGTGACGCCGCTCTACAATGACTTGAAACACCAGGATACAGTTTATTGTCGACTTACCATGAGTAAATCCAAATTGCTCCGGCTTTTCTGGTCCTCAGTAGGTAATCTCTGATACGTTTCAGAAGGATGTGGGAGATAATCTTGCCTGGTATACTTGGTAATTGCTGCA
>NC_061826.1:4538272-4548272 GCF_019202785.1 Penaeus chinensis | reverse complement strand
GAAGCCATTTAAAAAAAGGAACACCCAAGGATGCTATTGAATATGCAGAAAAATTACATACAACATCAAAAACAGTGGAACAAGCAACTGTAAGTTGTTCTCTGTTAGTGGATGTAAATCTAGCAGCAGGAGAATACAAAGATGCTCTTTCAGCAGCACAAACACTAGTAACTCTTCACTCATTTAACAGTGATGCCTGGTTGAAGCTAGCTTGTGTATATGCAGCTCTCTACAATGTTGCCATTCCAAATGTACAAGATCTCATGAAACTTTCTGCTTCAGGCAAGGTTAAGGTTCAAAATACGGACAGCGATTTAGAAACTTGTGATAATTCAGATGAGGAAATTCTGATGCTGGGGGAGACATTGTTGAGTTTGACCAATGAAGCTGATCAAGATATTTCTACAATGGGGGACATTGATGTGGCAGTGCAATTAGTTGCAGCCTCTCTCCTGAGGTCCTTTGTTCTTCTGAAGAAAACAGTAGGAACAGCTGTTGGATTTGCTGCTGGATTTAGTGTGTTGTATCAGAAGAAAATTCTCAAGGACTTGAACATGTTGATGCATGCAGATGCACTGCAACATTTGCGACAACAAGTTTTGAAAAGTGGAGACATAATGGAGAAAATGAGCATTCCGTCACAGGAAGTGGCAGACTTTGTGGACAGAGGGAGTTCCAGATTCAAGTCAGAAGAGGATGAGAGTTGCTTTGAGGGAATATCACAGCAGAACTTTGAAAGTCGATGGTTCAGTTGGATTTGCTAAAAGAAACAAAACAAAACATCAGCCTCACTGTGACACAAGAAAGAAAGATTTAATGCAGTAATTTGATTGAACATTAAAATTAAAGTATGACATTTTATTTGTATTTTCTATTTTTCCACTACCATAGTTGAAACTCTGATTATATATGACATCTTGAATAGCCAGCTATTTCCTTCTGATTTGTATGTTATTCTATTGCTGTTGTTTCTTCATTTATTATGATATTTAGAAGTAAATATTGATTTCTTCATTCTTCTCTTTTAGTAAATATATTAAGGTATAATTATTGATGAGCAAGTAAAAGGTATGATTAATTACAAATTACTTTTCAAATCAAGATGGTTAACAAGTGTCTGGATTCCAAGTACTCCAATACCTTACATAGATTTCTTATCCGCAAGTCAAATAATTAACTTTCAGCTACAGGTTTCTTAGGGGCCTAGCCAGTCATTAGCTGAGGCCTTAGGTGAAGACATCATTGGAGATAGTGCTTATTCAGACAAAGACTTCATTAGATATAGTGTCCAGTGACATGAAAACATCTTTTAGGGATGCAGTGCCTAATTAAATGAAACCTTTATTGGAAATAGTGCCCAGTTAGATGAAAACTTCATTGAATATAGTGCCCAGTTAGATTTAATTTTATTGATTATAGTGCCCAATTAGATGGGAACTTCATTGGTTATGAAGCCCAACTAGAAACAACTTTATTGGATATAGTGCCCAGTTCGATGAATGGTTAATGGTTAATGGTTATAACAAATAAATGTGCTAGACATTTAAATGAGTTAACAATTAGGATAAGTGGACAGAAGAAGGGGATGAAGATAAAGAAAAGAAAATGGGGAGAAGAAAAGACCATGCAAAATTAGTTGAGGCAAGGGATGATCCCCCTACATTGGGCCTCCATCTCCATCTCCAAAGCCCCCCACAACAACAACAAGCAAGGGATTGGGGGCCAGTTAGATGAAAACTTCATTTGATAGAGTGCCCAGTTAGATGAAAACTTCATTAGATAGAGTGCCCAGTTAGATGAAAACTTCATTGGATAGAGTGCCCAGTTAGATGAAAACTTCATTGGATAGAGTGCCCAGTTAGATGAAAACTTCATTGGATAGAGTGCCCAGTTAGATGAAAACCTCATTGGATAGAGTGCCCAGTTAGATGAAAACTTCATTGGATAGAGTGCCCAGTTAGATGAAAACCTCATTGGATAGAGTGCCTAGTTAGATGAAAACTTTATTGGATATAGAATAAATAGATATAATGGATATAATAGATATAATGGATATAGAAGAAATAATTGTGCTAGGATAGAATATTAGTGTGAAGGGTATAGAGGGGGAGCAAATGGAATACAGTGGGGATTTGTAAAAGGATGTGGTTAAAGGTACAAGGTGATAAGATCAGATGGATTTGAGGAAGGGAGAGTAACACTGTATGGGAAAACTGCAAAAGAGCTATTATGAAACAATCAGATAATAATACAGTAAGAAACAATTGTTGTGGAAGTAAGAAAAGAATCTTGAGAATGAAATAAGGGAACAGGGAAGGTGGAAGAATGCCAGGAGGGGAGGGATCCAAAGAAGGACATTGTTGTGATTTAAGGGAATTAAGTGAGCATCTGGGTGTGGGTGGTAAGGATAATGGGGAAGGAAGAGAGAATGGTGATGCACATGGAGGAGGAGAGGATGGGGTGTTTTTGGGTGAGTGGGAAGAAGAGGGGTAGGAGGATGGATAGATATTGGCAGATACTTTAAATGTAGTGTGAATAAAGAGATTAGAGGGTGGATGAGGAAGTGGATCACTCTTGAGTCATGTCTGTGAACTTTTGGATGTCTTCAAGAGTTTCTGGAGGAGAGTTGGGTGGGTGGTCTGAGAAACAAGTTTTTGTAAGTGAGGAGAAGAGGGAAAAGATGTTCGAGGAGCAGAGGGAGAGGTGGATGTCGAAGAGGATGTGGTAGGAGATGGAGTGGAACGTTTAGATTGTCTTGTGTGACAGGTAAAGTGAGGAGGGGGAGGGGTAGGCACTGGGGAAGTGGTAGATATTGGAGTATTTGGATTTAGACTGAAAAAGGAATTCAACTGGGGGAGATAGGTTGGTTTGGGGTAGAGGGAAGAGATACACGGGGAGAAGCTGAGACTTCTTGAGAAGATGGGAGGGGAGCAGAGAGAAGTACAGTTTTGGAATAGGTAGAAAAACCTCGTCGGCGTGCTTCTTTTCTAGCCTCACATAGAGTGAGGCCTAGTTTGAATCTGAGAACTGCTATCTCAGATTCAAGCTTGTAGGCAGGGCAGCTCCTATAAAATACATTATGGGATCCACTACAATTGGCACACATGCATGACTAAGCAGAGCAATATGAATGATCATGACTAGGTTGGGCACATAGAGGGCAGTGGGCTGTGGAGCGACAGTGTTTGGCAGGGTGACCAAAACACCAGCATTTCTGACATTGACAGGGAAGGGTTCGATATAGTTGGACAGGGCAGGACACTCTACCTCCCAAAATAAACTACATTTGGGAGGTCATGTTTATGGAAGCTAATATTGGCAATATTAGTGTAGGACTTTTGTTGGTCTCTGGGAGGAATAGTGTAGCACTGGACTGCCGCTGCATCATAGTCAATGAAGCATGCAAGTTAGTCGTTTTCACAGTCTGACCAGTCCTTGTTGTAGACAGGACAATCAGTTGGAGAAACGAAAACAGTTCCAGTACAAATATTAAGGGAGGAGTGAGGTTGGGCAGGAATAGGTTTGCCAATGAGGTCAGTCAGGGTAGCTTGGGACTCAAATGTAATTGCGACAAGGCATGAACAATCAGAATGACTGCAAAAGGAAACTTTCCCTACCTGCTTTTGGAGACATTACTGGAAGAGAAGGGTATTTTTAGAATACGGGGTTGTAGGGGGAATCACATAGAATTGATCCCACTTGGCTAAGCTAAAAAGGGTACTCAAGAGGTGGAAGCAGTAGAAGGACGAGGGCGGGAGGAAGATGGGGTGCTATGGAGGGAGGTAATACTATTGGGAAGAGAACAATAAGGATGAAGAGTAGTAATAAAGGAGGTGGAGGTAAACAAAGAAGAAGACTGCTGTTGAAGATGGAGTGGAGGATGTTGGGAGAGAAGAAGGGATTTATTATGAAGAATGAGTAATGACCTGGGTGGATAATTTAGAATGGTCACATGGAGGAGGGGATATTAGTATTAGTTGGAGCCGCGTTCAAAGGAGAGGCAGAGGTCAGGAAACCAGTGAAAACAAATATAGATAGGCTAGTTGCTGAAGGAGCAAGCCTTAATGCACATAATGAATAAAATGGGGAGAGGAAATGGTCTACCCTTCAGGGTCCCCATGAGGGGCAAGGGCTAGACAATTAACCAAGGATATACTGTGCCCATGGCTCCCGGAGACGGAGGGGAGAATGAAGAAGAGTAGGAAAGGAAAGGGGTAGAAGAAAAGACCATGCAAAATTATTGGAGACGAGGGCTGGGGTCCAAGGTAGGGGTAATCCCCTACATTGGGCCCCAGTCTCCATCTTGTAAGCCCCCCATGACAACAGTGAGCAAGGGATTGGGGGGCTTATTGGATATAGTGCCCAGTTAGATAAAAAATTTATTGGATATAGTGCCTAGTTGAATGAAAATTTCATTGGATATAGTGCCCAATTAGATGAAACTTTATTGGATATATTGCCCAGTTAGAAACTAAACTGGTTATAATGCCCAGTTAGATGAAAATTCAATGGATATAGTGCCTATTTAGATGGAAACTTCACTGGATATAATGCTCATTTATTTGTCAGCTTGGCAGAATTGTGAAGAGGAAACATAATCAGAACTGATTATTTATCGGCTTACTTTGAACACATTCAATTTAGTAAATGGAGGTACTCGGTAAATTCAGGGTTAATAATGACAAGGATAAAAAAAGAATATCAGTGCCAGGGTTTTGAGCCTAAAAGCTCATTTGTGCTATAGTTTGGCTTGATTTCTTGAATTTACAGGAAACAGGTCAATGTAATCAATTACAACACTAATATTAATATCAAACACAGAATTTTTGAAGTAAAAATTCAAATCATGGTTTGCAATACATAACAAAGTGAAGTTCCAGAAAATGTCAGCTATTGGTTTAGTTCATTAATAATCAATATTAACCCCTTGGATTGGAGGACTTGACTTCATGAAGAAATTTGACTGAGTCATGTGTAATGTGAACATGCTGTTGTGGAAAATTTTGGCTGAGGGCCAGGGTGATGGAAATTGGCCATTATGATAATTTTGGTTAAAGGCTAGGGCGATAGGACTGACTCACTATGAGTGCACAAAGCTCGTGGGGGGGTGGGGGTTGATTAAACTCATGGGGCATTAAGGAAGGGACTCTTGCATTATTCCTATTGGTAAATGAGTGTGAACTGTACCATCCATGAGCCATGACTGGAAGAACACCAACTCCAATGAGGACACTATTTCCATGCTCAGGATCTTATTCCTGCCCACACTGACTAGTGGTGCAGGTTATATTACAGAAAATTGAATATTACGTAAAAATGAAAAATGACACAAAGTACAGTGTCACTGAGTTATGGACTACTTTGAGAGTTAATATGGAGTATATTACCATCTGGATACAGTATATCAAATAAAAAATATAGACATTGAAAAAAAAAAAAAAAAAAAAAATGTTTTGGCAGAAAGGGAAGGCAAGGAATCTTGACACTGCCCATGAGTGCTTGTGTGTGCCTAACCCATGAGAATGGCCACTCAAGTAAACCTAATGCCTGGAGTTTGGGCAGTGTGCGGGCAGCAAAGGACCCGGATCCAAACAGTTAATAAAAGAACCCTGTTAATAAGAAAACAAATGTTTTTGTTTTTTAAATTCATCAAGGTAAGGAAAGTATAAAGTCAACATTACATAAATAAATATTTTATTTGATTAAATATTAAAAATTACTTACAAAGTATGTCATAGCCCCCAAAAAGAATAATTTAATAATAAAAGGAGATAAATATTTATAATAAAACAAACTATACAAAAGTAGATCAATCATATCAAAGAAAATTATTGCAAGGGAGAATCTGCGCCTTTCTCCTGTGGTCAGAAGACCAGCCGAGGTGTGTGTGTGTGTAAAAATGTGAAAGAGTGAAAATGTGTGAGAGAGAGAGAGAGAGAGAGAGAGAGAGAGAGAGAGAGAGAGAGTGAGAGTGAGAGTGAGAGTGAGAGTGAGTGAGTGAGTGAGTGAGTGAGTGAGTGAGTGAGTGCTTGTGTGTGTGTGTGTGTGTGTGTGTGTGTGTATGTGTGTGTGTGTGTGTGTGTGTGTGTGTGTGTGTGTGTGTGTGTGTGTGTGTGTGTGTGTGTGTGTGTGTGTGTGTGTGTGTGTGTGTGTGTGTGTGTGTGTGTGTTTCAGCCTGGTCATGGCAAGCTCTTCTACGTCTGGCTTAAAGCACCATATTTGTAGTAATCATAACTATTAAAATTAAGAATTTCTTTCCAAGTCTATGAAAATAATCCCAAACCACTTGGTGAAAAAAAAAAAAAAAAAAAGTTTGGTTTACAAAATGCCCAGATAGGTACACAGTTATTTTTTTTCAAAATATCTAAAAAAAAAAAGTGTTGTATTCCCAAGTTGCTTAGTTCCCTATTTATAAATTTTACAAGATGTATTCTTCAGGTTTCACCAAGAGTAATAAAGGCTAAGTATTGTGCATTTCATGATAGTCAACATGCAGTACACAAGGCAACTGACACAAGCTTAATTCCAAGTTCAGCTGTTCAGAGAATGTGTACTATTGTTGCATTGTGCTTAAAAGTACTACTAATAATTTAATCTTGTTCAGCTTGGTAAGAAATCCAATGCTAAACTAAATTATACACTTAATAAATTCTCTTTAAGCAGACCTTAATAAGTTACACTCAATAATGATAATGACAATGACAATGATAATAATAATAATAATAATAATAAAAACAACAATAACATCAATAATAATAATTAAAAAAATATAATAATATTAATATTAATAATAATAATAATGACAACAATCATATATCAGTAAGAATGGAAGTACATAAATAAAATAATATACAAATAATAAAATTAACATTAGCCATAGTAACACTTCTTCATAATGATAGCTTTTAAGGACTGCCTCTTCTGTGATCTCTCTCTTGACCTAACCCACTCTGATAACAAACACGCACTGAAACACTTTACCCAATACACTGTACAAATCATCCACTCATCTCAACTTAAACTAACAATACTGATAACAGAAAAAAAGAAATACAGATTGGAACTACTAGTCATCAAAAAGATTGAATTTGAGTGCATGTAATCAGTCATTCACAAGAGAGATTCGTATTTTTCTGTGGAGCCAAGGATTTGTCTCAAAGGCAAGAGGATATGTAGCTTCATCTGAGAATCAGTAATAAAAGGTCAATCTGCACATCTTGTAACAATAAATCACACACAACAAAGATATAAAAGATACAAAAATGATAAAAAACACAAACACTATCTACAGCATTAAGACAGTAAATTACATTTTCCAGCATTTAGAGGGAGAGATGGATGGATGGATGGATTATATATCTATCTATCTATCTATCTATCTATCTATCTATCTATCTATCTATCTATCTATGTGTGTGTGTGTGTGTGTGTGTGTGTGTGTGTGTGTGTGTGTGTGTGTGTGTGTGTATCTATCTATCTATGTGTGTGTGTGTGTGTGTGTGTGTGTGTGTGTGTGTGTGTGTGTGTGTGTGTGTGTGTGTGTGTGTGTGTGTGTGTGTGTGTTTATTTTATATATATATATATATATATATATATATATATATATATTTATATATGTGTGTGAGTGTGTGTGTGTGTGTGTGTGTGTGTGTGTGTGTGTGTGTGTGTGTGTGTGTGTGTGTGTGTGTGTGTGTGTGTGTGTGTGTGTGTGTGTAGAGAGATATGCAAGTTATGCCAGTGGTTCCCAAACTGGGGTGTGTGTGTGTGTGTGTTTATTTATATATATATATATATATATATATATATATATATATATATATATATATATATTTATATATGTGTGTGAGTGTGTGTGTGTGTGTGTGTGTGTGTGTGTGTGTGTGTGTGTGTGTGTGTGTGTGTGTGTGTGTGTGTGTGTGTGTGTGTGTGTGTGTGTGTGTGTGTAGAGAGATATGCAAGTTATGCCAGTGGTTCCCAAACTGGGGTCCTAGAGGCTAAAAATAAAAAATAATTTCACATATTTCAGCTATAAGAAGAAATTGTGAAAACAAGTCTGGTAATCATAAAATTGGCTTACTAGGTATCCATATCTTTAAAAAATCTGAGGTCAATGGAAAAATTATTTTTAAAAGTAGGGAACCACTGTGCTATAACTTAGGAATTATTTTGTTAAAACTGTGTGAATAAATATAACAAATGTTTGAACTTTAAAATAAAATATAAAAGACAGATTTTAAACGGTCAACATTAAAAATTTCTCACCACAATCATACTCAAGAACAACATACAGCCTAATACATCACTGATGAAACAAGAAACTTACAAATAGAGGAAAAGACACTTCATGAGGCAGAAAATTGAAACTTAAGACTTGATCCCATAACCTCATCTGTCATAATGATTCTAAACCCCCAAAACAGATGGTTACTCTTCACTGTACACCTTCCAAAGAGAACACAGCTTTGCAAACTGTCTGTAATGAACATTGGCTGGCAATGGGAGTGTACCTATTTCACCCCTACCCAATCTGCACTGAAAAAAGTGATATTACCTAACTCTAGAAGTGTTAGCTAACTTTGATTTCGTTGAGGGAGTGTTCATCCCGCTTTATTCCGTTTGGGATTAAGGGTGCCTCTCTTGGTGTGCTCACGACCCCATTCAGCTGAAGTTTGTTGTAGTTCTCGTCCTTCTGGTACTTCTTTTTTCCTTCCTGGTATTTAGTATAAGTGTACATGAAGCCTCCAACGGTGTTCATTACAATGCCTGCACAGAAAGGAATTTCCATTTATTGATGGCTATTATGTAAATCTATAAATGAAAGAAAATACAAGTATTTATATCCACACATCAATTATACTGAAACCTGATATTTGTAAACTGCTCTGTATCTAGTTTCAAGACACAGACAAGTATAAAAATATGCTACACTAACAAAAAAATGCACTCCTGGTATAGTGGCAGTTCTCAGCCTCTGCATTGTAACACACACACACACACACACACACACACACATATATAAATATATATATATATATATATATAAATATATATATAAATATAAATATATATATATATAAATAAACACACACACACACACACACATATATATCATATATTTATATTTAGATAGGTATATTATATATTTATATTTAGATATATACATATTATATATTTATATATATATATACATTATATATTTATATTTATATATATACACATTATATATTTATATTTATATATATACACATTATATATTTATATTTATATATATACACATTATATATTTATATCTATATATATACACATTATATATTTATATCTATATATATACACATTATATATTTATATTTATGTATATACACATTATATACTTATTCTTATATATATACATATTATACATTTATACTTATATATATACATATTATACATTTATACTTATATATATATACATATTATACATTTATACTTATATATATATATATATATATATATATATATATATATATATATATAAGTATAAATGTATAATATATATATATATAAATGTATAATAAATACATATATATATATACATATATATATATATATATATATATATATATATATATATATATATATATATATATATATATATATATATATATATATATATATACATATACATTATATATATATATATATATATATATATATATATATATATATATATATATATATATATATATATATATGTATATGTATATGTATATGTATATATATATATATATATATATATATATATATATATATATATATATATATATATATATGTATATGTATATGTATATATATATATATATATATATATATATATATATGTATATGTATATGTATATATATATATATATATATATATATATACATGTATAATATATATATATATATATATATATATACATATATAATATATATATATATATATATATATATATATATATATATATATACATGTATAATATAT
>NC_061826.1:4508272-4510772 GCF_019202785.1 Penaeus chinensis | reverse complement strand
AACCCGAGAATATTTGCTTGCTAGAAAGCTTGCGAATATTTTTTTCAAGTTACCGTTCATTAGTGCGTACATTCCGTCGCATATCATTAAATGTTGAATTCAATGTGGTTGTTGAAATAAGTTCGTATTAATAGCATCGCTCGTTTATCGCATTGTTGCTAAAATGTTAATCTTAATGCTTATCAGAGATTTCCGCTCTGTGTGAGGTCACTCTCACTTTCATTCTTATTCACGCTCCCTGTCGCTCACACACGCACACACTCACTCATCCACGCAGAACAAAAGACACTGAAACCTTTTCAGTAATAGCGTTTGTTGTTGTCGTAGTTGCAGGCGTAAAGATCTATGACGTATCTATTTTGCCCGCGATTTTGTCAGTCGTAACGAGTGACTTGTACATGATGTACAGCTTCTTATTTTACATTTATTTCTTCTCAGTGTGCCGAAAACTGATTTAAATAAATCCTTGCGTATTGCCGTTGTCGTTTCCCTTATCTACCCTTATATCTATCAGAGACGGTTTGTAGTTCAAGCCAGGTCCTTGTGGATCGCTACTGACGTCTACCTCTCTTATTTTCTTTTTATCTTTTGAAAGTAAAACATAGAATGAAAAACAAAAAACGAAAATGAAGTAAAAACGAACATTATAAATGGCAAATTCATAGAAATAACCAGCTAGTGGCGCTGGTCACCGCCTCTTCTCTGTTGCCTTCTTTTTCTCTTACTATATTGGCCCTGGTTTACCGATATCAGATACGGTACCGAAGGAGGACCCTACTGCAGAAACGGTCATCTTAAGATGCTGTGGGAAGGACGTCATCGGAAAATCGCCATAAGCCTGCGGAGCAGGATGTTCGCCAGAGTAGGTATTAAGCCGCTTCAAGATGTGGACGGGCGCCGCCTGCCGGGACGCCCGTAGATCCAGCGAAAGACCAGGAACTCGCCAGCGCAGGTACCAGTCGCCCCATGATGCTGTGGACGGGCGCCGCCTGCCTGGACGCCTGCAGATCCAGTCAAACTCCAGGAGCGCAGGTATCAGCCGCCATAAGATTCCGAAGAGGACGACTCCTACCAGGACCCCCGTAGATAAAGACGAAGATTACGAGGACGTCTGGACGAGCACGCAGCCGGGAAGGACCTGACATACACACACACACACACACACACACATATATATGTGTACATGTGTGTGTGTGTGTGTGTGTGTGTGTGTGTGTGTGTGTGCGTGTGTGAGTTGAGATAGTGAGATTGAGCGAGAGCTGTATATGTGTGTGTGTGTGTGTGTGTGTGTGTGTGTGTGTGTGTGTGTGTGTGTGTGTGTGTGTGTGTGTGTGAGTGTGTGTGTGTGGGAGGGTGTATAAATATATATATATATACATAAATACATATACATATAGATATATAAACACACACACACACACACACACACACACACACACACACACACATATATATATATATATATATATATATATATATATATACATAAACACATATACATATAGATATATAAACACACACACACACACACAGATACACACACACACACACACACACACACACACACACACACACACATATATATATATATATATATATATATATATATATGTGCATGTATATATATATATATATATATATATATATATATATATATATATATGTGTGTGTGTGTGTGTGTGTGTGTGTGTGTGTGTATATACATACACATACATATATATACACATATATGTATATATATAAATATATATACATACATATATATACACATATACATATATACATACATTCACACACATGGTAGAAAAAACAACAATGCAAAAACTAGTTCTAGTTTTGTATCTACACTGAAGAGTGTTTTACCATTCATACACACACACACACACACATACACACATATACACGCAAACATTTATGTATACATATACATACATATATATATATATAGATAGATAGATAGGTAGATAGATAGATAGATATAATCACACACACACACACTTGCATATAGATATATACATATATATGTATGTATATATACATACATACATACATACAAGGGGTAAAGGCTCCACGACCTACTAAGACGAAGGAAGCACCTCCCCAGCCGACACCGGACACCTCCAACAAAAAAAGGAGTTTCTGGCGATTACAAGTTTACAGAAAGAGAACTAGAGGAATAAAGGTTCAAAGAACACTGCAACATCCTCCCCAAGAGCCGAGCAACTCCTGAAGAAGATATGAATATCCTGTTGACTGCTGTAGTCATTGCAATAGCAACAGTTTAAGGGAGGTCGAGTGAGGAGGCAGAAAAGGCAGTCACGGTCATGACGGCCATGACCCAGATTGTTGCAGCCTTGAAAGGGAGGAAGTTGGGCAGGGCCAAACCAGCTCCTACCCCACCTCAGGACGAGACTCCTCTCTCTACTCCAACCCTGGCCAAGCCCTCACAGACAGAACCAAAATAGGCTGATTCTGTGCAGTCAGAACCAGAACAGGCTGA
>NC_061826.1:4493272-4500772 GCF_019202785.1 Penaeus chinensis | reverse complement strand
GTATGAAATACTCTCATTCATACTTTTTTCTAAACAGACATTCTAATGACATATAATAAAAACACTATAAACATTATATAGGTACGTCGACATTTTAACATTTATAATTTATAATCTACCCCCCCCCCAAAAAAAAAAAAAAAACACATAAAAATCAGCTGAAAGGAGTAAATGTAAAAATGAAAAGTTCGTTACCGATCAAAACAGAAAGAAATGAATCAGTGAATAAAAAAAAATAAATAAATAAATAAAAATACGAAATGTTAACGGCTCCTATATTTCCGATTTTTTTTAGCGTCGTTGTCACACGGCATCAGACGCTCGGCGGAGGCGGTTCTCAGATTGCTTCTGTCCAATTTTCGCTAGTAAATCGTAAGTACTATTGCACAAAAGTTGCTAAGTGACAAGAGCGATGTTGCAAAGATGATTTTGGCATTGATAGAAGGAGCAATTATTTGTTATATATGTTTTCCACTGATTTTATTTTTGAATAAGATGTCCTTACCACGTGGTAAGTTAGGCTAACTATTTTATAACTGACGATTGATTTTTTTTTTTTTTTTTTATTTACCTTTTACAGCATAATTGCAACGACTCTAAAAAGCTCTTGTCATTTCCCATAATGCACTTTCTTATTAAGTATTATCCCTAATATATAAAGGTATGACGTTAGGTTAGGCGCGCCTTCCTTTGCTCGTGTACAATTTTCTAAGAAATCAGACATCTAAAGTAGATTTATTTTGGCCCATTTCACGAAATGCGGTATATCCTCTCTGGCATGTCATTGACCTTCATTGCTTTTTTTTCATAATTTCAAATAATATTCATAAAATGTGCATTGCAAAGGAAACCACAAGCTAGTTCTTTAGATTTTATTTTTTTCTGATAAACCGTTTAATGGAGAAACATCATCGTACATGCCTCTTTTATTTTGATAAATCGTTTAATGGAGAAATGGCTGTTTTTCATGCACGTAAGTACGAAATTACAGACACATCATCTGACATGACTTTTTTATTATTATTATACTTTGAGCAACGGTCCCTCCTTACTTCAAAATGAACACCAATTCCTTTAATCCTGTATGTCCCCACTTAACACTTGAAATTGATTGCCATAATATTCGGCCGAAGTGTAGTAATCCAACGTGAAATTTAAAACTCGCCGTTACAGCGGAATTTCAAATATTACAATATGCTGCAGACTGTCCATCGAATTTTCGTATTGACTTTTTTTGAGTATCGCGTATGTATCACTTATTTAATTATATATTTTTTACTCTTCTATTTTGATATTCTGACGACTGAGCATAAGATAGATATCACAGGCAGAACTATGATAACTCGTGCCAGCTTCCCTTGATTGGCATATTGCAGATCCTCTCGTCCATTCCGTCACGTGCAGTCTTCCGTATTGCTTTCTGTCACTCCCCCCCCCCCCCCCCCCTTCCATTCTATGATTTGCTAGTTTTTTTTTCAGTAGAGTTCTAGTATACATAGTGACTCCTGCTGAGGGGTTGCTTCTGAATATCACATCTAACCTCGCTCCGAAATAATAATTCTTTGAATGCTGGCCGTAGACTTCTTCATTTCCACTCTTCCTTGGTTTCGTGATTGTTCATGCACTAGAACTGCGTCATTAGTCATTTCTTACTATGCCAATGAAAAGGGTCTAAGAAATTCATGGCCGAACAATTGGAGTCATTTAAAGTCATGGGATCCGTAGGGGGGGAAATGCATCGTTTGTTTTAAAGGAGGTTGTCACATAACAGACTAAATTAATATTAATGATTAATTAAGTAAAATGAAGTTAGCAAACGTCCATGGCCCGGCTTCTTTACTACTAAATCCCACCTTCATTACTGATGGGGTCATATGAGTACTGCAGATTTCATGGCATCACCAGTGAAGTGAAGTACTGTGGCCCCAGTCTAAGATAGGTTGCTCTCACCTTCATCAATAGGCAGTATTGCAGAGTGATGTTCTAACCTCGGGACTAACAGTAGGTACTGCAGAAGAGCGGTATCCTGTGTTGAACTGATCTTAGCATCGGTGCGCAGCGATAACAAATCTCCATCCTTTTCATGACGACCTGTGCATCCCTCAGATGTCATTATACCAGTAGTAGTTAAGCGGCATTAAAGGAAACTGGTGGCCAGTGGCCGTTTTTCAGGAAAATTGATAGTCCTTGGTTGGCATTCAGAGAAACTAGTGGTCTTGAATTGATATTGCAGGAAGTTGATGTCCCATAGCTGGCATTCAGGGAAACAATTAATTAATTGTTATTTGGCTGATGATGGAGAGCTGCACTTGCCACCACACGAAAGTTGAACAGCAGCCACCTGGAGAAAGAAGCACAATCATCACCGAGTCAAAACAATACGAAGTGGATTTTTTGGTTTTCACTGCGGTCACTCATAATTGGCCATATTCTGACCGTTACGATGATGTCAGTTGTAAAGTGAAAGATAAGAATCACAAGTGACTGTAATCCATATAGTTAGCGTGTCATTTGTTATTATCTAAAAGAAATGTAAGATTTTTGCCTTTGAATAAATTTGGTCATTATAGAGACAGTGCAGTGTATATATGCATAATACTGATGATAATAATGACATATCACATGAGAGCACATGAAAACATACATTGCAAATGGGATATAATCAAGATATTACTGATCCGTTTTCCATATTCCATATTAATGACAAGGATGGTGATAAAAGTATCAAGATAATGAGAATGTTACTGTCAGTAGCAATATTTACGATAACGATATCAATTACTTGTTTTGACAGGGAACTATGACGGATTACTCGCCCACGGAGAAGGATACTGCTGTCCTGGACGTGGCCGATACCCCTGGAATGGCGGGAAGTGCCGCTCAGACAGTGCCTGTCGTCCCAGAGGAGGAGGGCAGTGCTGGCCAATTTACATTTGTTGTCCACAAGGGTGAGGGGAGTACCGCCCAAGAGTCCGTTGTCCAAGAGGGTGAGGGGAGTGCCGCCCACCAACAGTCCCTTGTCCAAGAGGGTGAGGGGAGTGCCGGCCACCAAGAGTCCCTTGTCCAAGAGGGTGAGGGGAGTGCAGCCCACCAACAGTCCCTTGTCCAAGAGGGTGAGGGGAGTGCCGCCCACCAACAGTCCCTTGTCCAAGAGGGTGAGGGGAGTGCCGCCCACCAAGAGTCCCTTGTCCAAGAGGGTGAGGGAAGTGCCGTCCACCAAGAGTCCCTTGTCCAAGAGGGTGAGGGGAGTGCCGCCCACCAACAGTCCCTTGTCCAAGAGGAGGATGTGGAGATGAGGCGGGGCGTTGTACAAACAGCGTTAGTTCCTGTGGAGCGGAGGAGTGTTCCCCAAACAATACCCACTGGCTTCGAGGAGGAATATGACCTCGACGGTGGCTGGGGATGGTGCATTGTCGTTTCCGGATTCATCACGCTGGTAGGTCACTTCGCTTTTTTTAACAGACATTTAACAATGAGGGAGACAGCTTTAATTCTGATAGAACAGAAAATGTTTTTTTACTACACATGTGATTATAGAATTTTTTTTTATTTTAAACATATATTAGAGATCCTGTGTATGATTAAAGATATACAACTCTGCGAAAGTTATCATACTTGGCTTCTGAAACCACCTGGTTATTAAAAATTACATCTTCAAGAATACTGAATAATAAAGCAGTCATGTGTGCTTGTTGTATGTCCGAAGCCTTGTTTAGTCAACAAGGTTTTTATTATCCACTAAACTTAAACAGTAATACTGTGAAATTTCAATTTGAATACACTTTAGTATTATTATTAGCGTGGCAACCTGCAGTTCCTAATGGTCACTTATCTCGAACGTAAAGCTTTAGCATTTCGAAACTTAATATATAATTTGATGTTTCGAATAAGATGGGATGACAGTGAGCATGAACAGTGTCTTGTCATAATATATATATATATATTTTTTATTTTATAACTCCAATCTTATACCCATAGCAGCGTATGGGCATATATTCGTAATTAGCCGTATTACTTGTTTTGTCTTTTATCTTTGAGTGACACTTTAATCAGCAATATTATATCAAGACAAACATGGAATTATTTGCAAAAAGGGCAGAAACTTGATGGATGAATGAATCAATAGTGGCCCAGCCGATCCTTTGCTGACTAAATGTAAGAGTGATTGATGAATACAGTAGAATAACTAAATAAAGCCATCTTTTCCCCCCAGTTTATCCTAACAGGCATAAGCTTAAGCCTCGCCACGCTACTGGGTGCCTACATGGCAGAGCTGAAGGCTCCGGAGTCGCTCGGAATATGGATCTTCAACGTGCAGAGCGCCGTGTGGTGCTTCGCAGGTGCGTCAGAGAATAAGGGGCGCCGTGAGGAACTTGTGGAATTAGGGGCCAGAGGGACTGGGGCTGTGCTGGAGGAGAGACGGGTTTAGGCCGTGCTTTAGCTGTAATGGCTGAGTGGGAATTACATTTAACCGTGCATGTATGTATGTAAGCATACACATATATATATACGTACACACGCACACACACACACATGTATGCGTATATATAATATAAATTTATAGATTATATATTTATATATATATATATATATATATATATATATATATATATATATATATATATATATATATATATATATATATATATATATATATATATATATATATATATATATTTTTTTTTTTTTTTTTTTTTTTTTTTTTTTTTTTTATAACTCCAATCTTATACCCATAAGCAGCGTATGGGCATATATTCGTAATTAGCCGTATTACTTGTTTTGTCTTTTATCTTTGAGTGACACTTTAATCAGCAATATTATATCAAGACAAACATGGAATTATTTGCAAAAAGGGCAGAAACTTGATGGATGAATGAATCAATAGTGGCCCACAGCTTCCTTTGCTGACTAAATGTAAGAGTGATTGATGAATACAGTAGAATAACTAAATAAAGCCATCTTTTCCCCCCAGTTTATCCTAACAGGCATAAGCTTAAGCCTCGCCACGCTACTGGGTGCCTACATGGCAGAGCTGAAGGCTCCGGAGTCGCTCGGAATATGGATCTTCAACGTGCAGAGCGCCGTGTGGTGCTTCGCAGGTGCGTCAGAGAATAAGGGGCGCCGTGAGGAACTTGTGGAATTAGGGGCCAGAGGGACTGGGGCTGTGCTGGAGGAGAGACGGGTTTAGGCCGTGCTTTAGCTGTAATGGCTGAGTGGGAATTACATTTAACCGTGCATGTATGTATGTAAGCATACACATATATATATGTGTGTGTGTGTGCGTGCGTGCGTGCGTGCGTGCGTGCGTGCGTGCGTGCGTGCGTGCGTGCGTGCGTGTATACACATAATATATATACGTACACACGCACACACACACACATGTATGCGTATATATAATATAAATTTATAGATTATATATTTATATATATATATATATATATATATATATATATATATATATATATATATATATATATATATATATATATATATATATATATATATATATATATATATATATATATATATATATATATATATATATATATATATATATATATATATATATATATATATATATATATATATATATATATATATATATATATATATATATATATATATATATATATATATATATATATATATATATATATATATATATATATATATATATATATATATATATATATATATATATATATATATATATATATATATATATATATATATATATATATATATATATATATATATATATTTTTTTTTTTATTTTAAACATATATTAGAGATCCTGTGTATGATTAAAGATATACAACTCTGCGAAAGTTATCATACTTGGCTTCTGAAACCACCTGGTTATTAAAAATTACATCTTCAAGAATACTGAATAATAAAGCAGTCATGTATGCTTGTTTATAAGTTGTTTTTAATTGATTTTTATTAATTTTCCCAATTTTATTAATCATAACTTTACAATTGATTGATTTAAATCATTTATATCACCTAAAATAAAAATAAGTTTTTCTTTATTAACATTTCTTTGAAAATATTTTCAAGACAGTCAAAAAGATTTTGTAATGAGAGAGAGAGAGAGAAAGAAAGAAAGAAAGAAAGAAAGAAAGAAAGAAAGGGGGGGGGGGGGCAAAGAGGGACAAGGGCAGATAGAAATGGAATATTGAGCAATAGTTGGCGACTGCATATTTAGCCAATTCAGCTGTGGGATTTGCGCAAGCAGGCTTTTCGCTTGCCCCTAATTTCCTAATCGATTTTGGCCATGAAGGCATCTCGCTCACGATGCCCTTCCCTGCTTGTGGTTGTGCCTGACAGTCACCTTTTCCCATGGCAGGTCTATGGGCGGAGCCTCTCAGCGTGAAGTTTACACACCGCGTGGTAGCGGTGCTGTCGGCTCTCCTCTGCGCGGCTGCTATTATGATTTCCGCTATAATAAAGAACCCCTATTTATTCTTCGTCACGGTCTCCCTAATGTATGGTGAGTACGCTCTTTGATGTGGGTGAATGCTTTATTAGGATGCTATTCAATTTGATAGCACTGTTGTTAGCATTAAGTCCTTTTCTGTCCGTATTAATAACTGTAAAGCCAATTCTGGATGCATTTCATATTAGTATGTTCAGCATTTTACGTCTTTGCTTACATAATGATCTTTGATTATGTTATACGTACAGTAGGTTGTTATATTTTAAACAACTATGAAAATAAATTAATTCAGTGGGCGAGACGATTCATTTTTATTAATACCTTTTTAGGTACTCGTAGGAATGCTAGTCATCCTTTCGATGTATCTATATATCCGTCTATCTATTTATGTGACAGGCATTGGAGGTGGAATCTGTGTGTCATGCTGTTTCCAGATCAACAGGAGGTACTTCAGCAAGCGCCTTGGCATGGCTAACGGCTTGATGCTCTGTGGCGGGACGCTAGGGATGGCCATGATGTCGACACTCGCGGGAACATTACATAACTGGTTCGACTTCTTCCATTCCACGCTCATTATGGGTGCGAGACTCGGTTATCTTGAGCATTGGGCTACTTTCCACTTTTCCTTCTTCCTCACCTTGTGTGGAGGAATATGCACCTCGCTATATCTCTCGACTTTTGCGATAACACCACTCTTTGTATTGCACACGCGACCACACTCACCGTCGCTCCCAGTACTCATTCCTTATGCACTGTGAGCTCTTCCTTAATACCTGCTATTTGGCAGTACAGCTGAGTAAGTTTCATGTATTGATATTAATGATAACGGCAGTAATATTAACGCGAAAAATGGTAATTAAATAGTACACTATCTAGATTTTTTTTTGTTAAGCAATTCCTAAATCTGATCTGATTTCTAGAATCAAATTAAGTCCTTTGCTCATTATGTGATTGTCATCAAATAAATGTGGTTATCATAACATGATTGGTAAGTAGAAGGACATATAGACTATTAGATACAGATGGATGATATAGAGATTGACGACAAATAGACAATTAGA
>NC_061826.1:4480772-4485772 GCF_019202785.1 Penaeus chinensis | reverse complement strand
TCACAAATACTAAAATACATGCGCGCAAAATATCAAGTATGAATGGTATGGGTCACTGCTTATCTATTACCATTAACATCAGCATATCTAACGAACGAGACAGGCAGCTGACTAGCATTATAATTACAGCACATTTGTCAAAGTGAATGAAACTATCGTACACGAGTACCAGATTAGGAAGTAAGGATAAATGGAATAAATTAGAAGTTTGGTCGTAATTGGCCAGATAGATTCAGATGAATACGATTTTAAATCCGAAATATAATCTCTAAAGATGACCGCAATAGTATGCAATTAGACGGGCCCCAGATCTGACAAAGGTAAAATACGTCTAACAAGGTTGTCCAGTGTCTTCGACACCGTGGGCCACTTCATTGCTAATCTTATAAAACGACCGTTACACCAACGTACGATCTTTAAAATGATACAACGGCGGGATCCAAACGCAAAGAAAAAATGTCTCAGTCTAAACTGTTATACTGATAACTATACCTACCAATATGTAAGGTAAGATGAGAAATGTTATTATTCCCTTACTGTAATATTTCACACAAACGCACACATCTGTATGCATATGATTATAACAGTTATATGTCATGAGTGACCTTGGATTTATGCCTTGGAATCATGATTAATGGGTTGGTGCGGAAGCACTCTCTCGCAATAGCTCTACACTAGAGACTGACGTTTATAGTCGATATTTCTCGTATTGTGCCATCGCTTCCCCCTCTCTACCTTACAGGTGTAATACAAGTGAAGGGAAGGTCCATGCAGCTTAGCACCAGCCTGTTGCAGGAATCGCTAGAATGAGTTTGAAGTCAGGAGAACTGCATAAGACTGCAGCTCTGAATGATTTCTCAGGGTTTACTGTGTCTTCTGTACGCGTCATAAAAGTTAATTCCGGATTAAAGTTAATCCAGATCCACAATGCTTGCACAGAAGATGCAAAACACTGCCATGGGCACGGATCAGTGCGATTATTTGTAAATTTGCTATTTTACAAGAAAAAGCGGGTATCTGTGTATTGGCAAGTAGCATTCACCCTCTACAAGTTTCATATTATATGTTAATGTTGATAAGGAAACGCATGCTACACAGGAAAAAAAAAAAAAAAAAAAAAATATATATACATATAAGCTAATATTATATCATGTAGATATATATCTGTGTCAGTACAAATAATATCATATAAATGGCTTCAAATAGCCTATAAATATTATAGACAATCGAAATGAAGGTGTCAAACAAAAATGAGATGCATTGTCAATTTTATGCGCGAAGGAATTTTCTCCGAGAGCTCTTTCTCGTGTGTGATCGTGGGGCACGGGTTTGGTAGTTTTTTTCAGGGTGTTGCTAACGACGATCATAATAAATCTCCAAGCGGTTTTGATGTAACTTTAGTTTAAAGAGTCAGAAAGTATTTACTTTGAATTTTAAACCAAATCGTGGTATTGAAAGTTTCTCTTTTATTCGATTAATATATTGCATAAGCTGGGAATGTTTTTTTTCCAACCTGGAAATAACATTGCCTTTTCTGTGTCTATGAACTCTGGAATTCACTGTGGGATTTTCTTTTCAATGTTGAAAGTTATATCTGCAGTTTGCATCTTTGATGTGAAAATATCAGATTTGTTTAGTTATTGCTTATTATGAATATTAATGGCAACTCAACTCCATCTTTTCTGAGGAATTGATGACGTTGTCAGCCTTTGGGTGGCTGTTTCAGAGGGATGAAGGAACCGCCTCGAAAAGGTGCAGGACCTCCCTTCCCTCACTGAGGTGAAACTGTCTTTGTGGCTGTTTCAGAGGGATGAGCAAAGGGTCCCAAACAATGATGCCTATCTTGTAGGTGGAAGGACATCCCCTCTGGCCTCTGGCTTTGTGCGCCCTGCCGCTAGCAACAAGCTTCTTTGGTCCCTTATTCCAGCAAGACAGGTGGCCTGATCCTTGCCCGGTCAGGTCAATCGACTGGTCTCCTTCTGGAGGTGAGGGTCAAGCAGTCATGTTGCCGTTGGCACTCACACTGGTCCGTCAGTACCGTTACAATGGCTATTGGCTACGTATTTCCTCTCACCACCCCTGTAGCTGTTAGACATTGGCTCTAACATTCAGCTTCCCCTTGTTGGACTCCGTGGTCGGTGGGGGAGTGAGAGGATGAAGCAGTTGTCCACTACATGGAAAATAAAACCCAAAAAAACCCACAGAAAGAGATGAATGTTGACGACCCATGCAAGGCCCAAACCAATGCAGTCACTTTGAAGCCATATGTGGCTTCTGGTGGCAAAAGAAAATCCAAGGCACAGGATGACTGTCACACCTGCTACCAAAATGGACAAGACTGAGAAAACCATCAACCACAAACATGTCTGTCCATCAAACTGTCCAACAGATTGACCCCCCCCCCCCCCCGACGCCCTCCCTGACCGAGCTGGGAGCACAAGCTGAACCAATCGAAACAGCTGCTGCTCCCATGACCAAAGCCCAAAGCCGAAAGGACGGACCGAAACGACCAAGGCCGGAGACAGACTCAGAGGGAGAGTCTGGACCCCCTAGGCCTTTCCCACAGTTCAAAGTTCCCTCTAAACCTGAAGGCTTCGACAATACCTACCAACTGGTTAGAGCATTGGAGATGCAGAGAAAAATCTGGTTGTCAATCTGGATTCCCAGAGACCAGGGCATGATTATTGTGCCCAAAGACCAAGCTGCCCCGAATTCCCTGCAGGAAACGAAGAATCTTAAAGATGGGAGGAAAGTGTGTCTGTCACCACTGAATCCTGACGATAGGAGAGTCAAGATGGTGCTACTTGGCTTCTCAGTTTCGTATGCTGTGGAACTGATCACATCGCACCCTCAGGTTGTGGAGGCTTCCCGAATGTCGAAAGAGAATGCTTCAATCAGGCAAGTCCTGGTGACCCTGAAAGGAGCCCCAACCACTACCCTTGATCTGAGTAACTGGGGCACCTTAAACTTAAGAACCTATGTGCTTGAGCCACTTCGGTGTTTTGAGTGCCAAAAATACAGTCAACACCAGGCTAGCTGCACAGCCAAGCCAAGCTAAAAATGGGGGGTGAAGGGGGGTAAATCCAAACGGCCTTACCGATTTTCTTCAAAATTGGGTATTTTGTTCATTTTAGCATTCTACATCTTTGGTATAAAATTTGCGGAAATTCGCATATGCCCTACTCATTAAACTTTTTACAACAGACGTCTCTTGTGTACCACCATTGGCCCACACTGTTGCATACTTTGCAATTAAAAAATCAGCATAAACATTGATAAAATCCAAAGGGACCGAAATTCAAAAAAGAAAAAAAAAACAAAATCACATCAACCTCTTTGGATTTTAACAATGTTTATGCTGATTTTTTTTTTTCATTTGTTTTAGTTTCCTCCCCCAAAAAATAGAAGAAGAAAAAAACGGGCCCCTTCAAACTGTACAATGTGTACAGCAGGGCATTCTGTAGGAGCTTAGACATCAGCCAGGTCTGTGCTACTGCAGCACATGACCGAGTGATCATAGGGGGAGACTTCAATGCACACCACCCTGGCCTGGCTCCCTGCTGGGCACCAAATGTGGTTGCCTATCACATAGCCAACATGCTTGAGACATTCCCTGAGATCGCTCTTCTCAACACCAACAAGAGCCAACGCATGTCAGAGGGGTCCTAGACTTCACCTTGACCACTGCGGCTCAAGTGGAGAGAATCAGATGGTGTGTCGATGAGACTGTCACAAGTGACCTTTATGGCACAATAAATACCTTCATGGATGCTATCCCAGTCCAAATGCCCCAAACAAATCCATGATAGAAAACATACAAAGCCAACTGGGAGGCATTTCAGAATGCCTTGGCCCACTGTCTGAGATGCTATGAACCCCCACAAAGTGAAAATGTGCTTGAAGTCAGACTTATAAACCAAGCACCCTCACAGACTTGGCTTGGTCCAGGAGTCCCAAAGATGCCTGGTACTTCTACAACGAGATTAAGGAGGTCAACCACAGGGTGACATTTGCCGATAACAATTCCGAAGGCAAAGAACCCCAGACAACCTAGCCCTCCTAAGGGAAGCTGTCAGGGATGCCAAGGAAACTGCCAACAGAGTCAGGCAGGAAAAGTGGCTGGTATGGTGTGAGTCCTTCGACCACCAAACCACCATCACGACCTTCAGTCAGAGGTAAACAGACTGGTGCACAAGTTCTCTGCGAGAACAAGCAGCAACAGTCTGCCTGCTGAACTGAGGGCAAACCAAGAATGCTTACAACTAGGCAGACTTGCTCATATCAGAGAAAAGGCAGCCAGACCTGATAACTCAGATGTTATCTTTTCTCTGAGGGAACTAAGAAAAACCTACAAAAACAGTTCTCACTCAGCCCCGGGTTCTGATGGGATTTCGTACCCCATCATTTCCCACCTAGGACTTGCAATTTATCAATAAGTCTTGGGAAACTTCCACTCGACCCCAAAGCTGGAAGAGGGCTACCATAGTTCCCATCCCAAAACCAAAGGAGCCAGGGAAGTACCACCCCATCTCTCTTCTCAGCTGTCTGGCCAAGACGGCCGAGCGGATGGTACTAAACCGACTCCAATGGAAAATGGGATCCCCACATGAACACCTCCAAGGGTTCACAAGGGGCATAAGCACAGCACACAACATAACCACGCTCTTAAGCATAATTAATTCTGCCACATTTGTGGTGTTATTCCTAGACCTGGAGAAGGCTTTTGAATTAGCAAGTCCCCTTGACATTCAGGAGACCCTGATCCAGAAGGGAATCAGAGGAATGCTCTTGGTTTTGATAGGTGACTATTTCAGAAACAGAACAGCCAAACTCAGATTCCAAGGTCACCTATCACAGCACATGCCAGTAGAAAATGGAACACCACAGGGTGGGGTTCTCAGTCCAGCCCTATTCAACACCCTAATGTCCTCTATTCTCTACACCTCCCAGTGGGGTGCAAGATCATCTCCTATGCAGACGATCTTGCAATCACCTCCACT
>NC_061826.1:4468272-4473272 GCF_019202785.1 Penaeus chinensis | reverse complement strand
TTTGGTTTATTTTATTGTGATAAGAAAGAATATGTATGTATGTATATTTATATGTGATATTTGCTATGTAATTTGAACCTCAATAACTGGCCTACCTGCGAGTAATATCGGCTCTCTTGTATGGCTTGTTAATATTTTCTTCCCATTTTGCTTCCAGTATTTGCACATTATTTTGTATTTCATCAGTCTAACTTTTATTCCAGAGCTTCAAAAGTCACCATCACGGATCTGCCAGAGTTTCTTGGCCTCATGGAGAAAAACATCGTGGAAAATCAAGAACGTTTAGGGTGTCCAGTAGAGGCAAGGGAGCTCAGCTGGGGCAATGAGCAACAGATGAGGCAATTTCCCTTTCCAGATGTTGTGCTCGTGGCTGATTGCATCTACTATGAGCAGGTAGGATTTCCTCTCTTTTTTATTTATCTGACCTTTTCTGTCTATCTCTGTCTATCTCTTTGCATTCTTGGTTTCCTTGTTGGGTTAAGCTAGTTGATTTATAATTTGTTGTATTTGATGTATTGTATGCATAGTTACTCAGGCAACTATATTTAATTACCTGTTTATTATTGATTTCTTAGTCTCTGGAACCTCTGGTGTCAACTCTACACAAGATATGCAGCCCAGATACAATAGTCCTTCTCAGCTATGAAGAGAGAACCACTGGAAATAAGCCACAGCTGCAGAAGAAGTTTTTTGAGTTGATGGAAGAGCACTTTTGCAACGAGAAAATTGCCTTGGAAGAACAGCATGAACTCTTTAGGTGCGAGGACATTCACATCTACAAGTTCAGTCGGAGATGATGAAAGTTTTTGATATGCTTAGGAAAATTGCTGGTGCTTTTCATGACATGACATTTATGTCACCTGGGTCCACTAGGTTAATTTTTACTTTCATGAACAAATTACAAGAATCTGTAAGTGCTCTGTTAGAAGTTTATTTTATTTCATTTTTTTTATTTTTTTTTATATTTAGTCATCTGTATCCTAATTTTTCTTGCATAAATATTGAAGGAGAGAATGAAAAGCCTGTATTAAAGTCACTTGTTTAGATAAACACCACTCCACATCAAGAATATGTTCATTATACCACGTTGAGGAACTAGTCTCTCTGATGGTATAGTCTGACTCAGGCTAGAATCACCCAATCAACCTCTCTTGAAAGAATGCAAATCAGCGAAGAACACGTTAAATTACAGAAATTGACTATTTGTGCCGAGTGCCATGTTGAGAAATAGGGATGAAAAGCACAAGAAGAAACATCAAAGTACCTTTAACAGTTATATTTATAAAATATTGCAACTTTTGGTGAACATTTAATCTGAAAGGGTGATGATTGCCGATGTCACCATTAGATATCCATAAAAGAATACCATTATTCTTATATAGTTGTTTATTACAGTTATTTCACTTTTTATTATGTCATGTGAGCATACATTATGTAGCATTGTAGTACTCAGGTCTCTATGATACAAAGGGCATATGATTCCAAGTGTCATTTTACATACCATGTTAAGCATTTCTTTATTAATGGCTGGAATTTTTTTTTCCAGTTCTGTGCACACACAAAGGGCTTTGAATAAAGTCAGTCATTGTTGTCATATTTAGGAGTTTTAATATCACATGGATTAGATATAACAGTAGACATAGTTTGGTACCAGGATCTGTTGTACACAGGACAAAGATACCTCTGAGAGAATTGCATTTATCAGTATCATTTGTTAATGTTTCTTGCTGTTCATACATATATTTAGAACTTTTCAATTATCAAGAAAATATTCAGAGAAAGATACTGAACTGTTAAAGATATGGATTCTTTTTGTTTCAATTGCAGATCAGTATTTTGAGTATAGATGACAATAAATAATAATGTTAATAAGAAGTTACTAATCAGTGCAGAAAAAGCTTAAAATGTATCCTCAATGCATAGCCAGAGTTACATTTGTTTTTATAAGTAGATACGTAGATTGTGCCCCCCCAATCCTTTGCCCGTTGTTGTCGTGAGGGGGCTTAGGAGACTAAGACTGAGACCCAATGATGGGGAATTCCTCAACCTTGGGACTCAGCCATCGACTCAACTAATTTTGCATAGTCTTTTTTCCCACTCATACTTTTCGTTTCAGTTTCTTCACCAATCCCTTCTACTATTCACCTCCTAAGGTGTGAGAGCCGTGCTGAAAGGATGAAAGGCTGACTTTATGTCAGTCCTGAATGGCCTGAGGGAACCATGGGCACAGTATTCCCCTGCCATAGTTCACCCTGAGGGGTGAACTATTTTTTTCCCCAACATACTCCAGGCTTATCATGGCCAATAATGAAGAAGTAACCCCACTCTTAGGGGCAATGAGGCTTGCCCCTTTATCAAATAGCCCCAATCCCAACTCTTCTTTGACCACGGCTCCGAACGCTGCAACAACTACCCCATCATCAATGCATACTAGTACAGTATCAACCCTAATCAACAATCAACCCCCAGGAGACATTTCTACTCTCCCTACATGCTCAACTTCAACACCTTTACTCCCACAACCTTCTTCATCAACCACCCCATCTCCCCTTATTACTACCTTACAACCTTATTGCCTACCTCCCCATAACACTACCCCCCTCAACACTACTCCCTCCTCCACACGTCCCCGCACTTCTACTACCCCCACCTCTACAAGAATCCTAAATACTCTATTTAGCCCAGCCAAATGGGACCGATTTTTCGTGATCCCTCCAACAGCTCCCTACTCTAAAAACACCCTCCTCTTCCAGCAATGCCTCCAAAAACAAGTAGGCAAAATCTCTTTCCAAAGCCGACCCGACTACTCCCGTCTCGTCACAGTAACAACTGAAAACCAAGCTATAGCATTAACAAAACTATCTGATCTATGTGGTAATCCCATCCCTACAGAACCTCATACAACCCTCAATACTTGCACCATAACTGTCTCTATCTCCCCAACAGATTGCCCAATCTATGACAAAGAATGGTCAGATTGTGGAGAGGACTTACTCGCCTGTCTCACAGACTATGATGCAACATATGTACAATGCTACTCCATTCCTCCCAGAGGAAATCGTAAGAAATCCATTAACATTGCCAAAATTACTTTCCGTAGACATGACCTTCCCTTTAATGTTTACATAGGTGGGGAATCCCTACCTGTATGACCATATCAACCTCCTCCTCGTCTCTATTACCTCCTACCTTCCCCAGTCAAATTCTTTTGCCATCCTAAATCCAGACACTCCAATCTCTACCCAGTCAAATTCTTTTGCCATCCTAAATCCAGACACTCCAATCTCTACTACAGCTCCACCACCTTCCCCTCTCCCTCCTCGCACTACCCGCAGCAGACAGAATAAACGTTCCACCCCCTCTTCCCCTACCCCACAATCACCTCCACCTTCCTTTGCCCCTATTCTTCAGACACCAGACTTTTCTTCCCCCCCTCACAAGAAAACCTTTATCTCACAAAACTCCCCAACCAACTCCACTACAGAAACTCTTGAAGATATCCAGAACTACATAATCGAGTCCCAAACTAATACTCATCCACCTTCAAATTCTACAACTTCTGCTCCCTCCACACTCAAAGTGACTGCCGATATCCATCCTCCTCCTACTCATATTCTCCCTATACCCAATCCTCCTACCCCATCCCAACAAAACCCATTCCCCCGACTCCAGCCCCACCTATATTAACCCTCCCACCATCCCCTCTATCCCTTCCACTCCCTCCTGGATACACACGTGAATCCCTCATGTCACAAGTACCCTCTTCCCCAGACCCTCGACCTCCCGACACCCCTCCTGATACAACACCACCTCCCCAACCTCATTCTTTATCCCGCCCTCTACCACCTTCCCCTTCAAATTCTCCAACATGCACTGCAATTTTTGACAGTAAATCAACGAAAGTATAACTATCCTTCATTGGAACATTCACGGTTTCCTAATGTTCCTCTTTCAGTCCCACATATTCTATTGTCATGCCCACGTCCTCCCTACATAGACATCCCAACTTATCAGACATCCTTACAGAATCTCACACTTTCTGCTTTGACAACCTGTTTTCCTTCCTCAAACGCATATATATCCTTCACTTGATCTAACCCCTTTTACATTACCTCATCTGACCCTAACCCATTCACTCACCAATTCCTTATATATATATATATATATATATATATATATATATACATATATGTATATATATATATATATATATATATATATATATATATATATATATATATATATATATATATATATATATATATATATATATATATATATAAAGGCTGTATCATGTGTGACAGTAAACTTTTGATTTTTAATTATCTAGCTGTAAAAAATGTCCACATTTAAAAAAAAAATTATAGTTATTTTCATTTCTAAATGTTCTATATTTTTATTCACTCTAGTATCTGAAATATAGGAGAAGGGATTTGATCTTCCTATTTATGGGTGAGTTGAAGGTGTGACAATCATTATATCATAATGCTTTATAGAGAAGCTAGAAACAATATTAAATACTGTATATATTGATCTATGAGTCAACATCTGAAGCCTAAAATCTCTGTCCAAAACTAAGGGTTGACTTGTATGCCAAATATTAAATGTGAACCACTTGCTTATCCCATTTAGGGGTAAAACAGTGTAACTGCATGACTAACACATGCTGTACACAAAGTCCCATAACTCTTGCCGCTCACCACAGTTATTTCCTACTGAAAGACTTTGTAAGGTAGAGATTTTGATAGCAATGACTTAACTCATATGGTAGTTTAGGTTTGTTAAGGTTATGGTAGGCTGATTTGCTCAGTGTGTTAAAACTCACTTGCAACTAAAGTGTTTTGCAAGAAAAATGTATTAGAATTGTTTATGAGATACAGGTACTGATGTGCTTTTTCTTTCCATACAATAGCCTTGAATTTTTAGGGGGTTGTCTTATCCAGGGAATATTGAACCTTGAATAATCTTACACATCAGAATTTGAGAGACTGCCCTATGCA
>NC_061826.1:4458272-4463272 GCF_019202785.1 Penaeus chinensis | reverse complement strand
TAGTACTTTGTGTCTGGCCCCTATGCGTCTCCCAGTCATTGCTCTCATGACAGACAGTCTTGCTTTGGTTCGGTCAACCAGGTACTGGACCTCCTTTTGGAAGGAGAGGGTCCGGTCTATCCTTACCCCAAGGTATAGGTAGTCCTGGACCCATTCTAATTCCACTCCCTGGATTTTCAGTCTTGTGCCTCGAACTCTCTGTCTCAAAGCCATGGCTTTGGATTTGGCAGCAGAGATCTTTAGTCCCGTCCTACAACACTCCTCTGACACGAGGTCCAGACAACGCTGGGCTTTATTCTGGCTGCGTGGTCCAGTGGAGGTGATAGCGAGATCGTCTGCATACGAGATGATCTGGCACCCCACTGGGAGGTTTATGTTGAGGATACAGGACATTAAAGTGTTGAATAGGGCTGGACTGAGAACCCCACCCTGTGGCGTTCCATTTTCGAGCGGCATGTGCTGCGATAGGTGACCCTGGAATTTGACATTGGCAGTCCTGTTCCTGAAGTAGTCACCTATCCAAGCCAAGAGCTTTCCTCTGATTCCCTTCTGGATCAGGCTTTCCTGAATGGCAAGCGGACTTGCCAGTTCAAAAGCCTTCTCCAGGTCAAGGAATACCACCACAGCTGGGCCGCAACAAGGAACGGCGCAAATGCTGACTACCATTCAGTCGAGCCACGCGCCATGCATCTGTGGCCTCCAATGTCTCCAGAGAGATGAATTTCTGCTTTCCCCTCGGGCGTTCGCTAATGGACTCGAGCGTTTCGCGTTTTAAGAACTTCCACATAGCTAATAGGTCTGTCAGGTTTTCGAGCTCTGTGAACCGATCAGAGACTCGTAGCCAACTCGATCACAGCCGGATACCGCTTTGGAGTCGCCCAGTACGATGCGAATGTCTTCCGGGGACATTTGTCTGTCACAAATGTGCGTTTGGCGTAGAACGCCTCTTTCTCATCAAGTTTACAAACATGCTCCAGTCTCAATGGCATGATACGCTCGGCAGCTGGTGTTACTTCTACTACCGACGGTTGAAGTTGACAGAAGATGGCTATGGCCACTTACTGGAGTTGGTGACCATCGCCCCGGCCCGTCGAGTAGTAAGTGTGCCCCCCCATACTGATTAAGCCGCTGTCAGGTCTTCTCACCTTCGAGAGGGCAGCCATGTATGTATGTGTGTGCATCTCTCTCTCTCTCTCTCTCTCTCTATATATATATATATATATATATATATATATATAGATATATATGTATATATATATGTATATATATATGTATATATATATATGTATATATATATATTACACACACACACACACACACACACACACACACACACACACACACACACACACACACACACACACACTCATACACACAAACATAAATACACATACACACACACCCAGACTATAAACATCAAAATCTATCGACCACAAACCTCAAAATCTATCGACCACAAACCTCAAAATCTATCGTCCACAAACATCAAAATCTATAGACCACAAACCTCAAAATCTATCGTCCACAAACATCAAAATCTATCGACCACAAACCTCAAAATCTATCGTCCACAAACATCAAAATCTATAGACCACAAACCTCAATTTTTTTCGACAATAAACCTCAAAATCTATCGACCATAAACCTCGAAATCTATCAACCACAAACCTCAAAATCTGTCGACCACAAACCTCAAAATCTATCGACCACAAACCTCAAAATCTATTGACCACGAACCTCAAAACCTATCGACCATAACAATGTATATCTATCATAAACGCTGTCTCTTGTAACAGTTTCGGGAACCAACGACCCATTTTTAAACGCAAGAGGTCTCGTACCCTTTACAACCGTATTTATTATCACTAGGTACCGTGGGGCTTTATTCCCTAAAAGAGCGGCTCGAAAGACCAATCATCATTAGCTCGGGGAAAAAAATCGACCAATCACAAAGCGTTAACGGCTTAGCTGAGGCAGCACTAATGAGGTCTACCAATAACAGTTTCTTTATGCAAAATTCATATAAAATGTGATTAAACTGTCTTTCCAAAATAATGTTCAATTCAATAAGGCAAATGCACTGGGTCACTTTCACCAGTAAATGCCTTCATTAACTGTCACCACCTTTATCAATAAACTCATAAATTCTGATATTTATATATAGCTATATCTATTTATCTAATCTATATATGTAATAAAATCATAACATGTAAGTATATATAAATACCATAAATATGTATAAACACACACACACACACACACACACACACACACACACACACACACACACACACACACACACACATACATATATATATATATATTTTTTTTTTTTACACGCATATATACATACCTCTTATTCATTATTTTTATCTCTCTTTTTTTCAAAAATATCACTCAAAAGCATTTCATTATAATTTCATAAAGATACACTACAACAAATTTGTTAAAATCATTTTTTTTAATTATTCATCAGTAAGTATTAAGAGTGATAACCTCTATTATTGAATATTTATTATAATTTGTTGTTCTAGAGAAAAAAAAAATCGTACTGATGGAAGTTACACATTTTCATTCAAAATTCGTGCCTGATGATGTGCCAGAACTCCATTAACTCGTGATAAAATAAACCTGTTGAGTGATTCATAATAGCCCCATATTAAGTGTCCCCGCGGCAAAGGCCATCCTTATGTACATGTGTGTGTGTGTGTGTGTGTGTGTGTGTGTGTGTGTGTGTGTGTGTGTGTGTGTGTGTGTGTGCGTGTGTGCGTGTGTGCGTGCGGGCGTGTGTGCGTGTGCGTGTGCGTGTGTGCGTGTGCGTGTGTGTGCGTGCGTGCGGGTGTGTGTGTATAAATACATATAATATATATATATATATTTATTTATATGTATGTATATGTATACGTATATAGTATATATATATGCATATATATATTCATATATATATTCATATATATATATACATATATATACACTGTTTTTTTATGTTACTATGCCTCCTGAATATGTAGCTTTTGCACATTAATTGATTTCCCCAAAGAAAAGTTGCTCTTGAAAGTATTTATGAGGCTGATATGAACGGAAGAGGGTCGTCACGATGAACGTTACGAGTGGTTTTGGTCACTCGCTAATGTCTCGTACGGACACATGTTTACCGCAGAAGTGTTTTGAAAATACGCTCGTTGCGAGAAACGAGATTGTAGCTTGATTTACGGTGTAACAAAAAAACCCTCATAAAACCGATCCGTCTGACCTCTGTTAAACTAACCTCCATTAAATAAAATAAAAAAAAAACGTTAAACCGTTTTAAACAACCCGAGGTGTTAATTTTCCCAACATTGCCCTAAAGATTACGAGCGACAGACACACTTCCGAAATTGAGACACGAATGAATCCCGTGGTCATATCCCAAACTTTTCCTGCAGGATTCGGGGGGAATTTGGCGCGTGAGAGTTAACGCTTATCTTGGACATGAAGATAATACATGATGGGGGGGGGGGGGGATGCTGGGTGACGTCAGAGGATGTTATGAGATGAGACGATGCATCACTTGCTCTTCCTATTTCACAATATGAAGCTAATATCTCTCTTCCGTTTAGTAATAAAGATACATTACTGGATAAAATGGTACACGAACATACATAATGCATACATACATATATGCAGTATATGTATATACTGTGTGTGTGTGTGTGTGTGTGTGTGTGTGTGTGTGTGTGTGTGTGTGTGTGTGTGTGTGTGTGTGTGTGTGTGTGTGTGTGTATGGAGAAGCACACACACACAAATATACAAATATATATGTACACACACATGTATATATATATATTTTTTTTTTGTTTGTTTGTTTTATTATTATTTTTTTTCTTTCTGTGTGTGTGCACAGGAAAAGGCGCGAAGGAAGGAAACAGAAACCTTGGACACACAACGAAGGCGGAATCCCGTCCTTCGAAAAGAGACTTACATTGACATTACAGGAATTGATGAAAGTTTTTTGGTTTTTCCCCGTTTTTGGGCTGTGGTTCTTGTCACGTCCGCCTGTTTCCTCTGGCTTTATCGTAATTAGATAAAGCGATACGGTTCTGTTAACTGTGATGTCTCTCCGCGTCCGTTTCCATTAGGTCAGTTCCTCTCCTCTCTCCTTGTTCTCGGTCTTTCGGTCTCTCTATCTTCCTCTTGGTCTATCTTCCTTCTATTCGGTCTTTGCCTTTTTCACTCCCTTTATTTACGAGAAATAAAGGGAGTGAAAGAAATAATAAAGTGTTTCAAGTGCCGTTGGATGTTATACTACAGGATAATGATGTTAACGACTACCAACAACAGTTATAAACTGATAAGTTATACGAAAATGTTAATCATCCCAACACTCTTTATCACCATATGATGATAACAATGATATATGATCGCAGTGATACCCCCCCAATCCCTTTTGGGGGGGTATTCCCTTGCCCGTTGTTGTCGTGGGGGGGCTTAGGAGGCGGAGACTGGGACCCAATGCTGGGGAACTCCCCTACCTTGGGACTCAGCCCTCGACTCAACAAATTTTGCATGGTCTTTTTTTCCCCCTCCTACTTTTTCCTTTCTGTCCCTTCACCAACCCTTCTACTATCCACTTCCTAAGGTGTGAGAGCCGTGCTGAAAGGATGAAAGGCTGACTTTGTGCCAGTCCTGAACGGCCTGAGGGAGCCATGGGAACGGTATACCCCTGCTTGTCTAGCCCTTACCCCTCAAGCGACCCTGAGGGGTGGACCGTTTCTCTCCCCAACATACTCCAGGCTTATCATGGCCAGCAATGAATAACCATTAACCATACCATTATTAGAGGCAATGAGGCTTGCCTCTTCATCAAATAGCTCCACCAATTCAAACTCGCCCGATTCCCTGACCCCAGGCTCTCCTTTGACCACGGCTCTGAACACTACAACTAATACCCCCTCCTCAATGCCGACTAGTACAGTATCCACCCTAATCAACACCCCAGGAGACCTTTCTACTCCAAACAT
>NC_061826.1:4450772-4453272 GCF_019202785.1 Penaeus chinensis | reverse complement strand
CTATGTAGTTAACGACTGACTGTCAGCCGTGAGAATGGGGCGCGAGGAGCATAAAGTAAGGAGAGACATGACGGCATACTATAAGGAAGGGAGTGCTATATTCTGTGGCAGTTCCGTTCACCTGAGCGTGCTAACCCGCTGGCCCAGAATAGGAACGCCAACCCAGCTGCATTGATGCTGTGTCTGTTGACATAAAGTTTGTAGTCCTTCAGTGTGTATAATTTGTATGTGGCGATGAACAGGTGTCGGTCAGTGAAAGCTGTGCTGTGAGCTAATGGCATGATAGTCTTGGCGACGTTACGTTTTTATTGTCCGAGCAGGGTGTCCCTTCCTTAGTACTACTAATACGACAACTGTTCTGCTACCAGTATTATTATTTCCCTTTACTTTCCCTTTACTTTCACCACTGCCGCTGCTCCATTTGGAATTTATGTACTCCAACTGATATTATTACGACTACTACTATCATCCTTTTATGAGGACCGGACGTTTAAGTACGAGTTAATTCACGTCCACCATTCATATAAGTGGGCATGGGCAGGAAACAAACAGTGGTTACAGGAAAACCCAAGGTCAAAAAAACTCGTTTCCGTAAAAAAAAAAGGCCACATCAATCTTGAAGAAAATTTAAACAGACGAGGAAATCACCGTTGATGTGTTACTAAAGCAGTTTTTTTTTCAAATAGCAACAAATAACCAGATAGCTAAAGTTTTCCGCCTGTGTAGTCCAAGGCAGGTGGTGGATGCGACAGGGAAATGGGTTTTCTGTACAGTAGTAGTACGCACTTGATATAACCTATGTTTATCTATTATTTATATAGACATATCTATATACAGTCGTGTGTGTGCGCGCGCGCGTGCGAGAGAGAGAGAGAGAGAGAGAGAGAGAGAGAGAGAGAGAGAGAGAGAGAGAGAGAGAGAGAGAGAGAGAGAGAGAGAGAGAGAGTAAGTAAGTAAGTAAGTAAGTAAGTAAGTAAGTAAGTAAGTACACAGAAAGAAAGAGATAAAACGTAGGTAAAGTAGACAAGCATAAGTAGACAGAAAAAAATATATACGTAGAAAACTAGGCAAACAAGTTAAAAGACAGAGAGAGAAAACACCGTAACACCTACACGAGCTCCCTCTCAGACAATCCTTTAAAGCTGCAGGTAAGAACACCGGAGGGCAAGAAGTGATTGGCCGCAGGGAGAAAGCGAGGGAAGAAAGGAAAGTGAAAGTAGCCGATGGCGGACAGGCCTATGCGATATGAGATCGGCCGGCAGAGGGAGGAGGTTAGTTGAACGCGGGAACTTCAACGCGGAACTGTGGAGGCGGAAGTGATCTTATGTATATAGACTCCTGTTTGGTACATACTTGTGTAAACGGTTACTCGCAAATACAGATACATATACACGTACGCACGCATGCATACGCATGCACACACATGCACGTACGCACGCACAAGCACACACTCACGCGCACGCACACGCACACACACACACACACACACACACACACACACACACACACACACACACACACACACACACACACACACACACACACACACACACACACATACACACACACGTACACACGTATACACGTATACACGTACGCGCATGCAAAGACACACAGCCTATAATTTTGCATTTTTCAAACTAAGAAAATGGCCGACGGGGATCCAGAACTGGCGTTGGGTGTTACGAGTTTTCCTCATTTGTAAACAGCGGGGAATGTGGGATGATGATGATGATGGTGATGATGATGATGATGATGATGATGATGATTAAGATGATGATGAAGATGAGATCAGGAGGAGGAGGAGGAGGAAGGTTAGAAGGAAGGGGGGGGGGGGGGGAGATAATAGGATGAAAGTGGATGATGATGACAGTGATAAAAGTATTGATAATGATGATAATAACATAAATGACGATAATAATAATGGTGGTAATGATAAAGGTGATGATGATGATGATGATAATGATAATAATAATAATAGTAATAATAATAATAATAATAATAATAATTATGATAATATAATTATTGTTATTATTATTATCATTATTAATGATAATATTAATGATAGTAATTTTAACAGCAGTGGTAATAATAAAATATATTAATGATAATAGTAATGGCAATAATGAAAATAACAGTGGTAGTAGTAATAGTGATACTAATGATACTGATAATAATTATAATAACCACAATGATAATATTGATAATAATGATAGTAGTAACACTACTAATAATTATAATAATTGTAATAATAGCACTACTACTACTAATAGTAATAATAATCTTAATGATAATAGAACTGATAATAACAGTGATGATAATGATAGTAATAGTAATAACAATAACAATTGATAATAATAATAATAATCACAATAATCATAATAATAATAATAATAATAATAATAATAATAATAATAATAATAATAATAATAATACTGGTAATAAAGATAATGATTATAAAGATGACTATGATGATGATAATGACAATGATGGTAATAAC
>NC_061826.1:4440772-4443272 GCF_019202785.1 Penaeus chinensis | reverse complement strand
ACTGCTGCCACCATTTAAGAGGATTGCAGGCACTGCTAACAGCATCCATCCACCGCTGAGAGGTTGCTACATAGCACTGCTAACAGGGAATTCCCGAATACTAACCCGGGCCGACGACAGACAACACGTAACCTTCTCTGACAACACCCTTTTCACCACAGGTCCTGTCAGCGGAGAAAACAGTCCCACTTCCAACTGCAGGATGTCCAAAGAAGATCCTAATGGGGATGGACAGATCAACCCGGGTTTCCAGTGCGATTATGTTGGCAGGGACACGGTGCTGCCCATGACGGATATCGTAGACACGGTGAGTGGTTGGTTTTGAGGATTTGTGTTTATTTTTTTTTTCTCGCGTTTTGATTTTTTCTTCCACTTGCCCACTTTGTTTTTTTATTCTCATTTTGACCTTTTTCTCTTTAATATCCATACTTCCATCCTTCTCTGTCTCTCCCAGTGTTAATAAATCACATATCCTGTGGCCTTCCGCCAGGTGAAAACAATTTTGTTATGACCACACCAGAGAGCACAGTCATTGAGGCTCGCTGTTATTCACTCCCATCCTCATGCGCGCTCACACGTAGGGGGGGGGGGGGGTAGATGTATCTAATTATTTTGTTTTCTCGTTCTCTGTATCTACACGTATGTATGTACTGTATATATGCACACACACATTCATACATACATACATAAATACATACAAACACACACGCACACACGCACACACGCACACACACACACACACACACACACACACACACACACACACACACACACACACACACACACACACACACACACACACACACACACACACACACACACACACACACACACACACAGCATATACATGCAATCATAAATACATACATACAGATATAAATGATATACATACACACATATATATATAGATATTAATATATATATTAATATATATAGCAATATATATAGCAATATGTATATTAGTATATATATAATGTATATACATATATACATATTTGTAAATATATAATTTTATTTGGATGCACACACACACACACACACACACACACACACACACACACACACACACACACACACACACACACACACACACACATACACACACACTCACATACACACACAAACACACAAACAAACATACACAAACATTGTGTGTGTGTGTGTGTGTGTGTGTGTGTGTGTGTGTGTGTGTGTGTGTGTGTGCGCATACATAGATTTGTGTGTGCGTGTACAATTCTTCTAGTATATGTATATGTATATGTATGTAATTTCATTTATTGTTTAGCTATTTGATAATTATAATTTTCATTCAGATGTTCATATTTTTTCTGTGATGAGAGAGAGCGAGAGAGAGAGAGAGAGAGAGAGAGAGAGAGAGAGAGAGAGAGAGAGAGAGAGAGAGAGAGAGAGAGAGAGAGAGAGAGAGAAAGAGAGAGAAAGAGAGAGAAAGAGAGAGAAAGAGAGAGAGATAGAGAGATAGAGAGATAAATGTATATATATATATATATATATAGAGAGAGAGAGAGAGAGAGAGAGAGAGAGAGAGAGAGAGAGAGAGAGAGAGAGAGAGAGAGCGAGAGAGAGAGAGAGAGAGAGAGAGAGAGAGAGAGAGAGAGAGAGAGAGAGAGAGAGAGAGATTAAAATAATACGAAATACGAAAGTCACAAATTGACACGGGGTGGGGGGAGGATGAATGATTAAAGATAACCTATACAGAAAGAGAAGAGAAATACTCAAGATTAAGTGCCTAATGGTCAAAGATAAACGACCATACTGGCCAAAAAAGGCAGTTACCAACCACAACTTCGGTCAAGGTTCCTACTATCATTAACACATTTTTTTTTTAGTCTATGCAACAAGAACTGAGAGTAAGGTTAGAAAATATCACCTCCGCTGTGTATACTGTGTTTTGTATCAATATTCTTACGCAGCAGAAAAGCAAAGAACTATATTGTTAATCAAGAGCATCGAACGATACCAAGAACCACCATGACACTGATCGGGATGTTCAAGAATATGAAGGTATTTTGCTTATTGTTAATGCTGTAAATCAATTCGGGGGTATATTTTAGTTTCCCGCAGCAGTATGGTACGAGGTAAATAGTACGTGATATGGTGAGAACGACAGAGCTGAAAATACTTTTCATCTATGGCATTTCCTTCACAAATTAAATGAGAAAAAAAGTTACGTAAGTGAAGAAAAGGTTTATACTAACTCCTTGATGACTGTATTTTCTTGAAGTAAACAATACCTCGTGTTTCATAATATCTCCACGTGATATCCAGCACATGATTACAGTTAGTCATCGCTTATGACTTTGTTTTGTTACAGCTGAGTCAAAAGTAACAATAGCTCTTTTTTTCATTCCAGTCATGCTTAGCTTGCCTGTGTATAGGGGACGTAAAGGACAGTAAGAGAGGTCATAGGGGTATAAGCATGTAACCTTTTTCTCTGTAGTGTTTCATTGAAAAAAAAAAAAAAAAATGGAGAGGGGATGAT
>NC_061826.1:4383272-4435772 GCF_019202785.1 Penaeus chinensis | reverse complement strand
TTGAGGTTATTCTTTGTTATGTTATTTTTGTTTTGTTATGGTGTTATGTTCAACACCATCGCCTTCATCTTTATGGGCGTTAGTTCATTACCACCAATATTATCACCATTATCATCATCATATATATGATTGGTATTATCACCGTTATTACTCTCACCATCACCCTCACTATCTACCCTCACCATCTGCTTTCACCATCTACCCTCACCATCTACCCTCACCATCTACCCTCTCCATTTACCCTCACCATCTACCCTCACCATCTACTTTCACCATCTACCCTCTCCATTTACCCTCACCGTCTACCCTCACCATCTACTTTCACCATCTACCCTAACCATCTACTTTCACCATCTACCCTCCCCATCTACTTTCACCCTCTACCCTCCCCATCTACCCTCACCATCTACCCTCACCATCTACCCTCCCCATCTACCCTCCCCATCTACCCTCCCCATCTACCCTCCCCATCTACCCTCCCCATCTACCCTCACCATCTATCCTCACCATCTACCCTCCCCTTCTACCCTCCCCATCTCCCCTCCCCATCTCCCCTCCCCATCTACTTTCACCATCTACCCTCCCCATCTACCCTCCCCATCTACTTTCACCATCTACCCTCACCATCTATCCTCTGCATCTACCCTCACCATCTACCCTCTCCCCATCTCCCCTCCCCATCTACCCTCCCCATCTCCCCTCCCCATCTCCCCTCCCCATTTACCCCCCCATCTACCCTCCCCATCTACCCTCCCATCTACCCTCCCCATCTACCCCCCCATCTCCCCTCCCCATCTACCCTCCCCATCTACCCTCCCCATCTACCTCCCATCTACCCCCCCATCTACCTCCCCATCTACCCTCCCCATCTTCCCTCCCCATCTACCCTCCCCATCTACCCTCCCCATCTACCCTCCCCATCTACCCTCCCCATCTACCCTCACCATCTATCCTCACCATCTACCCTCCCCTTCTACCCTCCCCATCTCCCTCCCCATCTCCCTCCCCATCTACTTTCACCATCTACCCTCCCCATCTACCCTCCCCATCTACTTCTCCCCATCTACCCCTCACCATCTATCCTCTCGCATCTACCCTCCCCATCTACCCTCCCCATCTCCCCTCCCCCATCTCCCCTCCCCATCTACTTTCCACCATCTATCCTCCCCATCTCCCCTCCCCATCTACCCTCCCCATCTCCCCTCCCCATCTCCCCTCCCCATCTACCCCCCCATCTACCCTCCCCATCTACCCTCCCCATCTACCCTCCCCATCTACCCCCCCATCTACCCTCCCCATCTACCCTCCCCATCTACCCTCCCCATCTACCCTCCCCATCTACCCCCCCCATCTACCCTCCCCATCTACCCTCCCCATCTACCCTCCCCATCTACCCTCCCCATCTATCCTCCCCATCTATCATCCCCATCTACCCTCCCCATCTACCCTCCCCATCTACCCTCCCCATCTACCCTCCCCATCTACCCTCCCCATCTACCCTCTCCATCTACCCTCTCCATCTACCCTCACCATCTACCCTCCCCATCTACCCTCCCCATCTACCCTCTCCATCTACCCTCTCCATCTACCCTCCCCATCTACCCTCCCCATCTACCCTCCCCATCTACCCTCCCCATCTACCCTCCCCATCTACCCTCCCCATCTACCCTCTCCATCTACCCTCCCCATCTACCCTCCCCATCTACCCTCCCCATCTACCCTCCCCATCTACCCTCCCCATCTACCCTCCCCATCTACCCTCCCCATCTACCCTCCCCATCTACCCTCTCCATCTACCCTCCCCATCTACCCTCCCCATCTACCCTCCCCATCTACCCTCCCCATCTACCCTACCCACACCCTCGTCCCTTTCAACGAAGCCTGACGTCCCTTTGCAGGAGGGTCGGTACTGGTGCGACGGCGACGGTCTCCTTATCATCATCACCTTCCTGGTCCTCGTCGGCCTCTTCTACTTCCAGGCGAGTCTCCCTTGGTCGGGGTGCTTCTGACCTCGGTGCTCTTGTTGCTTTTGTTACTTTGATAGGACAATGTCATTGTTGTTAGTCATGTTTTTGTGTTCTTTGTGAATAGTATTATTGTTGTTGTTGTGATTATTATTGGTGTTCTTATCATGTGTGCTATAAGATTATCATCACATTAATATTTTAGTATTATTATTATGGTTACTAGGATAATCACAGACGACAGCTTCAACGGAGGCTGTTATACCGAACACGGAATCAGCCAGGACTTTCATATAACGAGGCCTTGTTCCTTTTCAGATCCTCAAGCCCTACTTCGGTAGAACCATCTATAAGAACGTCCTCAAGCCATTTGGAATCCTCTTCGAAAAGGCTTGGCGCTTCAGGTTAGTGCTTTAGTTTTTCCCTCGTGATGTATAGCTTCCACGCGTATTGCCCCGACAAGAGTATTGCTTAAACGGACGCGTCACAAGTCGACAAGTCCTTAGGTTATGGTTGTTTTATCACTGCAGTTGTAGATGCTTAGTTATTTTTTTAAAAAATCCTCCCCATTAACATATCGTTTGAAATCGACTCTGGTTTTTATTTCCACGCGTTATTTTATTTTACTTATTATATTTATTATTATTATTATTTTTTTTTAACTTTGGCAGAGTGTTGCGTCTCGGGGTGTACGTGGGCCTCCTCCTGATCGTGATCCTGTTCCTCCTCGTGGACGCCCGGCACGAGCCTCATCGCCTCGTCTCGCTCTTCGGACTCTTTGTGCTCCTTCTCCTCGGCTTCATCTTCTCCAAGGCGCCGCGCAAGGTTTGGTCTTATCCTCACTGTATTTTTTTTTTTTTTTTTTTTTTTTTTTTTAGGGGGGGGGGTAATTTCTGTCCTCCTTCCTGTTTGTTTGTCCCTTCCTTCTTCCTTCCTTCCGCCCTCCCCTCCCCCCTCCCTTTTCCTCTTCCTCTTTCTCTTCCTTTTCCTCTCCCTGTCCTTCTTCCTCTCTCTCCCCCTCTCCCGCAGGTCGCAATACTTTGGTATTTGAAGCATTCTCCATGGTATAGTCTAACAGGGTATGTGATGTGTTTCATGGGATTTTGACCAAAACAGGTTCACATAAGTAAGCTATACGTAAAACTTCCCTCGCGCAGGTGAGATGGCGCCACGTGGCCTGGGGAATGGGGCTGCAGTTCCTTCTGGGAATCATTATCCTGCGGTGGCCGGTGGGGAAGGCCGTGTTCGAATGCGCGGGCGACAAGGTGTCCGCCTTCCTCGCCTTCACGGACAAGGGCTCTGGCTTCGTTTTCGGCGACTTAGTGAATAAGCAGTTCGTTTTCGCATTTAAGGTAAGGAGCAGTCATAGTATTCTTTACGGTGACGTAGTTTGTTTAATATGAATAGTGAAAACTGTATGAAGACTTAACAAAGGCCCATATAATCATTCCTCTATTTTTCTCTTCGTAATTTTGATTAGTAAAACTATTCTCGCAGCTTTGGAATCTATCTAAATAATTTACCGTGTTGTGTATTAGTCACTGAGTTTGCGAGCCAAATACCAAAAGAGAGTAACTCGTTAACACTTCATTGTAATGCAGTGTGGCAAACGACCCTTTTAACCCTTCCTTGGCCTCCGCAGGTATTATCCGTGATCCTGTTCTTCAGCTTCTGCATCCAGATCCTGTACTACTGGGGCGTCATGCAGTGGGTTGTCATCAAGTTAGGCTGGCTCCTGCAAGTCAGCGTCGGCACCACCGCCTGCGAGAGTGTCAACGCCGCTGCCAACATCTTCCTCGGGCAGGTGGGTCGCCTTGCCATCTGTTTAGCCTTTGGCATAGACTCACGTATTATGTACTGGCTGGAGACGTATGTCGTGCGATTAATTCTGTGATGTACGATTTTCGTCATGTAGAGAACACACGCACTGGCTCTGTTGCCTTGCTATTTTTAACCTCTAATTAGAGACATATCTAAAGAAATTCATTGGTTTTATTGAATAAAGGGACATTCTCCACAGACCAATTTAAGATCTAAAACCAGTCCTTCTGCCTTTGCATCACCAAAATACAAATAATTGACGCATGAACAAAATTTCTAAAACTAGGAGAGAAACAAATTCAGCGACTTTTTTTTCTTTTTAATCAATATATTCTACTATCTAGTTTTGACTTTGTTTCTTTGGATTCCTGAGGCTGCGTTTCGTTCCTCGGACACTTTTTCCTGAACTAATGAGCCTCTTTTCCCCCCCCGAAGACCGAAGCCCCCCTGTTGATCAAGCCGTACCTGCCGCTTATGACCGAGTCGGAGCTGCACGCTGTCATGACGGGCGGCTTCGCTACCATCGCCGGCTCCGTCCTGGCCGCCTACATCTCCTTCGGCGTCGACCCCGCCCACCTCCTGTCCGCCTCCGTCATGAGCGCCCCCGCCGCCCTCGCCTTCTCCAAGCTCTTCTATCCTGAGACGAAGGTGTCGAGGACGGGCGTCAAGGACATCAAAATCGAAAAGGGGTAACTGAGGAGATCGTGGATTTTATTATTGGGAAACAGGAAAAAAATACGATCATAGGAGTAATAAGAATACTGTAATTGTCTTTCCCTTGAGAAAATGGGGTTTCATTCCCTGGGCAATTGTTACACAGACTTTAACATACAAGTAAAGAGACTTCATTCAAATCTCATATTTTTTCATCCTCTCCAAAAAAAAAAAAAAAAAAAAAAAAAAAAAAAAAACAATTTAAACAAAACATCCTTTCACAGAGAGGAGACCAACTGGCTGCACGCCGCTATGATCGGCGTGACGAACGCCATCCCGCTCGTGGCCAACATTGCCGCCAACCTCATCGCCTTCTACGCCTTCATCGCCTTCTGCAACGGCGTCTTCGACTGGACCTGCACGCTGGCTGGGGCACAGGAGGGCACGTGTTCACTGGAGGTAAGTCTTGGCAGATGGTGCATGGGTCTTGTAAGTTCAGTTTGCGATGGTTTGAATCCTTTTTTATAAGGGGCCTTTGTATCCGCGATGTAATCTTAAAACGTGTTGATAAAGGAACTTGTTTTATTATCATTGCATTCCTACTAAAGACTGGAGAATATGAATAGCATTTACACAGCAATACTTCGTATTTAAAAAATGCCATTTGTCCCCAGCATATATCTCTTTCCATTATTTTTTTCACTACCTAAATTTCCATTTATGTTTATCACTATAGTATAAATGCTCAAAAAACTTCAGCGAATAATAGGCATCTTATTAAAAGAAGCACGAAACAGAATCAAGAACTTAACGCCATTATAACTGCTGTGTGTACAGTATATATATTTAGGGATACTTATTGGCCTACACAGATAAAAGGATGGGTACAATGTTTACAGTCATTTCTGCATATTTTGAATTAGTTTGTCGGATTGGTTGGCAAAATATCAGATTTTGGTTATATGAATTTTCTTGAAGTTCTTTTTATTTATTTTCCTTAGCTATGAATATTAAATAAAAAAGTGAAAGGAAGGGAAACAGACTGAAGATTGAATGGGATACCGCTCCCAGGCTTATCTCAGACTAAACTTCATCATTTAACTTCAACCACGAGCCAACCAAGGACTTATACCACAGTACTAACCTTTTTGTTTCTTTCGTGACAGTCCCTGTTCGGGTGGATCTTCATGCCCCTGGCATGGGTGATGGGCGTGGATTGGGCTGAGTGCGAGAAAGTGGGCGAGCTGATCGGCATCAAGTCCATCGCGAACGAGTTCTTAGCGTACCAGAGGCTCTCCGAAATGAAGAAGAACGGCGATCTGTCGGTAAGGCGGTGATTAGGCTGGCGAGCTCAGTATATATTAAGCAAATTGTGAAAGACGGTGAATGATTTCACAAGGCAACATCTGTAAATAGTATTTCCATGGATAATCTGTGTTTCGATACAGTGTATATATTGTTGTATAATTGAGAAAGAAGAATTTCATGAGACATGATGACTTTAATTGATTCATTGGCGAAGGCCGTATCCCTGAAACAGCAGTTGGTCTTGGTCTGTACCTTTCGTACAAAACTATCACAAGTTTTTTGATTGTATAATTCCGTGTCTTGTCACACTCCCCACCGTTCTTTCATTATCGTTCTGACTTTCACAAACGCCTGAATTTCCCAGAGACGCGCCGAGATCATCGCCACGTACGCCCTTTGTGGCTTCAGCAACCTCAGCTCCATCGGCATCAACCTGGGCGGCTTCAGCGCCATGGCCCCCGACAGGAAGGCCGACCTGGCCAAGGTCGTCGTGAGGGCCATGATTGCCGGAAGCGCGGCCTGCTTCCTCACTGCCTGCGTGGCCGGTATGTTCTTTGCATGGACTGCGAAGGCTGGGACCTCGCGCTGGATGTGTATTTAAGTTTACCTCTCACTAAAACAATCGCCTTAATTGACCTTAACTGTTGCGGCAGATAATTTAAAATAATCAACCACTAATATAATATTTTGTGTGTTGTCGCGTGTATAAGACACAGACACATATACCTCTGTGTTCAAGCAAATTATTATATAAACAATTTGCGAACTAAGACGCTTCTCTCCCCAGGCACTCTGCTGAGCGACGATGCGTACGGCGGCGATGCGGCGGCCATCAACGGAACTCAAGCGGCGTTCACCTAATTCGACCGTTGTTGGGTCTGCTTTAACGTGAAAAAGCTGGCGTTTTGTAGTATGCATCGTAGCTGTGTCTTCAGTGCTAGCAATACTTGTACAGAGGATGGTATTTATATGAATATTGTTTGTGGTGCTATAAAAAATGCACAAAGGATCTCTGCAGAATCTTTGGAGAATCTTTGCAGTATTAAGTTAGGTATAAACAAAAAACAATAAAGCTCTTAGGACGTTTTGAACGCCATTTTATGACTGTGCCAAGTTGCCAACAGAGGGATTTACAAGATTGCTAGCTCAGTATGAAAGAGAAATGAGTATGTGGTTTTTCATTTAGGTTTTAAACAGTATTGTCATTAGGCACATAGAACATTTTTTAATCTGATTTTCACATACAGCCTGTCAACATGTGGAATTTAGTCTAGAACTGCACATTTTTTTTTTATATTTCGTCCTTGTTAAGTTTGGAAAAAGTTTAGGTTTGTACATACGTATATATCTTTTCATAAGAAAGGCATATATCAGTATTTCCACAAGTGCAGAAATGTTTGCGTTCAATTTTGTATATTCAAGTTCATATACTCCAATTCGTACATTCCATTAATTTATTAAAGCTTATTCTTGTACATCGAATATTTCTTTTGCATATAATCAAGTATATGTTTTAGATCAATGGTTCCTAGCCAGTGAGTCGCGAGGCCTCGATAAAAGAAAACAAAATATTGAAGGCCAGTTTATTAGGCCTTATTAAGAATATAATATTAAACCATGTCTTCAAGGAATGTAATATTAGGTGGATAAGAACTGCTGGATATTTTTTCTCTTCGCCTAAAAATATGTAATTAAAAGGTTGTGAACCATTATTATTGATAATACGTCTTGTAAATATTTCGAGACTGTGAATCTTCATTTGGGAATAAATATTGTATTATACGTGATATAATGTGTACAGATATTACAAATGTCTATTCAAGATAATATATTTATATGTTTTAATTTATAATGCCTTTATTTTGGTCGTTCCAATAGAGGTTGTTATTTCAAGAATGAATTGGATTATGTGCATGTTTTCTGATTTTTTTTTGTATTTCGACTTAATTTTTTTTCTTATTTTATAATCCTCAGTTCATTTTTCATACATCCGTCCGTATGTACATCTGTGTATGTATGATGTATAGTGTACTATATAGTGTACTGTAAAATCATGTCCCATAACACGGAATACAATAGGTACGCAGCGTCAACTACAGTTGTTGTTGTTGTTTTTTAGAAATTTACATATCATTACAAATGTTCAAGTGTACAATCATTTGACGGTAATACATTTTACGAATATTTGTAGATTGTACATTCTATTCATAATCAGTATAGTGTGCACTGAATGCTGAAATTGGCCCAAGGAAAATCGAAGCAAATAATAGACAAAATGCACATAGTTTTAAATCTAGGAAAATCCTAGGAACGGCCACGGAAATAGAGACTTGAATTTTGGTCGCCTTGGAAGTGTGTGTATATAACTTCGTTTAAGTTAGCGAAGTCCCCCGCTTATATTTTCTTCTGACTTTTAGCTGGTCGATTTGTAACTCGTGTTATCAGGTTAGACGTGTTGTAAATATTATATTTATATACTGATTGTTTTGAGTAAATAAAATCTTTGTCCACTGATAAACAACTAGTTTCAGATATTAACCCTTGTATTATGACGATGAGTGGAAACCGATTTATGTTTTTGTAACAAGGTTTGAATATTTACCACCCGATGCATGACAAGATGACATGATAAAAAGGTAAAAAGAAATTGTGTTTATTATAATAAACGCTCATACGAAGCAAGCACAATCTTGAGGCGTGAAGTTGTCAGGAAAAAAAATCTACATGGCAGAATGTATTATTTAGGGTTCTTAGCCTTCCAGAATAATAAACATTAATCAAATAAAGTTAACATAGATTAATTTTACTTTGATAGTAACTATCTCTAGTTGTTTTCTTTGGAGGTAGCAAATCATATGTGGTGTTCATTAAGAGGCTTTATTGACTCAATATCTCGTATAAAAACGATAGTTTACATATTTCACGGTTCTGGTTTGGCTCTCGGGAAGCTCGCTGATAAGTGTTCCTGTGGGAAGAAAAGTTGTAATTACTTTGGTATTTACGATGTAGTATATCATCAAAGTATGTATAAAATGTAGTGTATGCTGCATAATTATCAAAGGTTCGTTAGGGTTTCACGTACGCCCGCACACACGCAAGTTCACAAACACGCACGCACACGAGCGCGCATGCACACACACACACACACACACACACACACACACACACACACACACACACACACACACACACACACACACACACACCCGCGCGCGCGCACGCAAACATTACATTAAATGTGTGATATTACAAAAAATAAATATTTTGTTTGGAAGTGTCTATTTATGCTTAGGCACATGTAACTTTAGCACAACCGGGTGCCGTGGCGGAGATCCTTCATAAAGAGCCCACAGATAACTCCCGAACCACTCGTTCAAAAGGACGATAAAGGGCTTACGCTAGAGATGCCGAGTGCATCTTCTTTCCTCTTTTTTTTACCTACATTCTGCCTCTACTATATTTCCCCACTGAATACAAGCACACCACATACCGGCCACGCAGGCAGTGAGGAAGCAGGCCGCGCTTCCGGCAATCATGGCCCTCACGACGACCTTGGCCAGGTCGGCCTTCCTGTCGGGGGCCATGGCGCTGAAGCCGCCCAAGTTGATGCCGATGGAGCTGAAGTTGCTAAAGCCGCACAGGGCGTACGTGGCGATGATCTCAGCGCGTTTCTGAAAAAGGACGTTTCAAAGGAAATTACATATAACCAGGTAGTTCCACTTTGACTTTTTCCCAAGAGTATTCTGGCGGATGTCTAAGATAAGGAACACTTTGTTATCATAAATATAAGAGGGGTTTTTACTTCTGGTGAATATAAAAATATCGAGTAATTTATACAAATAATTAGGTGGCTGTCTCTGATATCCCACAGCACATTCTCATTGGCTAAACTCGTTGTCATTAGCTCGGTCCCCTTTTTTGAAACTGTTCAATAAGTTATGGTAAATATTTCTTTCTCTGCATTTTCTTTGAAAGTGGTTCTGTTATAACAATGTTTAAAAAATAATCGAAAAGAAAAAAATATATGTTTACTTATATTTTTTTAAATATTTGCCGTTAGATCGGAAGTTGCCAGCAAGGATTTTTATCAAAACAGAGTGGAGCTAACTATTTAAAATTCTTGTTAAAATCTTAAGCCAGACTTCAATGTACAACTGAACTGCTTTGTGTGGAGACTCCCACCTTTCGCAAAAAGCACTATCAGCCTCAAGTTGATAATAAAGATAATAAAGTTCCACACCAGAGTCTGCTCCCTGATCATGTTCGAATCTAGCACCTCATCGTTCCTCTCGCGGCTAAGCTTTATGGACCTTGACCTTAACATTAACTACACCGACCTTGCCCTTAACACACAGACCTTGCCCTTAACACACAGACTTTGACCTTAAACACATAGACCTTGACCTTAACACACAGACTTTGACCTTAACACATAGACCTTGACCATAACACACAACCCTTGACCTTAACACACAGACCTTGCCCTTAACACACAGACCTTGCCCTTAAACACATAGACCTTTACCTTAACACACAGACTTTGACCTTAACCTTAACACACAGACCTTGACCTTAACACACAACCCTTGAATTTAACACATAGACCTCGACCTTAACACAAAGACCTTGGCAGTAACACACAGACCTTGCCCTTAAACACATAGACTTTGACCTTAACCCATAGACCTTGACCTTAACACACAGACTTTGACCTTAACCTTAACACACAGACCTTGACCTTAACATACAGACCTTGACCTTAACACACAGACTTTGACCCTAACCTTAACACACAGACCTTGAACTTAACATACAGACCTTGACCTTAACACAGACTTTGACCTTAACCTTAACACACAGATCTTGACCTTAAACACATAGACCTTGACCTTAACACATAGACCTTGACCTTAACACATAGACCTTGACATTAACACATAAACCTTAGCCTTAATACAAAGACTTTAACCACGCGTCTCACCGAGAGCTCCCCGGCCTCGAGCATCTCCTCCAGCCGCGCATAAGCCACGAACTCATTCACGATCGTCTTGAGCGCCACCAGCTCGCCCACCTTGTCGCACTCCGCCCACTGCACACCCATCAACCACGCCAGAGGCATAAAGATCCACCCGAACAACGACTGAGGGAAGAAGGAATCTGAAGTTTTATCTTTATTTTGCCAATGTTGTTCTGCTTGCCATTGAGTACTGTATATAGGCTAGGATCTACTAAATGTTACTGTATTTGAATGCTTGTGTTTTTCTCACCTCGAGCGAGCACTGGCCCTCCTCGGCGCCGGCTAGCACGCAGGTCCAGTCGAAGACGTGGCTGCAGAGGGCGATGAAGGCGTAGAAGGCGATGAGGTTAGCGGCGATGTTGGCCACGAGCGGGATGGCGTTGGTCACGCCCACCATGGCGGCGTGCAGCCAGTTCGTCTCCTCGCTGCGCGAAGAGGGCGGGATTCAGGAATAATCAGACATATTTATCTCTGTGTGGCTGAACAACGACTATAGTGGCATGTCGACAAATATGGACCATGAGGTACCCACAAGACGTTATAAAATGAACTACCTCCTGCCCTTCCCGCCCTCGCTCCCCCTCCCTCTCCCACACACAAACCAACCCTTTCTCGATCTGGATGCTACTGGCGGTCGTCCTCGACTCCTCAGTCTCCGGGTAGAAGAGCTTAGCGTAGGCAAGGGCGGCGGGGGCGCTCATGACGGAGGCGGACAAGAGGTGGGCGGGGTCGATGCCGAAAGAGATGTAGGCGGCCAGGACGGAGCCGGCGATGGTAGCGAAGCCGCCCGTCATGACAGCATGCAGCTCCGACTTGGTCATAAGCGGCAGGTACGGCTTGATCAGCAGGGGGGCTTCGGTCTGTGTAGGATAGGTTAGAATATACGAAATTGTTTTAAAAATTTAGTTCACAGGTTTCCTGCAATTGTATTAATAGCTTTGCCTTTCCGGTGTTGATCTTTCTTTCATCATGATAATAAGAATCCATCACAGCATTTTGTTCGACCATATAACACAGAATACAGTCTCTTGTTCCTCCAAACATGGATATAAAAGCATGTTCCACCTGGCCGAGGAAGATGTTGGCAGCGGCGTTGACACTCTCGCAGGCGGTGGTGCCGATGGTGACCTGCAGGACCCAGCCCAGCTTCATGACGACCCACTGCATGACGCCCCAGTGGTACAGGATTTGCACACAGAAGCTGAAGAACAGGATCACTGAAAGCACCTGTAGATTGAGAAGGGTGGTGAGGATCAATTGCAAAGTCCGTGAAAACGTGTGTACTCATTTTTTAGGACTAATTAGAATATTAACGTAATTCTGAGATGATTTGCTGCCATTTTGCAGTTTGTTTCTACCTATTGTGCATTTGCTTTGCAAGTAGTTTGCCATTTTAAAAGCAAATTATTTGAAAATAAACATTACAGCAGAATGGAAGTGGCGTGGGATACAGCAAAGACTAACAAACTTTTTTACAGTGATATATCATCATCATCATTTGGGAGCTAACGCCAGCAGGGGGCATAGCCGCATCCACCCTTTGCTTCCACCTACGAGGGTCCCTCATGGCGAGCCGCCAGGCTCCCCATAAGTTCCCCACGTCAGGTTTGATCGATCTGCCCTAGCCACGACCTTCTTGGTCGTCCCACAAGCCTACTCCACTCAGGGTTGTCACGGACAGAGACAACCTGATGGGCAGGGTCATCCTGCGGGAATCGAGCCAAGTGGCCGTATAGCCTGAGTTGGCGATCACAGATTGTGCAAGTAACAGGTCCTGTACCGGTCTCACGGTGCAGCCATTGGTTGGACACATGGTCCCGCCAACTGGGCCCCATGATCCAGCGCGAGGATCCGTTACAAAAGGCATTAAGACGAGATTCTAGAGCACAAGAAAGCGTCCAAGTTTCACTACCATATATTAAAACTGGCAGTATCAGGGCCTTGAAAACACGTAGCTTGGTCTTTCTACACAGGTGCCAGCATTTCCAAATACTCTTGTCAAGAGATTTCATGACCCCTGCTGCCAGGCCAATCCATCTACTGACCTCCTGGTCTGACAGCCCGGAGTCGTAAACTACACTACCGAGGTATATAAAACTCTCTGTGACTTCGATGTTTTCACCGCAAGTATGTACCGACTACACAGGGTCTCCTAGTAAGCCCCCTAAATCCTGGATCTTGGTCTTGGTTCAGGAGACCTCTAGCCCTAGGGGCTTCGCTTCATTGCTAAATGCATCAAGAGCCGCCACTAGGGTTTCCAGAGATTCAGATAGAATGGCAACATCATCAGCAAAGTCAAGGTCTGTAACCTTGATATTGCCAAGAGTTGCTCCACAGTGACTTTGGACAGTAGCTCTACCCAGTATCCAATCCATGCAAGTGTTGAAAAGTGTTGGTGCAAGAACACAGCCTTGCCTCATGCCTGAACTAACATGGAAGAAGCTCGACAGGCCCCCACCACACTTTACAGCACTTTCAGTGCCTGTATACAGGTTTGCTATTAATCCAACAATCCTTGTTGGAATTCCTCTTAGCCTCAGGATCTCCCAGAGTGATTCGCGATGCACCGTATCAAACGCCTTCCTGAGGTCGATGTAGGCTGCGAGCAGCCCACGTCCGAACTCACGACGGCGCTCTACAATGACTCGAAGCACCAGGATGTGGTCTATTGTGGACTTACCAGGAGTGAATCCAGCCTTTGGTGCTTCAGCAGGTGGTCTCTGATACATCTCAGGAGGACGTGTGTGATTGCTGCAGTCCCAGCGATCCCCTTTCCCCTTCCAGAGAGGGATGTCCACACCCCTCAGCAGGTCAGGGGGAATGGTACCAGTCTGCCAGATGGCAGACAGGACTGCATGCAAGCCCCTTGCTATAGGTTTTCCACCAGCCTTTAACAATTCAGCTGGGATGCCACAAACGCCTGCTGCTTTACCAGTCTTCAGCTTGGAGATCGCCCTCCTGACTTCAGTCAGGGAGGGGGGATCCTCGCTGATGGGGGGGTCTGGCAGAGGAATCTCAACATTACCCGCATCCATGTTAACTGTTGGTGGATTAACCTAATACAGCTGCTCAAAATACTCCATAAGGATCTGAGATTATCTGGCCACTTGCTGAGCATACTGCAGTCGTCTGTGAGGAAGGCTTAGAGTTCAGCTTTCTCAGGGCTTGGTAGGCAGGACGAAGGTCATTTACTAAGAAATGGCTTTCGACCTCCTCTGCAAGCTTACTGATAAACTGTTCCTTATCCCTTCTCAGGAGTGACCTAGTCCTGCGCACCAGAGAACAGTGCAAGTTGCGATCCCCAGACAATCGTGCTGGACGACAAGCATCTGTGGCTTTCAGTGTCTCCTGCGAGATGGAATTCTATCTTGCTCTTGGGCGTTCACCAATGGATTCCTGAGCTGCATCAAGCATTTCACGGTTGAAGGTATCCCACATAAGAACAGGTTCTGTTTTTATAGCCTCGGCAAACCCCCCCGGGCACACTCGTCCTTCCTTAATCTGTCCAAATGAAACACCCTAGGGTGTTCATTTGGGCGACGAGGGTTTCTAAAGTGGACCCAGAGAGTAGCCATAACTAATTATGATCAGTTCCACAGAACCCTGCAGTTCTGGAGGATCCTCCACCGAGTGCTAACAAGGATGTGGTCGATCTCCTTGGCCACACTACCCATATCACTGTACCAAGTCCAGCGATGTGGGTCAGAATGCTGAATACCAGGAGCCAGAAATCCTCAATTTCTGGGACTTAGCAAAGTCATGGAAAAGGAGGCTATTCTCGCTGCCAGCATCAGCTCCTGATCAATGAAGACCGACAGACATCTCATAGCCAGCACGATTGCAGCCGGATACTGCATTGAAGTCACCCAGAATAATAAGAATATCCCGCCGAGGACAACTGTCTGCCACAGATGCAAGTTTGGCATAAAACATCTCTTTCATCTCAAGTTTATATACATCCGTAGGAGCGTATACAGCAATAAGAGCCATGAAGCCAAGTGAAAGCTTCAGTCTCAATACCATAATACGCTCATCGACTGGAGTGACCTCTACTACCGAAGGTTGAAGTCTGCTGGAGATGGCTATGGCTACTCCCTGGAGATGGTGGCCATCGCTGCGGCCCGACCAGTAATAAGTGTAGCTACCCACACTAATCGTGCTGCTGCCAGGTCTTCTCACCTCTGAGAGAGCAGCCACCTCAACTCTCAGCTGCTTCAATTCCCTCGATAGTAGTGCTAACCGATCGTCCTGTCGCAGGGACGTTCCAAGCCCCCACCCTGACAGCCCGCCTGAAGTCTAACCTCGGGCAGTCACTCCGGGTGGGTGCCACCTCTGCCACCCATACCGACACCAACCCATATAGAGGAGGTTGGCTAGCTGCAAGTCCCATAATCTGCATGCAGGGCTCCCTGGGGCTTTCCCCCACAAGCATCACGCAAGGTTGGCGGCCGCTGGGACCCAGATGGGATGACAGGTAACCCCCTCTCCCCACCCGAGTCCCAACGGTCGTGAACCCAGAGGGACCCACAGCCCGCCGTTCTTGCTTGGTGGGAGGGACTTTAGCCTTCCCCCAAGCACCAACAACTATATATTTTTCTGCCAGTACGGTTTACACGGAGAGGCAGACTGGCAAGGCCTGCCTCCCCACAGCCGCCCATTAATCCCAGGGGGCATGGGGGCAGGAGTTAGTACGGAGCCAGGGCGTATCCACATGCCAGTGGGCCAGGACTCCATACCTTTAGGGCTTCCTGCTGCTCCAAGAGCTTCCACAGTTCAGCCTAGGACCGCAAGGTACCTAGTTTCCATGGGTGGCCACGAGGAGGCACTGCAGAAGTCTTGATGATGGAGAGGCTATGAGCTGGCAGGGGAATGTTATGCATAGCTGCTCCCTTTTCGCACCGGGATAACCAGCGGTGGCAGCTGTAAGCGAGAAGGCATGCAAGCATTTAACACTAATTAGGCTACCACACCATCGCTTCACATCACCCCAAGCATGAAGCCCCCACCCACAACAGTGATATATTGCAAGACTAATCATAATTATCGATGGTATAAACAGGAAAGAGAATTTAGTAGTTCATCTTGTATGAACCGCAAAGAAGAATATAACCATATGTAGTTGGCGATTCAAACACTTATTACAATAACTACTCGTAGAATGTCAAAATTAGTTGTGTCAACAAACATCAAAGATGTTGAATGCAGAGAGAGAGAGAGAGAGAGAGAGAGAGCTGAGGTAGGGGAAGCGCCTCTGGCCTCCAAGCCACTCACCGAAAAGGCGAAGATTCCCATTTCGGACACGAGGTCTCCGAATACGAAGCTGGACCCCTTGTCGGTGAAGGCGAGGAACGTGGTCACCTTCCCGGCCACGCACTGGAACACGGCGCGCCCCACGGACCAGCGCAGGATCAGCAGGCCCAGGAGGAACTGCAGCGCCATTCCCCAGGCCACGTGGCGCCATCGCACCTGCGGGCAGGAGCAAAAGCTCACATAACGTGCATAGATACATACATACATGCATACATACATACATCTATACATACATACATACATATATATATATATATATATATATGTATGTATATGTATATATATATACATATACACATGCATACATATATATGCAACCCCCCCCCCCCCATATATATATATATATATATATATATATATATACACACACACACATGCATACATATATATGCAACCCCCCCCCCCACACATATATATATATATATATATATGTATATATATATATATATATATATATATATATATATATATATATATTTGTGCGTGTGTGTGCGTGCGCGCGCGCGTGTTCGTGCGCACGTGCCTGCTGGCATGCGTGTAAAGTCCAAGTAATATATACCCGATATATATTACAAATAATCGTTGATGACCATGGCCTGTAAAATCAGTCCAATGTGCAAATCGCCAGAATGAGTCAGCATCTAATATTACTTTAGTTTTTGCCCAGTTTGCTACCGTTTTCTATAATCTCTTTCCCCCGGCCTACCATTCTCTAATCACCCCTCTCCCCCATCTCAGCCGACACCAAGTGACGTCATAGGCTGCCTGGACTCGGAAGTGACGAAACCTTACTTATAGTCGTATAGACCTTGCATGCGTGCGTTTCATCTCCCTTTCTACAGATGACTGAGCCTCGACCAACCTTCCGCGGCGCCGCCGAGAAGAGGAAACCGAGCAGAAGCAGCACGACCATGCCAACGAGGCTCTGCAGTCGTATTTGGTCGTTCCAGGAGTCGACTACCACCACGACGACGATCACCGCGGCCACCAACAAGCACCCGATAAGACTAGCGAACCTGGACGCCAGAAACACCGTGTGATTGAGTCATTATTATTATTTTTTTTTTATGGGATGGGTATACGTTTGGAAAGGTTGAAGGTTGGAGAAAATTTATCTCTACAGTGGACAGCTGATTCATAAAATGCGTGAATAGTGGTAACATACGTCCTTTGAAGTTAAGTTATCTTTTTCCTTGCTCGAATCCAGGTTTTGGGGTAAATATAAGCGACATAAAACATGGAGAAAACCTTCGAGATGATTGACTTAGGTGAGTTATTTATTCAAACCAGGGGTGTCAAACACAAAATCCTTCGAGGGCCAATATTCATGGCAGACATCATTCTGAGGGCCAACATTATGAAAATCTGTCGGATGCTACGCGTCTGTACGTAAACTTTATTTTACTTATCAAAATTTTAAATGGTGAAACTAATGGCAACATAATTTATATGCATATGCATTAATCATGGCTTTTTTACATTTTTATTTTTTTATTTTTTAAAGTTGTTTAATAACATTCACTTACAATAATTTTCTGTATATAACAATATAGATGTCTTTATGCAATAAATATTATACATGAATTTTGTAATTTAATCATACATCATTTTTCTGCATCATAATTTCATAGTCTAATAATTCTTCTTGTCACCAAGCGGGTCATTTGTGACCATCTCGAGGAGCCACATTTAACCCGAGGGCCATGAGTATGACACCCCCGATTTTGACTGATGCCTTGCCCGTGCTGAAGGGTATTCTGAATGACTGCCTTCTGTACAAACTCTCACTCACCGACCGTGTATGAATGGGCTGAGTATTCGACTGCACGGTTTGACGACGACTTCTGTGAATTTCTTGCCTAGTAGTGGCTTGAGTACCTGAGGGAAATGTAAATATTTGATGTCAACCTTTGCATGCAGTTAGGTTTGCGTGCGAGCTTTTGTATCTAAAGATGCAGATAAATAGTTATAAGTCATAGTAACAATGAAGCACAACGGGTCACCTAACTTTTTTTGACCATTGATCCCTTCATGGAATACTTGAACCCCCTGACATGGACACACATAATAATAAAGATAATGATAACAATAATAATAATAATAATGAAAATAATAATGATAATAATAATAATGATTGTAATAATAATAACAATAATAATAATAATAATAATAATAATAATAATAATAATAATAATAAAAATGATAATAATGATAATAATGAATGTGATAATAATAATAAATAATAATAATAATAATAACAACAAAAAATGATGATGATAATAATAACAATATTTAAAACAAATAATAATAATGATGATAATACTAATAATATATAAATAATGCTAATAATAACAATAATAAAGTTAATAAATAAATAGAGCTTAAAATATTTTCAATTGTTACAAAAATACAATGCTAATATAGTAAAGTTTATCAAGTAATTTATAGATAGAGAATATGAGCTAATGCATCCACGTGGAAACAGTTATTGTTATAACTGTCCACTGTCTTGGGATACCAAACAATGATACATAATTGTAACTATAATATCAGCATTATGTTTCACTAAACATAATATAAAATAAATAGACAAAAACAATTACCACATATAAAGTAGAAACGTGTCAGTAAGTTTTATTTCACGTATTTTTAAATCTTGTACGAATGCCAGCTTACGACCCCAAACTACAAACGGTCCCAGTGTTTATCGACCACTTTGTGGACCCCTGCCGTAGATGTACACTTAATAAGAGATTTTAAAGACATGCTATATGCCGATAACACACGAGAGAAATGCAAGACTAAAAGCCAAAATAAAAACATACATACAGCGTAGCCCAAAATAAACTCATACAGACAAATAGACGCAACAAAGATTCAATCACGCAAACACCTGTATACAAAGGTACACGCGCAAACATTAGTAAAGACATAATATAAACTTACCTTGAAATACAGGAGTCCTAATCCCACCAGTGTTGTCAGAATGATAAGTAAGCCGTCTGCGTCACACCAGTAATCCGTATCCTGAAAATTGTATTATTGTTGCAGTAAACATTAGTATCAAATCCTAAATATCACTCAAGGACATTACATTACCTCCTTCATATATATATATATATATATATAGGCATATTTATACATATTTATACATAAATGCATATATATATATCACTACACATATGTTCACAAAAGCCTTCTATAACCATATTATCTTTTAAATTACCTCGATTTTTGTTTTGATGATCATGACGGCCGCGAAGTAGAGGATGTACGCCCCGCCCAGCACGATACTCAGCAGCACGTGCTTCGTATTCGACATCTCCTTTACCTGAGAAGGAAAACGGCGAGGATGGGTATGGTGTTAACGGTGGTGACTGCACTGTCGTGTGACCCTTGTGGTGATGGCGATGATGACCAATGAGAGCTGTGACGATGATGGAGATGGTGGTGTTACATGTGATTAGTTATCAAAATGATGATGATAATGATGATAATGATTTCGGTTGTTGATATCATTGTTATCGCAATGGCCATTATCATTTATTTCCTTTATTTCTATTTTTGCTATTATCATGTATCGCCACCACTATCATCTTCATCATCACCATTACCATCATCATCATCATTATTAGCATCATTGTAATAATAGTGCTAACAATGATAATTGTTATTTTTGCTATTACTATTATCATTGCCATTATTATCATTTTTTATTATTATCATTATCATTATCATTATTTTTTATTATCATTATCATTATTATCATTATAATCATCAATATTTTTTTTTTCATTATTATTATTATTATCATTATTATCCTCAAAACTGATATCATGTTCATATTAACTTCAACATTAACATCATTGCTAACATTGCTATCATTATTGCAGACGTGATGTTGTCTCTCAAGTGATAAAACAGTAACCGATATAGGATCCTTATAGTAGGGTATCGGCTCCTCAGACTCCTTAAAAGCTTTTGGACCGTTCTTTTAACTTAATCAAATTTCTGTTAACTAATCTCGATAGGCGACTTGCACATCGTCGAATGGCTGGGGCTTTGACTTTATTTTTTAAAGGTTGTTAACTATGATGAACATCCCCTTCATAGTACGCTGCCAAACACGCTAGAGTCTACGAGGGAACGCATTTATCCCTTCATGACTAAAGTATGAATTTACTTCCTAAACGATATTGTTTCTGAAGTTGCCATTAGTAAATCTAAATTTTAAATTAACAAAATCCTATTCTTATGCTATTCGTTTTAAATTTTATATCCTTTATTTTACCCCTTTTTTTCATATTCATGTTTGCTCATCAGGGGGACTCCGCTTGAGTCTATATCAGTCTTTGATTTCCTTCTGCTGCCGTGGATTCTGATGATGATGATGATGATGAGGATGATGATGATAATAATAATGATAATAATAATAAAAATGATAATAATAATAATAATAATGATAATAATAATAATAATGATGATGATGATAATATGCGCTACCTAGAAGGAACTGAAGGTGGAGGTAAGACGGGATAGGATAAAATAATGTTGATGATTTTTCTTTACGAAGGAGACAAGACAGGATGCAACAGGATAAGCTATCATGAAGGATCCTTTAGATAAGGTTAAGGACGGAAGTGAGGTTAACGATAATGGTTATCCATAACACATTCGACGACAAGGACTAAGACAGGAGGAGAGACGCTTCATAATATGTAATAAAATTTAAAAAAATAATACAGAAAAAAACACCAGCGATAAGAGTCTAGGTTATCAAAGCAGGAAGATCAAAAGACATAACACACGGATAAACATGAGTGAAAAAACCGTCACGGAGGTTTCAAGGTCTTTGAGACAGAAAAACACAGAATTTATTACTTTTCGCTACACGTATCGGAACATTTACGAACATTTGAGGCGTGCCTTCATTTTATACACTCGAAGCATCATTCTACCACGTAATGCGATGCTTCAACATGGCAAGCACTAAACAAGAAACTTAAAATGTTGCTCTGATTTTCGTATATCACGTAATACACTTACAACAACAACAGCAATGACAACAATAATAACAGGAACAATAACAACAATCACAACAAAAACAAACAAAAAGAAAAAATATACTGTGACATATACCGCAACTGCAGAAAATATAACAAGCTAAAAAGATTCACCGTGCATTCATTCGCTTAAATGATAAGAATATATACATGAATAAGCATAATAAGACGACGACGAAGAATAAAAAATAAGAAGAAAAGAACACGAAGAATAAAACAGAAAAAGAAAAAAAAAAAAAGTAGACCAAGAGAAAGGGCAAAGTGCAGAGAACCAAACTCACAGGCAGTCCATCATAGAAAAAGACTCGAATTTTTTCCGATTTCGGCAACATGGAAAACAAACTGTAGTCTCCCCTTCTCCCCGCCGTTTTCTCTGTTGCAGGCAAGTCGGTTTCCAAGTCCTAAAAAAAAAAAAAAAAAAAAAAAAAAAAAAAAAAGACGACGAAATGAATGTAATATATTTATTATGATTCATATCTTTGTTATCGCCTATTCATTTCCTTATTCTTATCTAATCATTTTTTCTGGTTATCTGAATGATTACTGGCATATTTACCTTTTTTTTGTAGTATCATTTTTATAACTACAAATTACTACTTTTGCTATTGTTGTCATTTATTATTACTATAATTAATGCTGTTATTGTTACTGTTTTTATCATTGTTATTATTATCCTTATCATTATGTCATTATTATTATCACTTATTACTATTATCATTGTTATTACCGTTACTATTATTATTATTATCATTATAATGATTATTATTGTTATTATTACTAATATCTTTATAATTTTTATTATCATTATCATTATTATAATGATGATGATGATTATTACTATTACCTCAGTCTAATTATGAAATATTATTATCATTGTTGCTTTTATCATTATTATTGCTGTTGCTGTTATTACTATTATCAACACTATTATCATTAACATAATTGTTATTGCTCCGTTATTATTGCTATGATCATTATCCTTATCATTCTTCTTCTTTTTGCCATTGTTACTTATATCGATAGCATCACTATTGTCTTCATCTTTATCATCTTTTTCTGTATCAGTACTAACATTATTGTTTTATTATCATTAACATTATTGTTATCATAATCATCATCATCACCATTATCATTATTATTATGTCCATTAAAATTATGGTTTTCATCGTTATCATTACTACCATTATCATTCCCGCCATGATCATAATCACCCTCACTATTATCATCGTCATCACCGTTATTACACAATCATCACCGTCACCAATCACCACCGTTAATAACATATTCAATCACCCACCATATCCCCTTCGAAGCCAGCGTTGACATGTGAAGCGATTCGGTCATGACTCGACCCGCTCGAAACCACGCTCGGAATTCCTGATTCGTACATCTCGCCAGGGAGCAATGTGACTGCAGGAAGAAAGGGAATGGTTAAAGTTACAAAAGGTTATGTGTATGTGATAGGTGTGGGTAATCGTATCGGGGTGTTTTATTAACAGGTTGATGATAGATATGAATGTTTTTTTACTATTGAGATTTCGGGGTTCGTTCATCGGGGTCAGGGAGCATTTGCTGTAAGTGGGAGAGATTTTAATATTCAGTTAAGGGTAATAGATATAAATTGGTGATTATTAAGCTAATTTATTAACTGATGATCAGTGATATGAATGATTACATGTTTGTAGACATTCCCGGGCTCGTCCATAGGGTCTGTGAAAGAAAAGGATAGGGTTTAATCTTCAGCAAATGTTAGATATAAATTATTAATTACTTGATTAGGCCATTCTATGGACAAATAAAATGTTTATTAGAAAATCCGAGTTTGTCCACCAGGGCTGTGACGAATTTCTGTTCAAGAGAAGAAAGAGGTTTAATTTACAGCATATCATAAGTGGCAGGCGTTTTATTTGTCATTTTCTTTTTTAAATTTTATTCGTTAACGCCTATAGATTAATCACAAGTAGTCTATTCCTTTATGACTGTGTCTGAAATAGCATTTGAAGCAAAGTTAATATATATTAATCGCACACTAAATGGAACACCTGAAAATAGATAATTTACTAATCAATAACTATGAAAACATCTTGGTGTTTTTGCTGTTGTAAACATCAAACTGAGGAGCTCACACACAGCAGCCCCCCCCCCCCCCCCCCCCACACACACACACAGTAGCAGCAGCCTCCCCCCCTTCCCCCCACACACAATGGGGGGAATGGTGTCTTTGTGCCTTTACATCCTTTGATAAGAACAAATATAAGCTACTGTCTTTGATTTCAATTTATCTAGATTTTGTTGTTACAAGAACGAATTATTGATTGTGAATTCATTATACCTTTTCGTTAATTTTAATTATTCATATTCAATTTTTTTATTCGTTAACGTCTATAGATTAATCACAAGTAGTCTAATATATCCTTTTGGATTCTGTCAGTGATTGTATTTGAAACAAAGATAATATACATTAATCACACACACAAATGCGCGCGCGCGCACACACACACACACACACACACACACACACACACACACACACACACGCACACACTGTAAAGGCTATTTCGACGCCTTAAACATATGGTTAAGCAGGAATAGTAAAAGGGGACGGTTGGCTTAACCTCTTTATGTAGAAGAGTAAGCAAGCACAGATATAGATCACACAATACAAGTCTTGGTAAGGCTGGATCGCAGGCAGGGCCGGATTATCCTATAGGCTAGTATAGGCTGCAGCCTAGGGCCCCTCAAGCTTGGGGGGCCCTGCTAAAAGATTTTCAAATATATATATATATATTTTTTTTTTAATGAGTACAGTATTTTAATATTTTGCATTGCTGAATAATTGATTTAACTTAAAATAAGATTTCAACTTACAAAAGGAGGCCCAGGAGTCTGAGAATAAGGGGCCCCTTATTTGAGATAAAGGACCCCTTTTTGAGGCCCTTTATTTGAGACAAGGGGCCCCGGATTGAAGCCGTTTATTTGAGATCAGGGGCCCCATAATTTCATTAGCCTAGGGGCACCAAAAGGTCATAATCCGGCCCTGGTCGCTGGTAGTGCTGGGTGCGCGGTCAGCCCGAGAGGCTGGCGACTATGACCGGAGCCCTCTCGCCTGTGACCGTAGTCCGGGCGCGGCCCCTCTTGACCGGACAAGCGCTAAGCAGTAACTCTCTGTGACCACGGTCATCCTTGGCATATTATACTGGTGAGTGGCGTGGGTGCGGCACCTCCGGTCGGCTTGGGTTAGCGTGGAAACCGCAACTCGGGCACACCACGGCGTAGCCAGCGAGCATGTGGGAGCCATAGCGTATACGTGCTTATGTCCACAGTACACACAAACACACACACACACACACACACACACACACACACACACACACACACACACACACACACACACATACACACACATACACACACACACACACACATACATGAACAGTAATAAACCAAATTGGACAACAAATTATAAAAAAAAAAAAAAAAATCACTATAGAAGGTAATAATCCACGAGGAATTAAAAAAACTACGAAACTGTAATAAAACTGAAATGGAACTTTGATGGGAACGATAAACGAAAATAGTAACAATCCGCGATGGATTAGGAAATGACTGATATATCGTTAAAAAAAAACCAAAAACTATAAACACTGAAAGGTCAAAGTGAATGACAAAATCGTTTAAGCGACACCGAAACCAGAATAAACCAAGGACAGAATTAAAACAGCTTTGGCACGAAAACAACAACAACAACAACAACAACAACACGAATAACAATAACCCTAAACCCAATCACAGAATTATGAAGATAACATATTAACAGCAACAATAAACAGGCTTACCAATGAGAAGCCTGGATGTAAAATAACCGAACGCAGAAAACACCGTCTGTCTAGCTCAGTGTCTGAAAAGTCTCTAATTTCCCAAAGGAAAGCATTGGCCTGAGTCATTGTTAAAAGATTTGCGATAAAAGTGGATTTCGTTTATTAGTGAGAAATGTGATAAGGGAGTGAGCTCTGTTACGTTCGTAGTTATATTAGCGGGAAGAGAGCAACATGTGAAGATTGTTCTCGCGTATACGAACACGGATACGCAAGTACAGAATCACGCACATAAACGCCTAAACTCATTAAATAGTCACATAAACGCACAAACATACGTACGTCAATACAGATATGAACGCACATACATGGACGCAAACAAGCACACACACACACACACACACGCACGCACGCACGCACGCACGCACGCACACCCACACACACACACCACACACACACCCCACACACACACAGACGAACACATACACACATACAAACATAAACACGCACACTTTCTGTTTATTAAAACTTAGAGAGACGAATGAAAAGTTAAAGTAAGGCAGAAAAGAATAGGAAAATAATTACCAGAAAAGTAAATAATGCTAAATAATGGAGAAGAAAAGAAGAAAAGGAACCGAAAAAAAGAGAGATAAATAAACAATAAATATCGAGGAGGGAAGAAGGTGAATGATAATGTCACTAATAAAAAGGAAATAAATGATATTAATGATAACAATACGAAGAAGAAAAAGAAGAAAGATCATTATGATAATAATGATGATAATAACAATAATAATAATAATAAAACTAATAATAATAATAACGATGATAATAATGATAATGATAATGATGATAATATTAATAATAATAATGATGATAATAATAATAATGATAATAATAATATTAATAATAATAATAATAATAATAAAAATGGTAATAGTAATTATAATGAAAATAAAAATGATAATATTAATAATAATAATAATGATAAAAAATAATAAAATTCATAATAATAGTAATAACAACAATAATGATAACACTAATAAAAATGAGAAAAATAATAATAATAAAAATGACAAAAATAATAAAAATGATAATAATGATAATAATGATAATAATAATAATAGTAATAATAATAACAATAATGATAATGATAACAACAATAATCAGCAACAATAAAAATAGTAAAAAAATGACAGAATGCTGATAATGATATTAACAATGATAAGAATAACAATAAGAAAGATTTTGATAACAATAACGATAAAAATAATAGTAATACAATTACTAATACAAATATTAATCACTATAATCATGAAAATAGCAGTAACAATGATAGTAATAACAGTAATAATACCAATAATTATAAAATAATATCAGTACAAACAATAATGACAGTGATAATAATGATAATAATGATGATGACAATAGTATTGATAATGATAATGGCAATGATAATAATGATAACAATAACACTAACAATTATACTATCAATAAGAGTTACATTTAACTAAAATGGCATGATATAGACGCTACACTAAGTCACTCTTCAAGATAACGGATATTTGATTACGTCATACTTTAACATTTCCCAACGGTTTTGCCAAGAAGTAAAACAGGACAAACAAAGGACAAGGAAAATACTTCTCTTGAAAGATAAGATATCGTGAGTCCTTAGATATATCATATATATATTTGTATCTTTCTATACACACACACACACACACACACACACACATATATATATATATATATATATATATATATATATATATATATATATATGTGTGTGTGTGTGTGTGTGTGTGTGTGTGTGTGTGTGTGTGTGTGTGCCTATGTATGTGTATGTGTGTGCGTGTGTGTTTATGTGAGTGTATATATTATATATATGTATATATAATGTAAGGTATACTCCTAGCTCAAGGCCAGGTACCATCCGTACAGAGGAGCCGGAATTGAAATCTCCCGTGAGGCAGGGGAGGCTTAGGGACCAGGTGAGAGGGAAAGTTAGGGGTCCCGTTCACTCCTCTTGAAATGAGACAATACTCCTTTGAAAGATTCTAACACTGCTGCTTTTTATCCTTCTCTAGTGTCCTTCTATTGTAGAAATAGTAGCAATAGCAGTAGTAGTGGTAGCACGAGCAATAGCAGTAGTAGTGGTAGCACGAGTGATAGCAGTAATAGTGGTAGCAGGAGCGATAGTAGTGATAGTGGTAGCACGAGCAATAGCAGTAGTAGTGGTAGCACGAGCAATAGCAGTAGTAGTGGTAGCACGAGCAATAGCAATAGTAGTGGTAGCACGAGCAATAGCAGTAGTAGTGGTAGCACGAGCAATAGCAGTAGTAGTGGTAGCACGAGCAATAGCAGTAGTAGTGGTAGCACGAGCAGTAGCAGTAGTAATGGTAGCACGAGCAATAGCAGTAGTAGTGGTAGCACGAGCAATAGCAGTAGTAGTGGTAGCACGAGCAATAGCAGTAGTAGTGGTAGCACGAGCAATAGCAGTAGTAGTGGTAGCACGAGCAATAGCAGTAGTAGTGGTAGCACGAGCAATAGCAGTAGTAGTGGTAGCACGAGCAATAGCAATAGTAGTGGTAGCACGAGCAATAGCAGTAGTAGTGGTAGCACGAGCAATAGCAGTAGTAGTGGTAGCACGAGCAATAGCAGTAGTAGTGGTAGCACGAGCAATAGCAGTAGTAGTGATAGCAATAAAGGTCAATAAAAGTATAGTAAAAGCATGTTAAAAGTAGAGTAAAAAGAATCAGTAAAAATATAAGTAAAAGACCAGTAAAAGTACAGGTAAAAAAAGTAAATGGTCAGTAAAAATAAAATCGTAAATAAAAGGAAAACACTTGATACATATATACACTGGTAAAAAAAAAAAAAAACTAAGAAAGATAAAGTAAAAAGAACTAGTATTTAAAAGAGCATCACTGGATTTAGGTTTTAAGTTATTTAAGCTTCTTCTATGTAAATATTATGTGAATTGCCTTCAATTATGCTTAGAACGTCCAGCATTTCAAAACCTAGGCAAGTAACCAAGAGCCAGTATAACCTTTAGTGTAGATTCGCAGAGAGAGGGGGATGTGGCATAAACTAAGTTCCAGTTGACACTGTTTATTTGTCGCGTTCCCGGGAAACTTGGGAACTCGTGACGTCACAACATACTGAATCTTTTTTCTTTGTAAAACAAAATAAAATCAAATAAAATACATAATGTCATTGAAATGATTCATACAACATACGAATACCAAAATCATTAATAAAAAGCCATGAAAACATGAGCTAAAAGAGTTTATGAATAAACTAAAATATACTAAAATCATAAAACAGTAAAATACCGTGAATTTGAAATACATTTATAATAAAATAAGATAATAAAGTAAGTCATTACTAAGAGATAAAATCATTAATTAAAGAAAAATATTTAAAACAGTGATTATTCAAATGTGCAGTGTCATGTCACGAACTGAGAAATCATTAAACAAAAAAATACGTAGCCGTAAAACACGACCTTAATTTAGTACAAAACTAAATAAAATACAAATTAAACACATGAACTAAAATTAGAAACAATAACACAAACAAATACATTTAATATAAATAAAAGCGAAACAAAATAAAAGAAAACGGGATGGGGGGGGGGGGGGGGGACCTATGGGAATCACGCACAGGGGATATAGGTATGGACAGGTGCATGTGTGGAGTGACAATTGAAGTGCCACGCCCCCTCTGAGTGAATGGTACATTCCACAATAACTATATCTGTATCTCTACACACACACACACACACACACACACACACACACACACACACACACATATATATATATATATATATATGTATATATACACATATACATATACATATATATGAATTTGTGTGTTTGTGTGTACACACGCGCACACACACACACACACACACACATATATGTATATATATATATATATATATATATATATATAAACACACACACTTACATATATCTATCTCTCTCTCTCTATATATATGTGTGTGTGTGTGTGTGTGTGTGTGTGTGTGTGTGTGTGTATATACATATATATGTATATATATATATATATAAATAGATAGATATATGTATATGTATACATATATACATATATACATATATATGTGTGTGTGTATATTTATGAATAAATGAATTTATATATATATATATGCATATATATACATACATATATATACACATATATATATATTTATATATATATATATATATATATATATATATATATGTATGTATATATATGCATATGTATACAAATATATACACATACATATATATACATATATATGCATGTATATATGCATATGAATACATGAATATGTATATGAAATATGTAGACAGTCTTGGTGAGATGGTATCGTCCTGTCTAACACTTTTTTAATTGGTATTTTACCGATTTCCGTGTGGAGCTTGATGATTGCTGTCTCATCTTCCAATATTTCACAATTTACCTCCTCTACTCCCTGTCTTCCAATAGTTTCTAGTACTGCTGGAATTTATACAGAGTCATATGTCTTTTCGTAAATGATGAATGCCATACACAAGGTTTCTTATATTCGTTTATTATTTTCTCTTATTTTGGTGAGCGTGTGGATGTAGTCTGTTGTTGAGAATCACTGCGGAAGCTTGTCTGTTCTCTAGGCTGGTTAGAATCCAGACTGTGAGTTGTGATGATTTTAGTGAACAGTTTGTAAGTAACTGCAAGGAGGCTTATGGGTCGGTATTCTTTTAGATCGCTTCTATCCCCATTTTATGTATCAAAATAATTGTTGCCTTTTTCCAGGCTTTCGGAGATTTTTGTCCGTTGAGAAGGCATTTGTAAAAAAGATTGGCTAGTTTCACTTTTGCAATTTCCCATGCATCTATTATCAGGTCTATACTAATTCCGTCTTCACCTGGCGTTTACCCTCTCTTTATGCTTCTTCTTTCTTCTTTATGGTTTGCGAAGTTCTAGCTTCGCCCGGGCCTTCTAAATATGGCCCGGCCTGTGTCAGCTTTTTACGGCTGTCTCATTGAGTTGTCTGACACTCGGTGCTTACCGTGGCGGCGGGATTGCCAGCAGGCGCTCCTGCCGCCATGGTGTAAGCATTTCGCATAGCCTCTTTACCAGCACGGCGGCTGTTGTGGGCGGTCCCTGTCTCAGGAATTGTGTATGGTCACAATTTTCTAGGTAGTGGACTAGTGTGGCGTTCGGCTCGCCGCAGTGCTTGCAGCACCTTTCATCGCGTTCGATTGTTGGGATAATCTGCCATGCACAGTGGTAACCTAGGCGCATTCTGTGAAGAATGACTTCGGTACCTCTGTTGCTTACTTCAGAGAGTGCCATTGGTTCATAGCCTGTGGCGTCTGAGTACCAGCTGGCCGAGGGGGAGGTTCTCGTTTCACCTCTGTGGAGCTGCCGTAGGAAGGTACGACCGACCAAGGCACACTTCTCCATAAGTCATTTTCGGCTCGGTTTTATCGTCATGGGATTTGGGGACATACCCCTGCCAGCGACGGCTAGTCTGTCAGCAAGCTCGTTCCCTCTGATGCCAATGTGGCTTGGGACCCAGTTGATGATAATTCTTCTACCCTGAGCAAGAATTCTCTGTGCCATTGTGAGAATCGTGGTCAGTAGGTAGATGTTATCTGTGGGTGAGCTGTGCTGAAGACAGTCAATGGCTGCCCTGGAGTCTGTGTGTATGACCACGTGTCCTTCCCTTAGGGACGCGTGGCCTAGGGCTCCCATGATTGCAACTGCCTCTGCCTGTAGCGAGGAGGCGTTGTCTGTTACCCTCATGAATCGCGTGGCATCCCTTGCTGCAAAGCCGGCGCCTGCAGTGTGGCTCAAGGGATCGACCGATCCATCCGTGTAGTATGTTCTACTACCCGGTGGAGTGATGGCTGCAATGACCCTGTGGGCTTCTGCCTTTAGGCTAGGCATAGGGTATAGGCTCTTTTTCATTGACAGGCTCATTATGTTGAACTCTATCAGGCTTAGTGCCCACGGCGGGGCTTCGGCAAAGTCGGGGTGGGGGGAGTCCATGCCCTTAGCATGAAGCTGTTCTTTGAGCTGGTGGCGTATCAACACCCTGGCTGTATGAGACAGCCAGGAGTTGTTTGCAAAGAGCTCGTTGTCTTGTTCGAGGCGTCTGACTAATTTTTGTCTTAGGCTTGTGTTCCAGGGAGCCTGGATGACCTTTGACAGGAATTGCGTTGCCATTAGATCGATTCGTGAGTCCAGGGGGAGAAGGTTTGCCTCCCTCAGGAGGTTGAGGACCTTCGTCCACCTCGGGGCACCCAGAATGATCCTGGCAGCTTCATTTTGGACTGTCTCTAATTTGTCTGTGTGCTTTTTCTTTGCGGCAATTAGAGCGACTGAGGCATAGTCCACAATGGGCCGGACAGCATGTACATAGAATGATCTTAGTACTTTGTGTCTGGCCCCTATGCGTCTCCCAGTCATTGCTCTCATGACAGACAGTCTTGCTTTGGTTCAGTCAACCAGGTACTTGACCTCCTTCTGGAAGGAGAGGGTCCGGTCTATCCTTACCCCAAGGTATAGGTAGTCCTGGACCCATTCTAATTCCACTCCCTGGATTCTCAGTCTTGTGCCTCGAACTCTCTGTCTCAGAGCCATGGCTTTGGATTTGGCTGCAGAGATCTTTAGTCCTGTCCTACAACACTCCTCTGACACGAGGTCCAGACAACGCTGGGCTTTATTCTGGCTGCGTGGTCCAGTGGAGGTGATAGCGAGATCGTCTGCATACGAGATGATCTTGCACCCCACTGGGAGGTTTATGTTGAGGATGCAGGACATTAAAGTGTTAAATAGGGCTGGACTGAGAACCCCACCCTGTGGCGTTCCATTTTCGAGCGGCATGTTCTGCGATAGGTGACCCTGGAATTTGACATTGGCAGTCCTGTTCCTGAAGTAGTCACCTATCCAAGCCAAGAGCTTTCCTCTGATTGCCTTCTGGATCAGGCTTTCCTGAATGGCAAGCGGACTTGCCAGTTCAAAAGCCTTCTCCATGTCAAGGAATACCAGCACAGCTGGGCCCTTGCTGATTGTGCTTAAGAGCGTGGCTATGCTGTGTGCTGTGCCCATGCCCCTTATGAACCCGTGGAGGTGTTCATGCGGGGGTCCCGTTTTCCATTGAAGCCGGTTTAGTACCATCCTCTCGGCCGTCTTGGCCAGGCAGCTGAGCAGAGAGATGGGGCGGTACTTCCCCGGCTCCTTTGGTTTTGGGACGAGAACTATGGTAGCCCTCTTCCAACTCTGGGGTAGAGTGGAAGTTTCCCAGGACTTGTTGATGAGTTGCAAGAGTGCACGCTCACCCGCTAGTCCTAGGTGGGAGATAATGGGGTACGAGATCCCATCAGAGCCCGGGGCTGTGTTGGAACTAGTTTTATGGGCTTTCCTTAGTTCCCTCAGAGAAAAGATAACGTCTGAGTTATCGGGTTCGTCGCTTCATGCCTTTAAGCGCTCTTTTTATTTCTTCTGTTGCGATGTTAGGTACATCTCTAGTTACCGCGTTCGCTTCTATCCGTGGATGTTTATTTGAGTTGTATAGATCATTGTAAAAGTCCCACTACTCTTTCATTTATTTTTTGAGTATTATATTTCCGTACATTTCTCTCCTTTTATTTATAGTCTTTATTAGTTCAGCTAAATCTATTTTGTCCCTGTTTGCTGGAGCTTTGTTTGACGTTCTTACCGCCTACATCAAGTGCAGCTTCCTTTATTGTGTCATTGAACTGTTTGTTGATTTGGTCAATGTTGAAATCTTCGTCGCTGAGAGGTGAATATCTGTTTTGGAGTTTGTTCCTTTGCCTTCTGCGGTGTAATTTAATTTGGCCTCTGACCATCCATTCAATGGTCAGTATTCTATTTGCCAACATTTACTTTATTAATAACTTCCACTTTCTTTTTACCATACCGCGCCTATTTGAAATTATGAAATCAATTTATTTTTTTTCATGTCAGATGGCGACTTCCATGTCCCCTTCCACTCTAGTCTTTTTTTCGAAGAATATATTCATGATATTGAATGATCGAGACCCCAAAATCGACTAGCATTTGTCCCCTCTCATTCCTAGCGCCTCTTCCGTGATTCCCCACTACGGTTCCTCCTTCTGTCTTTTTACCAATTTTGGCATTAAAATCTCCCATACTTTTTTGTTAAATGGGTTTTTACTCTCTCGCTGGCTAAATGAACATCTTCATAGAAGCTCTCTATTTCTTCATCACTGTGGCTGCAGGTTGGAGAATAGACGTGAACAGTCTTTAAGATGTACTTATTGTTTAATTTTATTGTTATTGAAGCCACTTATACTCGGTTATACTACAGAATTCCACGATAGTCTTTTCTAAACGTCTGTGAACTAAGAAACCTACCCATAATCCTTCTTGCTACCCTGGGGCCGGATTTACTAAACTCTATCGTAAACGCTGTATGTTGTAATAGTTACGAGAAGTATCAACGATTTCTCAACTAGCGACGGAACGACTCATTTTCTTTATAAGAATTCACATTGAATGTGAATTTTCTAAAATGATGTTCAATTCAAATAAAGGATAGACATGAGACTTTAATGCCAGTAAATGTTGTTTTTTTTAGTTAGAGTCAGGTGCACTGGGTCACTTTCATCAGTAAATGCCTTTATTAATCTTCACCACCTTTATCAATAAACTCATAAATTCTGATATCTATATATACCTATAGCTATATCTATATATATATATGTATATGTAATAAAATCATAACACACACACACACACACACACACACACACACACTCACACACACACACACACACACACTCACACTCACACTCACACTCACACTCACACTCACACTCACACTCACACACACACACGTATATATATATATATATATATATATATATATATATATATATATTACACATATGCATCTGTGTCTCAAGCTCTCTCTTTTACTCACTACTTTTATCACATTTATGGTATTTTTTTTTTAACATCGGTCAAAAGCATTTCATTATAGTTTCATAAAGATACATTTACTGATGAAAGCGACCCATTGTACCTGACTCTAACTAGAAAAAAGACATTTACTGGCATTAAAGTATCATGACTTTCCTTTATTTGTCTTACTGAATTGAACATCACTGGTCGTTCGATCCGTTCTTTTAGGAAATATAACCCTACAATACCTAGCGATAGTAAATACGGTCATAACGGTTATGAACCCCCTACGCTCTCGTTGTTTGGCCTTCGAAAATGGGTCGCAACGTCGCTAGTTGAGAAACTGTTACATGAAATAGCATTTACGAGAGAGTTTAGTCATTCCGGAACCTGGGGTTTACCTCTCCAATAGAGCACGTGTCCATCATTTGGTATCTTCTGTTCTTCGCATACAACATCCAATTTAATGAAAGAGATTTCTTCAAGTAATACTAGTATGTTGGATTCAGTTCTCAATGTCCTTAAATTATATGTGCAAAGGTTCATCAACATGGGGCGGCCTGTTTTTAACCTTCGCCTCCGGGGAAACAGGGCCATTGCTCTGTTTGTGCAGTCATGGCATTTGATTGAGAGGTAGACAGCCGAGTTATCCCCCACTACTGGCTTAGGTGTATCTTGGTGGGAGGGGGAGTAGTTCAACCGGGATGCCACTGATAAGCCCCTGATGGCCCTGCCTAGTGTGGACTTGTGAACAGCAACGCACAGGCCTGCTCACTACACCAGGGTATACTCCCGTGATCATGGGCTTGAGTATCAGAAGTGCATTTATATATATATATATATATATATATATATATATATATATATGTATGTGTGTATGTGTGTGTGTGTGTGTGTGTGTGTGTGATTATATTTCATACACTGATTTTATTTATGCGTATGTGCGCCTAGTGCAGACATAGTTGTTCACCTGCAAATGCCCTAAGTACTACACATTTGTTCATTTTCGTGCACATGCACATGCGAGCATACACCTTCCATATGCTCCTATGCATACATATCCTACAGTATGCACAACACACATGTATTGAAGTAGTAGGTAATGATATTAGGTCATACTGGTAAAGATGTAGCTAAGTATTTTCAAGAATAACAACTGCAGGTAGAAATGGAAGAGCCAAGGAGAGAGAGAAAAAAATTGAATTGATGCTGAAAAGGGACCAGGAGAAGGCTAGAAATGAAGCCGAGAGAGAGAGAGTAAAATTGCCACAAGATTTCGAAATGGCTATAACTATATTCCAAGAAATGCAGATAGCTTGTCGTCCACCGTTGTTCATCTTCAAGGAGGGAGGAAACAGAGCTTCCTATTTCGTTCGGATTGAGCGGGTTGCCAGTGTTCTCGGCGTATCTTTTTTTTTGAAGAATATATTCATGATATTAAATGATCGAGACCCCAAAATCGACTAGCATTTGTCCCCTCTCATTCCTAGCGCCTCTTCCGTGATTCCCCACTACGGTTCCTCCTTCTGTCTTTTTACCAATTTTGGCATTAAAATCTCCTATACTTTTTTGTTAAATGGGTTTTTACTCTCTCGCTGGCTAAAGGAACATCTTCATAGAAGCTCTCTATTTCTTCATCAATGTGGCTGCAGGTTAGAGAATAGACGTGAACAGTCTTTAAGATGTACTTATTGTTTAATTTTATTGTTATTGAAGCCACTTATACTCGGTTATACTACAGAATTCCACGATAGTCTTTTCTAAACGTCTGTGAACTAAGAAACCTACCCATAATCCTTCTTGCTACCCTGGGGCCGGATTTACTAAACTCTATCGTAAACGCTGTATGTTGTAATAGTTACGAGAAGTATCAACGATTTCTCAACTAGCGACGGAACGACTCATTTTCTTTATAAGAATTCACATTGAATGTAATTTTCTAAAATTATGTTCAATTCAAATAAAGGATAGACATGAGACTTTAATGCCAGTAAATGTTGTTTTTTTTTTAGTTAGAGTCAGGTGCAATGGGTCACTTTCACCAGGTTTGCCTTTATTAATCTTCACCACCTTTATCAATAAACTCATAAATTCTTATATCTATATATACCTATAGCTATATCTATATATATATGTATATGTAATAAAATCATAACACACATACACACACACACACACACACACACACACACACACACACACTCACACACACACACACACACACACACACACACTCACACTCACACTCACACTCACACTCACACTCACACTCACACACACACACACGTATATATATATATATATATATATATATATATATATTACACATATGCATCTGTGTCTCAAGCTCTCTCTTTTACTCACTACTTTTATCACATTTATGGTATTTTTTTTTAACATCGGTCAAAAGCATTTCATTATAGTTTCATAAAGATACATTTACTGATGAAAGCGACCCATTGTACCTGACTCTAACTAGAAAAAAGACATTTACTGGCATTAAAGTATCATGACTTTCCTTTATTTGTCTTACTGAATTGAACATCACTGGTCGTTCGATCCGTTCTTTTAGGAAATATAACCCTACAATACCTAGCGATAGTAAATACGGTCATAACGGTTATGAACCCCCTACGCTCTCGTTGTTTGGCCTTCGAAAATGGGTCGCAACGTCGCTAGTTGAGAAACTGTTGATACTTCTCGTAACTGTTACATGAAATAGCATTTACGAGAGAGTTTAGTCAATCCGGAACCTGGGGTTTACCTCTCCAATAGAGCACGTGTCCATCATTTGGTATCTTCTGTTCTTCGCATACAACATCCAATTTAATGAAAGAGATTTCTTCAAGTAATACTAGTGTGTTGGATTCAGTTCTCAATGTCCTTAAATTATATGTGCAAAGGTTCATCAACATGGGGCGGCCTGTTTTTAACCTTCGCCTCCGGGGAAACAGGGCCATTGCTCTGTTTGTGCAGTCATGGCATTTGATTGAGAGGTAGACAGCCGAGTTATCCCCCACTACTGGCTTAGGTGTATCTTGGTGGGAGGGGGAGTAGTTCAACCGGGATGCCACTGATAAGCCCCTGATGGCCCTGCCTAGTGTGGACTTGTGAACAGCAACGCACAGGCCTGCTCACTACACCAGGGTATACTCCCGTGATCATGGGCTTGAGTATCAGAAGTGCATTTATATATATATATATATATATATATATATATATATATATGTATGTGTGTATGTGTGTGTGTGTGTGTGTGTGTGTGTGTGTGATTATATTTCATACACTGATTTTATTTATGCGTATGTGCGCCTAGTGCAGACATAGTTGTTCACCTGCAAATGCCCTAAGTACTACACATTTGTTCATTTTCGTGCACATGCACATGCGAGCATACACCTTCCATATGCTCCTATGCATACATATCCTACAGTATGCACAACACACATGTATTGAAGTAGTAGGTAATGATATTAGGTCATACTGGTAAAGATGTAGCTAAGTATTTTCAAGAATAACAACTGCAGGTAGAAATGGAAGAGCCAAGGAGAGAGAGAAAAAAATTGAATTGATGCTGAAAAGGGACCAGGAGAAGGCTAGAAATGAAGCCGAGAGAGAGAGAGTAAAATTGCCACATGATTTCGAAATGGCTATAACTATATTCCAAGAAATGCAGATAGCTTGTCGTCCACCGTTGTTCATCTTCAAGGAGGGAGGAAACAGAGCTTCCTATTTCGTTCGGATTAAGCGGGTTGCCAGTGTTCTCGGCGTATCCTTTTAAGGAGTCTGTTAACTGGAAATGCCATAAACATTTAATCCTCTTTGTCCCCATATGTAACTAAGACTATGAGGCTCTTTAAAGGTCCCTTCATATAGGATTTAGTGAGACTCCAGATCATTATAGAACCGATTTTTGGTCTTTATGATTAAAATTTGGGAGGCTTATCAATTTCATATTTACGACTGGCTATTTGACCAGTAGATTGAATCGAGGGATGTTGTGATTTTTTTTAGATATATTAGGAAATTAATTTTTATCAGTTCATTTTTTTGTGAGGAAGTTCATCGAAGAACGTAACACTCCTTGCCTTGATGTTGCAGTTGAGCTAGGTGACACTAAAGCATCTGTACATAGCGTATACTCGAAGGTAAACAATGGTGAACGTGGTAAGAGAAACCACAAACCTCCTGCACCAGAGGATTTGTGTCAACTGCTTTCGTAAGCAGTAAGGCAAGCATTCGGTGTCATTATTGTAAATAATTTGAGCACATACAACCCAAGTATCCTAATAATCAAGCAGTTTAAGTGATGTCAAAGTGGGGTTCCATTTTCATGATTCAACACCTACCGTGACACCGGTTGCTCATGTATCACCGTGTCTGAGGACGTACTGCCTGGCACAGGTGTCTCAGAGTGTAGGGAAGTTGAATTTATGAATATCTAGGTAGAGTGAATATTATCCCGGAAGTTTGTTGTTCCTTTAAATGGTAGTTCTTTGGTGGCTGGGTTAATGATTTGTATATCGCAATCAAGTTTTGCAGTGTTCTGGAAGGGGTGGTTAATGGTTAATGGTTAAAAGCAAAATAAATGTGCTAGACATCTAAGGTCATGTAGCACTATAGTTAATGTTAGTGAAGGGTGGTTGGATTAGTGATTAGTTGTTAAAGCTGGGTTAAGGAATTGGTGAGTGAATGGGTTAGGGTCGGATGAGGTAATATAAAGGGTTAGATCAAGTGAAGGATATATATGTGTTTGAGGAAGGAAAGAGGTTGTCAAAGCAGAAAGTGTGAGATTCTGTAAGGATGTCTGATAAGTTGGGATGTCTATGTAGGGAGGATAGGTGGGAGAAAGTAGAGGTACGGGCTGCTTCAAAACGTGGGCATGACAATAGAATATGTGGGACTGAAAGAGAAACATTACATAAGGGACATAGAGGTGGATCGGATTGTGACATCACATAGGAGTGTGTTAGACGGGTGTGGCCAATGCGTAAGCGGGCGAGGGCCGTCTCCCAACGTCTGTTCCGATGGAATGGAGCTGACCAGGAGGAGATTGACAGTTTTACAGTATGTAATTTATTAGTGTGGAGACTTGACCAAAAAGATTGCCATCGATTATACAAGAAGGTCTTAAAGTGTGGGTAATAATCCGTGGCTGGGATATGTGAGAAACGTGGTTGGTTTGATGTGGACATAGCAGCGTGGCGTGCTAGAGTATCTGCATGTTCATTGCCGGGGGTTCCAACATGGCTGGGCACCCAGCAAAATTTTATTGTTTTATGGCGTGTGGACAGGTAGAACAACCAGTTCTGGATCTTACAAACAAGGGGGTTGGTCGTGTGTATTGACTTTATGAGAGTAAATGAGTTACGGGAGTCAGTAAAAATTGTATAAGAGGAAGAGGGGAGTGAGTATATGTGTTTTAAGGCAAAAGGGAGTGCATACAGTTCTGTAGTAAGGACACTGGATTCAGGAGGGAGAGGGTATTTGATAGTACAAGATGGGAAGATTACTGCAAAACCAGCACCGGAGGTGGTTTTGGAGCCGTCAGTGTAGACGGGAATACTGGAGGAATGAGTGGAGGCATGGTCAAGGAAATGGGTGAGAAGGACAGTAGGAGGAATATTCGATTTTGGTGGGTCAGGGAAGACAGAGGAGCAAATATGGGGGCAAGGTATAAGCCACTGAGGGACTGAATGGACAGAGAACGGGAGGGGTCGGAGATGGGGAAAAGGGGAATGGGAGAGGAAGGTATCCATGCGAGTGGAGAAAGGAGTAGGTAAACGTGGAGAAGAAGCAAAAGTAGGAAGTAGGGATCGTGGGATAGTTAGTTTAGTGAGGGGAAGTTGGTGGAATCGAGCATAACAGAAGGACACAGCGTCGAGAGAGAGATGGTATGCCTGATTCAGTGTACAGGCTCTCAACTGGAGAGGAGCTGAAGGCACCTAGGGCTAAGCGAAGACCACAGTGATGGATTGTGTCAAGATGAGCAAGGAGAGAAGTTGAGGCAGAGGAGTAGATATGGTATCCATAATCTAGAGTGGAGAGGATTAAGGTGATATGAAGATGAAGGAGTGTTTTTCGATCTGGGATAGGGTTTGTAATATTCGGAGACGGCGGCGAGCTTTTTCTTTGATGTAAAGAATATGGTCTCGCCAGGATAGTTTGGAGTCAAAAATGACGCCTAGGAAATTACCAGAGGAAAGGTGTTGAAGTGGAATGCCATATAAGAAGAGTGAAAGTAGGGGACCTGCACGTGTGCGAGAGAAAAGGATGGAGAAAGATTTGGAGGTAGAAAAGCGGAAGCCATGGTTTGTGGCCCAGGAGGAAACTGATGATATTGCAGATTGAAGAAATTGGTAGAGATTGGGTATGGATTTGCCAGAGGCATAGATGGTTAAATCATCAACATATAGTGATGATTGGGCTTCTGGTGGTAGAACTGAGGCAATGTCATTTACAGCAAGAAGGAATAAGGTGGTACTAAGCACACTGCCTTGTGGGACACCTTCAATTTGAGGAAAGAAATATGATGTGGCAGAGGCAATTTTGACCTGGAAAGTGCGTTGGGAGAGGAAAGACTTTATGAAGACACCCATCTTTCCACGTATGTTCCATGTCGTATCATATGCTTTTTCCAGGTCAAAAAACATAGCTAGTACGGATTCATGGCGTGCAAATGCGGATATAATATATGTCTCAAAATGAGCAAGGGGGTCAGCTGTACTTCGGGCACGGCGAAAACCAAACTGGGTAGGAGAGATAAGATTGTGGGATTCAAGATACCACATTAAGAGGAAGTTAACCATTCGTCCTAATAGTTTGCATAAGCAGCTAGTTAGTGCGATGGGGCGATAGTCTTGAGGGAGGGTGTCCGATTTATTGGGTTTCAGGAAGGGTTGGATAAGAGCTTCTCGCCAATGAGAAGGAACATTTCCTGATGTCCATATGTGGTTGTAAGTTGTTAATAGGAAGGATAATGAGGAAGATTGGAGTTGTCGGAGCATACGGTAGTGAATACCGTCAGGGCCTTCATGAGTGTTGTGGCACGATTTTAGGGCAGCACTGAGTTCAGAGGAAGAAAAGGGAGCATTATGGGACTCAGCAGAGGATAGGGTGAAGATAATGGGGGTACGTTCCCTGATGGTTTTAATAGAAGAGAAGTTTGGAGAAAGGTGAGAGCCACTACTAACCTGGCTGAAATAATCACCCAGTTCATTAGCGACTTCGGGAGGATCAGAGATGAGGGTATCTCGAATATGGAGGACGGGGGCTGGATGGGGGGGATGTTTGCCTGATAGTTTATGGATCCGGCGCCAAACATTTGAGATAGATGTAGAGGATGTAATTGAGGAAACATAATTTCGCCAGCTATTTGTTTTACTATTTCGGATTGTGCGACGAAAACAGGCAAATGCTCTTTTAATGGAGATAAAAGCTGATAGTTGATGAGGGGTACCTCGTTTGTAGCGGTAACTGTTCCAGGCTGCACGTTTTACACGGAGTGCTTTAGTGCAATCAGAATTCCACCATGGAACACATTTGGAGGTATAGGGTCTTGAGGTTCGAGGGATAGCTGTATGGGCAGCTCTTAGGACTGTAGTTATGAACAATTGTATCATTTCTAAAACGGATGAGAGGGAAGATGGAGGGGTATGATTAGAAGAGAGTGAAGTGAAAGTATGTCAGTCAGCTCTATCAAAGCACCAGCGTGGGGAGTTAGGAAGTGGTACATATGAAGTTGGAGAAAGGAGAACTGGAAAGTGGTCACTATAGGGAAAGTGGTCTAGAACTGACCGGTGGAAATCTAAATGAAGAGAAGGGGAGCATAGTGAGAGGTCAATGCATTAAAATGACTGCGTGCGTGTATCAAAGTATGTGGGGCGATCTGTATTTAGAATAATAAAAGCAGCTGTGGAGAGGAAGCGCTCTAGAGCTCGGCCACGGGTGTTGGTGATAGAATCACCCCAAAGAGTGTGGCGGCAGTTAAAATCACCTACTATGAGGAAAGGTGATTGAAGTTGGGAAATTAGGTTTTCAAAAGTGACAAAGTTAATGGGGTGGGAAGGGGAGAAGTAGACTGAAATCACTGTGATCCAGCGGCGAGGAAAGATACGAATAACTGTGCAAGGGACAGTGGTTTGAAAGGGAGGTATGACATAAGGTATTTTCTGGTTGATAAGTAAGGACGAGACATAAAGGGAGTGTAGGGAAGAAACGAAATGGTAATTGGGGATTGGTATTGGAGAATGTGCAAGAAAAGTTTCTTGAAGGCATATAATGGATGGGTTATAAGAGGAGAGGATATGTCGGAGGTCATTCGCGGGAACCGCGAATGTTCCAATGAAGGATAGTTATACTTTCTTTGATTTAGCGATAACGATTGTAGTACGTTTGGAGAATTTGAAGGGGAAGGTGCTAGAGGGTGGGATAAAGAATGAGGTTGGGGAGGTGGTGTTGTATCAGGAGGGGTGTCGGGAGGTCGAGGGTCTGGGGAAGAGGGTACTTGTGACATGAGGGATTCACATGTGTATCCAGGAGGGAGTGGAAGGGATAGAGGGGATGGTGGGAGGGTTAATATAGGTGGGGCTGGAGTCGGGGGAATGGGTTTTGTTGGGATGGGGTAGGAGGATTGGGTATAGGGAGAATATGAGTAGGAGGAGGATGGATATCGGCAGTCACTTTGAGTGTGGAGGGAGCAGAAGTTGTAGAATTTGAAGGTGGATGAGTATTAGTTTGGGACTCGATTATGTAGTTCTGGATATCTTCAAGAGTTTCTGTAGTGGAGTTGGTTGGGGAGTTTTGTGAGATAAAGGTTTTCTTGTGAGGGGGGGAAGAGAAGTCTGGTGTCTGAAAAATAGGGGCAAAGGAAGGTGGAGGTGATTGTGAGGTAGGGGAAGAGGGGGTGGAACGTTTATTCTGTCTGCTGCGGGTAGTGCGAGGAGGGAGAGGGGAAGGTGGTGGAGCTGTAGTAGAGATTGGAGTGTCTGGATTTAGGATGGCAAAAGAATTTGATTGGGTAGAGATTGGAGTGTCTGGGTTTATGATGGCAAAAGAATTTGACTGGGGAAGGTAGGAGGTAGAAGAGGGGAAGTTAGATGGAGGGGGGGTTGGTTTAGGAGAGGGTGTAGGAGCTTGGGAGGTAGGGGGATTGGCAGATTGAGCGACATTACTGGAGTAGGGGGGTAAGAGAAAAACCTCGTCGACGTGCTTCCTGCCTGGCTTCACGTAGAGTGAGTCCAAGTCTGAATCTGAGAGTTGCTACCTCACTCAAATTTGTAGGTGGGGCAGCCTTTATAAAATACATTATGGGGGCCGCCACAGTTTGCACATGTGCGTGACTGTGCAGAGCAGTTTGATCAGTAGGAGGTTAGGTTGGGCACATAGCGGGCATCTGGCTGTGGAATGACAGTGTTTGGCTGGGTGTCCTAAATGCCAACAATTTTGGCACTGACGAGGAGGAGGTTGATATGGTCGGACAGGTAGGGATTCCCCACCTATGTAAACATTAAAGGGAAGGTCATGTCTACGGAAAGTAATTTTGGCAATGTTAATGGATTTCTTACGATTTCCTCTGGGAGGAATGGAGTAGCATTGTACATATGTTGCATCATAGTCTGTGAGACAGGCGAGTAAGTCCTCTCCACAATCTGACCATTCTTTGTCATAGATTGGGCAATCTGTTGGGGAGATAGAGACAGTTCCGGTGCAAGTATTGAGGGTTGGATGAGGTTCTGTAGGGATGGGATTACCACATAGATCAGTTAGTTTTGTTAATGCTATAGCTTGGTTTTCAGTTGTTACTGTGACGAGACGGGAGTAGTCGGGTCGGCTACGGAAAGAGATTTTGCCTACTTGTTTTTGGAGGCATTGCTGGAAGAGGAGGGTGTTTTTAGAGTAGGGAGCTGTGGGAGGGATCACGAAAAATCGGTCCCATTTGGCTGGGCTAAATAGAGTATTCAGGATTCTTGTAGAGGTGGGGGTAGTAGAAGTGCGGGGACGTGTGGAGGAGGGTAGTGTTATGGGGAGGTGGGCAATAAGGTTGTAAGGTAGTAATAAGGGGAGTTGGGGTGGTTGATGAAGAAGGTTGTGGGAGTAAAGGTGTTGAAGTTGATCATGTTGGGAGAGTAGAAATGTCTCCTGGGGGTTGGTTGTTGATTAGGGTTGATACTGTACTAGTATGCATTGATGATGGGGTATTTGTTGCAGTGTTCGGAGCCGTGGTCATAGGAGAGCCGGGATTGGAGCTATTTGATAAAGGGGCAAGCCTCATTGCCCCTAAAAGTGGGGTTACATCTTCATTATTGGCCATGATAAGCCTGGAGTATGTTGGAAAAAAAAACAAAAAAACAGTCCACCCCTCAGGGTCCCCTTGAGGGGTAAGGGCCAGGTATGGCAGGGGAATACCGTGCCCATGGTTCCCTCAGGCCGTTCAGGACTGACATTAAGTCAGCCTTTCATCCTTTTAGCACGGCTCTCACACCTTAGGAGGTGGATAGTAGAAGGGATTGGTGAAGAAACTGAAACGAAAAGTATGAGTGGAAAAAAAGACCATGCAAATTTAGTTGAGTCGATGGCTGAGTCCCAAGGTTGAGGAGTTCCTCATTATTGAGTCTCAGTCTCCGTCTCCTACCCCCCCCCCCCCACGACAACAACGGGCAAAGGATTGGGGGGGGGGTGTTCTGGTAGGAAAGCATCCTGGGATTTGAGGTCCCAGCATCCCTTGTGGAGGTAGAGGGTCAGATCAGCTTCAAGTTGTTCAATCAAGAGCCTTTAGTTTTATCAAAATTGGTATCCCTTAAAATCACAGCTGAAGAGTCTGCTAAAATACAAGACGAATCCCTCTTTAGAATCAAAAGTAGATACCAGTGAGGTAGACAAATCGAGGAATGGTAATATCGCTCATGAAAAGAATCCAGGGTAAAGGGAATTTTCTTATGGCTAAATAATAACTTCAGAGGTTAGAGACTTTTGCAGGTCTTGTGATGGATGTCAAAGAATGTTTTCCAGAGGGAGAGTAGCTCCAGTTCCACTTAAAATCGCAATTATTACTGGGCCATTCTCCTGAGTGGCTGTAGATTCATTAGGCCCTCCGTCTGTTGAAGGACACTGCTAACACGTAACTTTTGTAGAAGATTCCCCTAGCGAAAATGGGAGAGTTAAACGTTTTCATCCCGCTCTGAAGGAATGCCTTTGTAAACTGTGTTTTGATACGCCAAGGGACTGGTACAGGAACCTTGTTCCTTTTCATCTTTTCGTCAAAAATAAAGATAGGATTATATATCAGTATGTCATTGAGCTGAAGGATGAGCTTTTCCAGTGTGGTTAAGATAATGCTGATAGGACGTTGCAAAGCCTTATTCAGATCTAAGGTCACAAGATCCCAAATCTAAGCCAGGAGATGAAGTGTTGATTATCTTGCCTAATGGCAGTAACAAGCTTCTCTCTTGCAACATAAGAAAGATGTAGATTTTATAGAAGAAAAGGGTGAATTCCAGGCAAATTTCCGGATGTTGAAATTGATGATAAGACTGATTCTCCACTAATTGTACACTTTGTTAATTTTGCGTAGGTACATAATTCATTAATGTAAGGAATTGTATAGCCGCCTACATCTCCGTTCAATTCCCCTGTTGTGATGGTGAGAAAGTCAGATGGAACAGTTTTCCATGCTGAACCTTCATGTAGTGTTGAAGAAAATTTACACAAGTCTAATGGATCCTGCACTAGACCTAATTGATGCTTATTATCAGGTACCTCTGTCTAACAGTGCAAAATTCAAGTTTAACACAGGTAGCTCCTATTTCTCTTAATTAAAATCTTTTTCGGCAACTTCTGAGCTTGCCATTATAGATTGCAAATATATAATTTTCAAAAAAAGAAAAAAAGAAAAAAAAACGCACAAGGCCAAAAAGACGGTGGACCTAATGGTGTCACAACATTAACTCAATAAGAGTGTGCTGTGAGACATCAGATATATAATTAACTAGATATTGTTATAATTGTTATAATTACCAGAAGGAAAACTAAACTTCCCCTCTTTTATTTTTGATAAGCAACAGTTCTTTTCCGTTATTGAAAGGGGTAAAGAGTGTGAGTAACTGAATTAAGGTGAGGATTAGCAAAAGGGTGATTAGATCAAAATTGTCAGAGGAAAAAATCTGGGATTCATGGGGTAAGGCTGGAATGTGTTGCAGGAGGATGAATGTCAGTGGTCACTTTAAGTGTAGAAGGAATGCCAGCAGAGAGATTGGGGGATGGAGGAGGAATAGTTATGTTATTTTGTGTCATACTATCAAGAGTTTCTAAAATGGAATTGGTTGGGGAGATCTGAGAAACGAAGGTAGAGCGAGGAAGAGAAGGCACAAGGGAGGTAGAGATTTGAGTGGCAAAAGATTTTAACAGAGACGGAGGGGGGTAGCACGGGAACGTATGGAATAGAAGGAAGATATACTAGAGGAGATTTAGAAATATTTTGGGGAGACGGGAAGGGCAGATGTGCATTACTGCGCAGGGTAGTTTGAACGATCATGGCCAAGTTGGGCACATAGATGGCAGCAAGTACTTAGCAGGGTGGCCCAAAAAGCCAACATTTCTGACAATGAGTCGAAATGGTCGATGGGAGAGGTCCTGTCTATGGAAAGTAATTAGAATGTCGGTGGTCCTTGTGGAGAATAGTGTTGCACTCTACTGACACTGCATCAGAGTCAATGAGGCAGGCAAGCAAGTCCTCTTCAGTCTAAACAATACTGGTCGTAGACAGGACAGTCAGCCGGGTATATGGAAAAAGTTCTGGTACCAGTATTAAGGGAGTAGAGGTGTTGGACAGGAATAGGTTTGTCAGTGTGATCAGTTAGGGTAGATAGTGCATGAGCTTGGGGCTCGTATGTAACTGTGATAAGGCGACTGCGAAAGGTAACTTTGCCTCCTTGTTTCCAGAGACACTGTTGGAATGGGGGGGGGGGGGGGTATTGTCAGAGTAAGGGGCTGTATGGGGAATCACAAAAAAATCGATTCCACTTAGCTGGATTAAGGAGAGTGCTGAGTGCGGTATTAATAAGGGAGGAGGGGTTTGATGAGTTAATTATCAATGGTAACAAGGCAAAATAAATGTGCTAGACATCAAAGGTCATATAGCACTATGGAAGGGTGGCCTAGTTGATGATCAAAAAGTCAAAAGCCGTAAACCAGTTCAGGATAGTATGGCATTGAAAGGGGTAAAGAGGGGTGAGGGTCGAGAGGGCGATTTAACTGTCAAGGGAAGGGGTCCATAAGCTAAGGTAGGGATTAACACAAAGAGAAAGGGGAGTTTGAGGACGATTAATTCAGTGTCAGGGGAAAAATCAGGAGGGAGAGAATCCAATGAAGGGAGTTGTTGTGACAAAGTCATGTATATCCTGGGGAAGAGGGAGGTGATACTGATGGAGCAGGGGGAATGGAATGTGCTGGGAGAGTGTGGGAGGAATGGGTGTAGGAGGAGCATGAGTAGGATGGATGACAGCAATTACTCTGAGTGTAGAGGGAAAGGGAGCAGAGAGACTGGAGGATGAACGAGATGTAGGTATGTTTCTAAAGTGGAGTTGGTTGGAGAGAAGGGGAAGGGTGTTCATATGAGGTGGAGAAGAGGGGGCAGATATTTGAGGGGTACAAGGAAAGGTTGATGTAGGAATGGATGCGGTGGATAGTGGAAAATTTAGCTTGTCTTGTGCGACAAGTTGAACAAAAAGGAAGAGGGGTGAAGACCGGGAAAGAAGAAACTGGAGTGTCTGGAATAATGGTAGAGATTGGGGTGTCTGGATTTAGAATGGCAAAAGAATTTGACTGAGAGGGAGAAGGAGAGGGTAGCAATGGGATGAGTAAATGATTATGCAGAACAGTTTGATTGATCATGACCAGGTTGGGCACATAGAGGGCATCAGTATAAAATCTTAGCAATATTGTTAGATTATGGCAGCCTCTAGGTGCAATGGTGTTGCAATGCAATTCTGGTTAAAACAGACTGGGTGATAAGTTTCTCATGTGTAATAAGCAAAATATGAAAAGTAATACCTTTATTATAAATTCTCTTGGTAATAACAAGTTCACTGACTATAAAACAGATAAAATAATATCAGCAGCATTTCTTTGTCTATTGTTTCAGGCGAATAAACCATATGGTGTAACTAAAAGAACAAGTTTCTTTAGGAATCAAAGACGGCCACTCTGAGATCTCCGCTTACTTTCTGCATAACGATTCTTTAGAGACCATTCTAAATTTTCTATCAGAATTGATATGAATATCCGCAAGTCATCCTTTGCCTCTATTCCATCAGGTACATTCTCCTGCAAACAAACTTTCTTTGTGGCAAATTCTCTTGCAACGCAGTTTTCTCTATCTTGATCTTCCTTTGTTTGAGATGCTCCTCCTTTAGCTGCTTCACAAAGGTTTTCCTTCATCCCACTCTTCTCTGTGGGAGATTCTGTAGCACCAAAAAACTTTTCTTGCTGATAACATTCTCTTGTGTGCACTTCATTTGTAAAAAGATTTTCCTGAGCCTGCTCTTTCTGTAAGGGAGGTCCTCTTGCTGGAAACATTTCTTGGATGTGATCTTTCTGCACGGGAGATTCTTTAGCAGGAAGATGATTTTCTTGAAATTGATCTTTCTGAAAGTGAAATTCTTCAGCAGGAAGATTTTCTTGAAACTGATCATTCTGTAGACAAAATTCTCCATCAGGAAGATCCTTTTCTTGATTACGATATTTCTGTATTGGAGATTTTCCAGCAGGAAGATTTTCTTTATCAAGAGCTTTCTGTACTGGAGATCTTCCAGCTGGAACACTTCCTTGATCATTAGCTTTCTGTATGGGAAGAAGACTTTCATGATCATGATCTTTCTGTGTGGGAGATTTTCCAGTAGGGTGGTTTTCTTGACCCTGACCTCCCTGTATAGAAGGTTCTCTTGCAAGGTTTTCTTGTGGATGACTTTCCTCTGTGAATGATTCACTAACAAGAGGTAGCCAACTCTCCATGGTGGGAGATTCTCTGACAACAGAAAGCTCTTCTTGTAACCTGCCTTCCTCTGCTTCCTGAGCCCAGCCTTCCTCAATAGAAAATTCACCAATAGCAGGTAAATTTTGCTGCAGCCAGTCTTCCTGTGTGAAAAAATCAACATCCTCTTGAGCCTCTATATCCCAACCTCCCTCCATGGGAAATTCATTAATAAGAGGATATTTATCCTGCAGCCACCCTTCCTTTGAAAGGTATTCGATTGCATCTTGAGCTTCTTGAGCCCAATCTTCCTCTGTGAGACATTCTTTAACTTCTCTTAGTGATTTACCCTCCTTCAGGGGAGATTTCATTACAACAGACAAACCTGTTTTTTGTCGGGATGAGGACCTCGTCACCATGGGATGCCTAACTACTGGAAGATGCTCATGCTGCCTGACTGTGCGAGGACAATGATACTGCCTAATTGCTCGTGGACGATGATACTGCCTTTGATTAAATTTTCTTCTGTTTCTACCATTTTTTTTATATTCTCGTATCAAAGACAATACAGTTAACTTATCTATGTGTTCTGTATTTTCTTCATTTCCGTGATTTTTAATATGATGATCTAGCTGGGACCTCCAAATGAAATTCATATTACACAAAGTACAATGGAATGGCTCCTCACCTTGATGAATTCTTACATGTTTTCTGAGGATACACTTAGCCTTGAAACTTTTATCACAATATGTACATTTAAACTGCTTTCTACCAGTATTTCTTTTCATATGTCTTGACATGGCCAATTTCTCAAAGAATTTCTTTTCACAGTATAAACACACAAAACCCTTTTCATCTGTATGAATTTTATCATGTTGTTTTAATTCTGAAAATGTGGTGAATTTTATCTTGCACTGTGAACAAATGAAAGGTTTATCACTAGTATGCATTTTCACATGCTGTATCAATTCATTTTCTAAAGTGAATCTGCATTCACACTGTGTACACTGGAAAGATTCTACCTTAGCATGTGACTTTTCATGTTCTATCAAGTCCTCCTCAAAACTGAACCTGTACCTACAGTGTGTACACTGGAAAGCTTTTACCTTAGTATGTGTCTTTTCGTGTTGTATTAAATCATTCTCCAAACTGAACTTGCAATCACACTGTACACAATGGAAAGGTTTGTTACGAGTATGGGTCTTTTTATGCAGTCTCAATTCATTCCTTGAGGTAAATTTTTTCTTACAGTGTGAACACCTAAACAGTCTTTTATCTATCTCTTTCTTTGGATGTAAGCTGCAATTGTTAGGGCAGTGGCAATCCTTAGCAGGACACAATGCTTGTACCTTGAGAGAAGGGGAAGGCTCCTTGTCCTGCATTGAACCTTTTGGGGGATTTTCAGTAACCTGAGGAAGATCCACTTGGTCTGTTACCTCTACTTCTTCTCTCTGTAAGCTCTTTTGGTGTCTTCTTAAAAGAGAAGTAAAGGATGCCTTCTCTTTGCAGTGTGTGTGTTCTTTTGAAGGGAATCTACACTCAGAAATGGAAGACTGAAAACCTTTATCCTTTTGTATCGTTTTATGTGTTGCTTCATGCTGTACTAAGGCATTCTCTGAACCAAATTTGTGTACACACTGTGAACACTGGAAAGCTCTATCTTTGGTATGTGTCTCTTCATGCTGGATTAAGTCATTCTTAGTTCTGAATTTTTCCTCACAATGAGAACATCTAAGGAGAATTTCATGTGTCTCTGCACTGGCATGTAAACTGCAGTTATTAGGACAGTGACATTCCTTTGCAGGACATTTATCTTGTACCTTTGGGGAAGGACAGGACTCTTCATCCTTCAGTGAGTCTGCTGCAGGGGAGTTTTCCCCTATTTGTGGAAGACATTTCAGGTCTGTTCTTTCTTCATTCATTTCTTCCAGTGGCATGTGACAATCCAAAGCAGAACACAATGGGGGATCTTTGGTAACTTGAGGAAGATCCACTTGGTCTGTTACCCCTACTTCACCTCTCTGTAAGCTCTTTCGGTGTCTTCTTAAAAGAGAAGTAAGGGACATCCTCCCTTTGCATTGTGTGTGTTCTTCTGAAGGGAATCTACACTCCTCTTTATCCTTATGTGTTTTTTCATGCTGCACTAAATCGTTTTCTGAACCAAATTTGTGTGCACACTGCGAACACTGTAAAGCTGTATCTTTGGCATGTGTCTTTTCATGCAGGACTAAGTCATTCTCAACTCTGAATTCTTCCTTGCAATGAGAACATCTAAATAGAATTTCATGGGTCTCTGTACTGGCATGTAAACTACAGTTATCAGTACACTGACAATCCTTAGCAAAACATATATCTTGTACCTTTGGGGGAGAAGGGCACTCTTCATCCTTCAATGAATCTACTGCTGGAGAGTATTCCCCTATTTGTGGAAGACATTTCAGGTCTGTTCTTTCTTTACCTGTCTCTTCCTGTGGCATGCTCTTTCTAATCCTTCTCAAAAGAGTTGTAAGTAATGTCTTACTTTTGTCTTTTTTTGTGTGTATCAAAGCATTCTGGTTAAGCTTCTTATCACATTCTTTATTTCTCACATGCTCTCTAAGAATGCACTTTGCTTCAAATACTGCATCACAATGAGGACATTTATAGAGTTTTTCAGCAGTATGCAATAATATATGTTTTTTGAGATTTGAGTTTTTGGCAAACTTCACATTACAATAATGACAAACAAATACATTCTTCCCGGTATGAACCTTCAAATGTGTTTTCAGCATCACCATGGAGAAGCACTTTTTTTCACATTGTGAACACTGGAAAGCCTTCTTGCCATGGTGTGTATTTTCATGCTTTCTTAAATTGGCCTTTAGTGTAAACTCTTTTTTACACTCCATGCATCCATATATTTTTCCCCCTGTATGTGTTTGTGAATAAGAACTTGAATCATTTTCAGAATGATCACCTGCAGTGGAAAATATCCCTCTTTGTACATCAGGAAGGCAAAACCCTTGCTCATCTATATCTTCATTCCAGGCCTCCTCTCCAGAGTCTTTCACAAAAGTTGGACTGGCAGGCTCCTCTTCACACTTCAGATAGTCACTAGTTGCATGAATTTCTACGTGCTTACTTAACAGAGATTTTGCTGTGAATTCTGCATTACACTGTTGACAGCTAAATACTTTCAGAGTTATGTGAATTTTTACATGTTCTTTGAGAGCACAGTCTGCTTCAAATTTTTCACTGCAATAAGTACAACTGACATGCTTTTCACGAGTATTAACTCTTTTGTGTCGTTCTAGGTTGGCTTTACTCTGGAATTTGTAACTACAATGTGGGCAAGTAAAATCACTCTCGGGATGAACTTTCAACTTATGGAATTTTAACTCATACCTGGTTATGAATTTCTTTTCACACTGTAGACAATGGAAAGGTTTCTCATTAGTATGTATCCTTTTCTCATGCTTTACCATGTTTCCCTTATTATTGAATGTCTTTTCACAATATGAACACTGAAAGGGCTTTTCACCTGCCTCTGTCCTTGAACTAGGATTCTCTTTAGGATGCTCTTCTTTTGCGAGAGAACCTTCCAATACAGGCTGGGAAGGAGAGGACATTTCATCCTCTGGTATAACGT
>NC_061826.1:4348272-4375772 GCF_019202785.1 Penaeus chinensis | reverse complement strand
CTCACTAAAAATAGGTGAAGAAATAACTGACAAATAGGTGTGGTGGTCTTATTTTGAACTATCATTTTGTCTATCAGCCCCAAAGGTCACAGATTGCAAAGCTCACTAAAAATAGGTATCATTATAGCATATTTGCCAAAGCTCTATCCTGTAAAATAATGTGATCTAAAGATCTTGTAGACAAAGGCTGGGGTAGATAGCACCCTCCCTATAGAGGTGATAGGGAAAGCACATTGCTTCACTACAATCGTACTTCTGCTACAGATATGCAACTAAATGATTTCCTTTAGTTGATAAAACCTACATGAAATGATAAATCAATACAAAGACAAAGTTCTTCTATGGCAATAGGTGTGCAAATGCTTCCCAAGGGTGCTATATGTAAAAGAAAAGAGAAGATCCCTTAATTTTGGCTAAGTCCCTCATATATACCACTGTATGAGGTTCGGTTGGATGTTGGGTTAAGACGCTTTGTTTAACAACCACAGGGGTCCTGTTTTATCCCATAATTTCCCTGATATACTTCATGCCATCCCCTGCTATCGAGACTATCATATCAAGATTGTCGAAGGAAATGGTGATCATATCTCTCAACGATTCATTTGCACAAGGAACAATGACTAGAATTGTTGTAAGCAGTGGATTTCATGCAGAAAACTATCAAATTTGTTTTGAAAGTAACCCACTACCATCTCCTACATATTAACCTATTGACTCTCTACAACAGTTTCCATAAAATGAGATCTAAATAAATATCTAAATTAAATATCAACCTTGAATTTCACATATAATCAAACCTTTCATTTGCCTATATCTGAATAGGCAAAAATCGCAATGGACAAAAGCTACATAACCATTTCACTGTTACAATGAGTACCCAACGAAGTAAAACAAGCATTAAAACTAGATTTCCCAGCTAAGAACAACTCAAAATGACAAACCGAATTCCCCCGCTTGTCCTTCTTCCCGGATATCACTTACAACAAGCGCTTTTGCTTTTCATCGCATGACCACACGAACAAAATTACTCATGGAATCTAAAGCCAAGAAAAGTAATATCAAACAAACCATGAAATAGGAGAAAATAACTGCCAAGCGCCTTAGGTCGTAATCCCGCCGTATTTCAGCTGATGTAAACAAAAGCTGTAAGGGTAACGAGCTTATGGCAGAACGTCGCAAAAAAAAAAAAAAAAAAAAATATATATATAAGCAAAAATGTATATAAGATATAACAGCATAGTTTGAAATATATGAAAATATATGAGCTTATTACTGTGTGTTACTATTATGGACTTTGTATAGTAGTTGAACAATTGTATGCACGAACATGAAACTGCTAATGGAGATCATAATGATAGTAACGATAACGAGAACAATAATGAGTGATAATGGTAATGATAACGATAATTGCAATAATGGTAATCATAGTAATTATGATGATTGTTGATAATGATAACAACAATAATAACGATAATAACAACAACAATAATACAAGTAATGAATGATAATAATAAAAATTATAATAACATTAATGATCATATTAATACTAATGATAATAAGAATGATAGTAATAGTAATAATAATAATAAATGTGATAATACTAATACTGATGATAACAAAAATGATAATTAAAATAACAAGGATAATAACAATAATAATAATAGTAATAATAACAATAATGATGATAATGATAATAACAGCAATGACAACAGGAATAAAAATAACAGCAATAACAATAATGATAATAATAATGATTATCATAATAACAATGATAATAAAATAAATATTAATAATGATAAAACCGTAAATGTAACAATAATAATAATGATACAATAATACAATTAAAATAATAATGTTGATGAAAATTGTAATAATACTAAAATAATAATAATAATAATAATAAATAATAATAATAATAATAATGATGATAATAATAATAATCATAATAATAATCATAATAATGATGATGACTATTATAATAATAATAACAATAACAAAGACAATCTTGTCAACAATGATAATAACGACAATATTGACAACGATGATAATAACAATGATATATAGATGATCTTGGAAGTAATGATAGCAACGAAAACAACAATGATGTTGGTGATAATAAGAGTAATTTATAATGATAATTATATTAAGAAGGACAATAATAATAGTAATTAATAATAAAAAGGATAATGATATTATTAACAATAATAATAATAATAATAATAGTAAAAATGATAGTAATAATAATGATAGTAATAACAATAATGATAATGACAATAATAATGCGGCCTTGTCCCTTTTTATTAGAATATGTTTACTGAATAGATACTTCAAAGGATTCTAGAGAAAAACAATTCTCGTTGTTTCTTCCTTTATTTTCCATAACTGTTGAAATACAATATCTACATGTTCATCCATATCTTCCATATCAGTACTTATATGTAAAACTCCAAACCCCTACAATAGGGCCTGGTGCTGTTAGGCGACCACTGTAGTAAACAACCGAGTTCCAATAGCCGTCTGTGTATTCAACTTTGAAACAATCTTTCAAAACATTTTCATTTGCCTTTTCATTCTTGATTGGGCTGCTACACTTACATGGCTCCTCTAAATTGTTTACAATTTACAATTAACATTATACTACCTTAAAGCTATCTTTACAAAACTTTCTTTCTTGAAAGTAAATACAAAAATAAAACATTATCTTCTGAGGTATCATAAATAAAATAAAGCCCTTGGTAGGGACTTCCCTGGTCATAAAAGGTACATCTAATCAATTAAAATAAAATTCTATTCCCTATATTCTAATAACATAATTAGACTATGTTATTAGATCTTTCAACATAATAAATTCTTTAATCCTTTTACATTTTTATCAAGACATGAGTCTGACATTATAATATTTGTTTTCCTGACATGCCCATATTCATCACAAATTACTTCAATTAAATGACCCATTTCCCAATGGTTTCTAGTTTCATTTTGATCCTTTACAATCACAATATCACCTACTTTCACATATCTTCTGGGTTTAATCCATTTATCTCTAGACTGATGAGATTGTAGAAACTCTTTCTTCCATCTAGACAAAAAACACATTGGCTAAATACTTAACTCTTCCCCATCTTTTCTCTGAATATAGATCGTTACTTTGAAAGTTACCTGGTGGTGGCAATACAATCTTTGATTTCATAGTCAAAAGATGGTTTGGTGTTAGAGGATCTAAGTTCTGTGTCAATGGGTGACTCTTGACAATAGATTCTGTTTCACCCATAAATGTTTGTAATGAATCATCTAGCTGAGTTCTATGTTGACAAAGTATCACAGACAAAATGTTTCATACAGTATGAATCTGTCTCTCCAATACACCTCCCATATGACAAGTATAAAATACATTAATTTTAAAATTTATCCAATCACAATTGTTCTTTAACCCGATGACATGTACATGTATGCCATGCCCGCTGTGAGTCTACTTGTTTAATTGTTTTAACACATAGATGGCTACACTTGTACTAAGTCACCAATGAGCCAATTACGAGTACTACCTGTCTCGCCCATTTACCCTTTTCTTTGATTTACAAAAATATCCTATTTTGCTGTTACTCATGTTTATAACATTATAGTAATTATAATGTTTATAATAAAAATAACCCTATCCATATTCATTGCACTAGTAAAAAATATTTTTTTTCCGCCAATTCAAGGAAAGGTGTAATCAGGTAAGGCTAAGCCTAGCAGAGCCATCTATGTGCAGAAACATTTTAGAAAAAATATAAAAAACATAAAAAACAAAACATAACAGCATTTTTCCCATTTCTTATTAATTTTCCTTGGTGGCATTGAGTTAACGTTACATTGCTGATTTCTGTTTGATCCATTTCCTTTAGGCAAATCTCAAGTTCCCTCTTGGCACCTACAAAATTTGTACCTCTACCTGATCTCAACTGATGTACTGGCTCTCTTCTACCAACAAAACGATGATAAGTATTGAGAAAAGAATCAGTATCCATAGATTCAACAACTTCTAGGTGAACAGCTCTTGAAATTAAGCATGTGAACAATGCTCCATACCTCTTGAGTTTACTGTGTCTTACCTTCACATAAAATGGACCAAAATAATCTACAGTACAATCAGTGAATGGAAGAGAGGGTTCAAGTCTGCCCTTTGGCAAGTGTATTACCTCTTGCTTTCTTACAAACAATAAAGCTTCTAATGTGCTTAGCTACCACAGATGATCCTCCTACAATCTAGTAACCTGTTGATCTTATTTCATTTAAAGTTATGCCGTGACCTTGATGGTAAACTCTTTGGTGATAGTGACAAATCAACAATTCTGATATGTGGCATTTAAGGGATGTCTACTTGCTTCATTCAAGTTTGCTTAACTAAGTCTTCCTCATACTTTTATGATTCCATCTGTATCTATATATTTATACAAACTGCTACATATATTTAGGACATTTTCTTTTGTTTGAAGAACCCTTTTTTTATCAGCATAATGTTTACTCTGAAGTTCCTTTATTATTACTTTCTCTACCTTTTCAAGCTCTGAAACTGTCACAGGACTATGCGTTACATTTCTCTCCTTATCAATTTTCTCCTCAGATGATTCTGTGGTTTTCTTATACTTACTTTGTAGTCTTAAACACAATGCAATAGTTCTTTAAGCTCTAAACCAATCTGAGAAATAGTCTAATCTATCAAGAAATGGCGCTTCTTTCTTTGAAGTTATTACAAATGACACTTTCTTGAAAGGATCTTTGTTCATAGGAATTTACACAATTATCAAGTTGCTTCTAAAGAAATCTTGGACCATTCCACCACATCAAATTATTAATTAATTCTTTAACACAAAGTCCACGTGCAGCACAATCTGCTAGATTTGACTCTGACTGTACATAATTTCACTGAATAAGATCAGTGCTATCTATGAACTTTATTTGCAACAAAAACACAAAACCTTTTGAAATCATTTGATATGTATCCAAAGGCTGCTTTACTATCTGTCCAAAATGTTTAGATTTTGATAATCAAGTCCTTTTCTTAACATGACACTTACTTTAGTTGACACTACTGCTGCTGTCAGTCCCAATCTTGGAATAGCAACAGCTTTCAGTGGAGTAACTCAAGACTTGAACAGTGAATTCCATCATTAACATTAACAATTTTAATATATGAACACTGTCCATAGCCATCTTGGCAGGCATCTGAAAAATGGTGTAACTCTACAGATTTAATTTCATCAAAGCCTTCTGGTTTATACCATCTTGGCAACTTAAGGCAACTTAAAATTAATTTCTCCCTTTTTCCTACAAGGGTTTAACGTGAACAGGAACAAGATCAGATTCTATGCACCATTCTATTCCCAGTGTTCTTTCCATTGGTAGTGTATCCTTTGTCAAGTCAAGACTTTTAATGCTGTCAGATATTACTTCTGGACTAATAGCAGAAACCACCTCCTTTTTGTTTGAGGAAAATTAGTGCAAAGTGAAACATCTTTGTCAATCAAGTCAATAGCTTCAGCTATTAACCTGTCATCTAGATAAAAATGGTCTCATGACCACAATCTTTTTCATAATGATCTGCTACCATCTTTAATGCAAATTTTGCAACACTTGGAGATGAAGTAGCTGCAAAAAGATGAACTGTCATTATTTCTAAATTACAATTTTTCCACAATAAGAACCTAAGTAAATCTCTGCTTCCACATTCAACTTAAACTTGATGGTACATTTGCTTAATGTCACAAATAAATGCTACTGGTTCTTGATGGAATCTACACAATACTCCTGTAAGATTATTTGTTAAGTCTTGACCTTTCAAAAGGTTATAATTTAGTGATACATTTTGATAGCGAGCACTGCAGTCAAAAACTACTCTTATTTTCCCTGGCTTTTTGGGATGATAAACATCATGATGTGGAATATACTAAACTCTGCCTTCATCCTTACTTAATTCTTCCTTTGGGATTGGTTCTGCATAACCTTTCTCTAAGAGATCATTCATAAATTTTACATAATCTTCATAGTTATCTTTCTTTTGCCTGAACTGTCTTTTAAGATTCATTAACCTGTGCAAAACTACATTTCTAATATTTGGGAACTTATGAGGCATCAGTTCCTCAACTATGGCAGTTTCAGATCTTGGTATTTGATCTTGCCTACAAGGAATTACTTTTCTAGAATAAGCATGAGGCAATGGTATATATTTCCATACATACCCTTTACAATTAGACCACAAGTTTTAGAGCATGTAATAGTTTGTTCACCATTCATAGTAGCTAATCTTAGATGAACCTTTGTTCCACCAATACTTAACTTACCTAGATTACTGTTTTTTATAAAACATACATTAGACTGATCATCAAGTAATGCATACAAAACTTTCTTCTGCTCGTCACTTTTATGGTGCAAACACACAGGAACTATCATTGAGTTAACATCCATAGCAATATACTTGTTAACTTTAATTGTATTAGAAACAACAGCCTCTTTTTCTTGTTCCTTAACTTGAACTTTATTTTTACTAGGATGTAATCTATTACAAGTTTTGCATTTCTCCTTTAGCAATATCTTGTCATGTGTCCTCTCTTTAGACAACCTCTACATAATTTGTTTTTATCAACCAAATTCTTTTTGTCTTTCAAATCGAGACTTGGAAATTTATTACAATTAAGATTATGTAGCTGATGGCAAAATGGGCAAGCACATCTACTGTTGTCACTCATTTTATTAATTTGACTGATTTCTGTGACAAAGCTCTTCACTGACCTTGACTTATTAATTTTTTTTGTACATTTACAGGTACACTATCTCTAACACTTTTACCTTGAACTGCAGTGATTGAATATTCTTTTCTTACAAATGTACAAAATTTTGTGAGGGAAATTCTGCTGAATATAATAAGCCATCATCACTCTCATCATCATGTTCACTGGCTTTATATAGCTCTCTATCTACAAATGCATTGCATCTTTCAACTATAGGATGTGTCAATTTCTGTAACATTCTCTGATACTCTTCGGGATCATTTAATATATTCATATACTGAATATTACTCATTGCTGTCTTACACATTTCCAAGAAATCAGAAAACCATTAAAGCTGGTCCATCATTCAGAGGAATCCTTGGCCACTCATGTAATTTCTCTCTATATGCATTGCCAATTACAAACACATTACCAAATCTTTGTTTTAATAACTTTCTAGCTTTACTGTAAGCTTCAGTGGTATCTAATAGCAAAAGTCCACTTATAGCTTCCTTTGCTTCTCCATCTGAATACTTACCTAAATAGTACATTCTTTCAGTTGCCACTTTAGTTTTTGACTCAAAGTCTCAAATGACTTAAACCACATTGAATACTGAAGTATGTCACCTTTGAAGACTATTGGTTCAGGCATTGGAAGTGAGTCACTAATTTACCTAGCACAATGAATTTTAGCCAATTGTTGAATACATCCTTTTCTCCTGTTTTCCCTGAACAAGAAATTTTATCTGTTTGATTAACTAACACCTCATCCTTTGTAAAAAAAATGAATTAGCTTTAGGATTCAGATTACTCACATATTCATCAAGGTTTAGTCTCTCTCTCAAATCTTCTTTCTGTGGCTCTCTTACTAATTTGTAATGCATCATATCCTTCATCTAATTTAACAATACACTCTGAAACAAAATGCTTATGGTATGGCAATGTTTTCAAATGGTACTCCACATACCTTTTTGTATAATATTGCTTACTCTCAAAATTTACTTCATCTGTAGTAAAAAGCTTAATGTCAACCCTTGATTCTTCTAGTTTTGCATTTCAGTTTAACTTTTTACCTTCATAATTTCTAAGTCTAGGTTTGCTAACTTCTCAGTTAATTATTTCTTACTTTTTGATGAAGAAATCCTTGAATGCCTAGAATGTCCACTACTCCTACTACTACCTGCAACTTGTAAAAACTGTTTTGATATTTCTCTGATGTCAAATACAAGCCTTTGTGTGTCTTCTTCACATTTAATATATTGATCTGATAATTTATTTGAAGGATCAAGAGCTTCGTATCTATAATAAGCATGCTGTACAGCTTCAGACTTGGTTACTAGTGAAGACCTAGCTTCCTTAATTTGATTAAATTCTAGATCATCTAATCTATTATTTATATCAATGTAAACTCTCTTCCAAGCAGATTTTGCACTAAAAAAATTATCTTAAAGACTCATAGTGACTAAACAAAACAGCAATTATAAATATACCAGTATTGCAACAGATACCAGTTAACTCTCATAAACAATTACCATCTGCAGTTACCTTATTTTAAACTACAGGCCAATAGTGGGACTGTAAATAACCTTCTGGTGAATACCTGTTGTCCTCTTGCCGTGGTTGTCATATCTGATCCCTGCTGTTCTTGGAATGTTGTCTGTAGATGAACTAGTTAAGATCACACTTGTCTGCTGGGAAAAATCAACTGCTCTAATGACGCTGCAGCAAATAACAATGCACTTGATAGAAGCTGTAGGCTTGCTATGCAACGGATGTGTAGTACTGTCTTGGGATGACACCTTTGTTTTCATACTTCTCAGATAGAATTTGACATGTCTTGTAATTTACTGTTGATGGATTTTCAATGACAAAGTGTTGGGGTTTTACTAGGGTGGAGTTATTCTCTTGAGGGATTTACTGGGCTGGAGTTGTGCTGTTATGGTTTTATTTGGGTGGAATTGACTAGTAGAGTTTACTAGGATGGAGTTTTACTGGGATAGAGTTGTACTAGGGTGGAGTATTACTGTCGCTTCGGCCTCGCCCTTTTTGTTGGGATTTGTTTACTGAATTAATATTTCAATGGATTCTGAAGAAAAACAATTCTTGTGTGTTTCTTCCTTTATTCTCCATAACTGATGAAATACAATTTCTACATGTTCATCTATATCTTCCATGTCAGTACAACAGGGTATAGGTGCTGTTGGGCGACCATAACTGAAGTAAACAACCAAGTTGCAATAGCGATCTGTGTATTCAACTTTGAATCATAATCTTTTAAAACATTTTCATCTTTTAAAACATTTTCATCCGACAACTCTTTCTTAATTGGGCTTCTACACATAAAATAACAATGATAATCACAATAATATGATAGTAACGTGTAGTAATATCGTAGTTTCCCCTGAAATATACGATCATAGTCGCTTATGAATATTGCTCTTTACGCATTTCTATTTTAATTTACTTTACATTTGTTGTACCAATGGTTTTTATTTTTTTCCCTCTCATTATAAATACTAATATTAATAATAATTTGTAAAATATATATATTTTTAATGGTTAACTGAGAAATGTTAATTAATTTACATATTTGTTTCCAAAATATTGTTTTTTAAGTAATCTGAAAAGTTAGGTTCTTCAGGGATTTGCTCGGTTAAACGCCTTAATAAATAAATCTCGTCTACAATTGATCCTGCAACGCCATAGAACGACACTAGTGCTGGTCCTGCGAGGCCAAGAACGCCACAAGTACTATCCCTGGTCCTGCGAGGCCTAGAAAAGAAAGTATAAGTGCTGGTCCTGCGAGGCCAAGAACGAAGTATAGTGTTGGTCCTGCGAGGCCTAGAACGGCACTAGTGCTGAGGGTTACCCCAAGGCAGACCTTGGTAATAAGAGCTAATCAAAGGACGAGCTTGATGATGAGGGCCAACCCAAGGACGAAATTGATGTGAGCCAACCCAAAGGCCGACTTTGGAGACGCGGCCCAAGCCAAGGACGACTGTGGTGGAGAAACCTACCCCAAGTTCGACCTTGGTGACGAGGGCTACCTCAAGGACGACCTTGGTGACGAGGCCTACTCCAAGGACACTTGGTGACGAGGGTTACCCAAAGGAGGATTTTGATCGTTACTCCAAGGATAACTTTGGTGATAATGGATACGCCAAGGTGGACCTTGATGATAATGGTTACGCCAAGGAGCACCTTGATGATGATAATGGTTACCCCAAGGAGCACCTTGGTGATGATATTAGTTACCCCAAGGAGCACCTTGGTGATGATAATGGTTGCCCCAAGGACGACCTTGGTGATGATAATGGTTACCCCAAGGACGACCTTGGTGATGATAATGGTTACCCCAAGGAGCACCTTGGTGATGATATTAGTTACCCCAAGGAGCACCTTGGTGATGATAATGGTTACCCCAAGGAGCACCTTGGTGATGATAATGGTTACCCCAAGGAGCACCTTGGTGATGATATTAGTTACCCCAAGGAGCACCTTGGTGATGATAATGGTTGCCCCAAGGACGACCTTGGTGATGATATTAGTTACCCCAAGGAGGCACCTTGGTGATGATAATGGTTGCCCCAAGGACGACCTTGGTGATGATAATGGTTACCCCAAGGACGACCTTGGTGATGATAATGGTTACCCCAAGGAGCGACCTTGGTGATGATAATGGTTACCCCAAGGAGTACCTTGGTGATGATAATGGTTACCCCAAGGAGCACCTTGGTGATGATAATGGTTACCCCAAGGAGCACCTTGGTGATGATAATGGTTACCCCAAGGAGCACCTTGGTGATGATAATAGTTATCCCAAGGAGCACCTTGGTGATGATAATGGTTACCCCAAGGAGAACCTTGGTGATGATAATGGTTACCCCAAGGAGGACCTTGGTGATGATGGTTACTCCAAGGACGACTATGGTGATGATGGTAACCCCAAGGACGACCTTGGTGATGATGGTTACCCCAAGGACGACCTTGGTTATAATGATTACCCTAATGACCTTGTTGATGATAATGGTTACCCTAAGGTGGTGGTTACCCCAAGGACGACCTTGGTGATGGTTACACCAAGGTAACCATCATTATCAAATATGCTGGAAAGTGTGAATATTAACAGAAAAAACACGATTAGAGAAAGGGAAATGCCTTTGCTGAAGCGCCGGGCCATGTCATCGCTTTCTATTGAAATATGATTTAATAAATACTTTAAAATTAAAGAAGATGTGTCTTTTTTTCCTACATTAAAATATAATGTACAAGAGTACAAAAAAATTGAAATCAGCAATAAAGATACCGTGCCTGTGGCGGCCGTTTAAACCTTGAATAATTAAATACTTTGTAACCAATATGATTGTACATTTCTCTTTAACAAGACTAACAAAATATATAAGATTTTATAAGGTTTAAGGAAGATATTTTATGAATTAGAAACAAACAAAGAGACCGGTTTCTTGTATTAAAATTGTTTACTCATTCTTGAGCTATTTATGAAATTATAATAGAAGCAGTTTGTGTGTTCTTAGATGCATTTTGTAAAGACAGAATTTAATACATAATTCAGCTAAATTCAGACTATAAATTTTGCTCACTTTCAGTAAAATAAAAGATTATTCAAATGATAATTACAATGATTTTTATAAGATCTAGAGTTCACAAATGGATTTTATTATCATTTAACGAGTAAATCCTGATGCATAAAAAATACTTATTACAGAAACCAGCCAGATATAATTTTTACTTTATTCATCAAATTGACTAATCTTAAATTCAACACTAATCGTAAAGTAGGATGTTTGTGTTTCCCCTTCCCCTCCCCCTCTTCTTCCCCTTCTCCTCCCCCTTGTCTTCCCCTTCCCCTCCCCCTCGTCTTCCCTTTCCTCTCCCCCTCGCCTTCCCCTCCCCCTCCCCCTCGTCTTCCCCTTCCCCTCCCCCTCGTCTTCCCCTTCCTCTCCCCCTCGTCTTCCCCTCCCCCTCCCCCTCGTCTTCCCCTTCCCCTCCCCCTCGTCTTCCTTTCCTCTCCCCCTCGTCTTCCCTTCCCCCTCCCCCTCGCCTTCCCCTTCCCCTCTTCTTCCCCTTCCCCTCCCCCTCGTCTTCCCTTTCCTCTTCCCCTCGCCTTCCCCTCCCCCTCCCCCTCGTCTTCCCCTTCCCCTCCCCCTCGTCTTCCCCTTCCTCTCCCCCTCGTCTTCCCCTCCCCCTCCCCCTCGTCTTCCCCTTCCCCTCCCCCTCGTCTTCCCTTTCCTCTCCCCCTCGTCTTCCCCTCCCCCTCCCCCTCGCCTTCCCCTTCCATCCCCCTCTTCTTCCCCTTCCCCTCCCCTCGTCTTCCCCTTCCCTCGTCTTCCCCTTCCCTCCCCCTCTCTTCCCCTCCCCTCCTCCTCGTCTTCCCCTTCCCCTCCCCCTCGTCTTCCCCTTCCCCTCCCCCTCGTCTTCCCTTCCCCTCCCCCTCTCTTCCCCCCCCCTCCCCTCGTCTTCCCCTTCCTCCCCTCCCCCTCGTCTTCCCCTCCCTTCCCCTCCCCTCCCCTCTTCCCCTTCCCCTCCCCTCTCTTCCCTTTCCTCTCCCCCTGTCTCCCTCCCCTCCCCTCGTCTTCCCTTCCCTCCCCCTCGTCTTCCCCTCCCCTCCCCCTCGCTCCCCCTTCCCCTCCCCCCCTTCCTCTTCCCTTCCCCTCCCTCCTCGTCTTCCCCCTCTCCCCTCTCTCCCCTCCCCCTCCCCCCCCCCCTCCCTCCCTTCTCCCCTCCCCTCCTCCTCGCTTCCCCTCCCCTCCCCCTCGTCTTCCCCTCCCTCCCCCTCCTTCCCCTCCCCTCCCCCTTGTCTTCCCCTCCCCTCCCCCTCCCCTTCCCTTTCCTCTCCCCCTCATCGTCTTCCGCTCCCCCTCCCCCTCGTCTTCCCCTTCCCCTCCCCCTCGTCTTCCCCTTCCCCTTCCCCTCCCCCTCGTCTTTCCCTTCCCATCCCCATCCCCCTCGTCTTCCGCTCCCCCTCCCCCTCGTCTTCCCTTCCCCTCCCCCTCGCTTCCCCTCCCCCTCTTCTTCCCCATCCCCTCCTCCTCGTCTTCCCCTCCCCCTCGTCTTCCCCTTCCCCCCCCTCGTCTTCCCCTTCCCCTCCCCCTCGTCTTACCCTTCCCCTCCCCCTCGTCTTCCCCTTCCCCTCCCCTTCGTCTTCCTCTTCCCCTCCCTCTCCCCCTCCCCCTCGTCTTCCCCTTCCTCTCCCCCTCGCCTTCGCCTTCCCCTCCCCCTCTTCTTCCCCTTCCCCTCCTCCTCGTCTTCCCCTCCCCCTCGTCTTCCCCTTCCCCTCAAACAGTTAGTTTGGATGCAAGTGATGTCACAATACCTGTGCCAGACCCACACATCAGCAGGGAAAGCGGCAGGCATATGTGATATTGTAGTGACCAGAAAGGGTTTGGGATAAATATTGTTCGTGAAATTTACACACATCCTGTAGCATTCATCATATATCGAACCCTTTTGGTTCACTAAGGTTTAAACTTGACACTCCCCGTGTGCCCCTTCCCCTCCACCTCGTCTTCCCCTTCCCCTTCCCCGTAGTCTTCCCCTTCCTCTCCCCCTCGTCTTCCCCTCGCCCTCCCCCTTGTCTTCCCCTTCCCCTCCCCCTCATCTTCCCTTTCCTCTCCCCCTCGTCTTCCCCTCCCCCTCCCCCTCGCCTACCCCTTCCCCTCTCCCTCGTGTTCCCCTTCCCCTCCCCCTCTTCTTCCCCTTCCCCTCCTCCTCGTCTTCCCCTTCCCCTCGTCTTCCCCTTCCCATCCCCCTCCCCCTAGTCTTCCCCTTCCCCTCCCCCTCGTCTTCCCCTTCCCCTTCCCCGCGTCTTCCCCTTCCCCTCCCCCTCGTCTTTCCCTTCCCCTCCCCCTCGTCTTACCCTTCCCCTCTCCCTCGTCTTCCCCTTCCCCTTCCCATCCCCCTCCCCCTCGTCTTCCCCTTCCCCTCCCCCTCTTCTTCCCCTTCCCCTCCCCCTTGTCTTCCCCTTCCCCTCCCCCTCGTCTTCCCTTTCCTCTCCCCCTCGCCTTCCCCTCCCCCTCTCCCTCGTCTTCCCCTTCCCCTCCCCCTCTTCTTCCCCTTCCCCTCCCCCTCGCCCTCCCCTTCCCCTTCCCCTCCCCCTTGTCTTCCCCTTCCCCTCCCCCTCGTCTTCCCCTTCCCCCCCTCGTCTTCCCCTTCCCCTCTCCCTCGTCTTCCCCTTCCCCTTCCCCTCCTCCTCGTCTTCCCCTTCCCCTCCCCGTCGTCGTCCCCTTCCCCTCCCCCTCGTCTTCCCCTTCCCCTCCCCCTCGTCTTCCCCTTCCCCTCCCCCTCGTCTTCCCCTTCCCCTCCCCCTCGTCTTCCCCTTCCCATACCCCTCCCCTTGTCTTCCCCTTCCCCTCCCCATCGTCTTTCCCTTCCCCTCCCCCTCGCCTTCCCTTCCTCCCTCCCCCACGTCTTCCCTTCCCTCTCCCCCTCGTCTTCCCCTTCCCCTCCCCCTCGTCTTCCCCTTCCCCTCCCCCTCGTCTTCCCCTTCCCCTCCCCCTCGTCTTCCCTTCCCCTCCCCCTCGTCTCCCTTCCCCTCCCCCTCGTCTTCCCTTCCTCTCCCCCTCGACTTCCCCTCCCCCTCCCCCCTCGTCTCCCCTTCACCTCCCCTCGTCTTCCCCTTCCCCTCCTCCTCGTCTTCCCCTCCCCATCGCCTTCCCCTTCCCATTCCCCCTCGTCTTTCCCCCCTTCCCATCCCCCTCCCCATGTCTTCCCCTCCGCTCCCTCGGTCTTCCCCTTCCCCTCCCCCTCGTCTTCCCCTTCCCCTCCCCTTCTCCCTCACCCTCCCCTCGTCTTCCCCTTCCCATCCCCATCAACCTCGCCTTCTCCTTCCCCTCTCCCTCGTCTTCACCTTCCCCTCCCCCTCCCCCTCGACTTCCTCTCTTCTTCTCCTTCCCCCCCCCCCGTTGTCTTACCCTTCCCCTCCCCCTCATCTTCCCCTTCCCCTCCCCCTCGTCTTCCCCTCCCCCTCCCCATCGTCTTCACCTTCCCCCCCCCCTCGGTTTCCCCTTCCCCTCCCCCTCGTCTTCCACTTCCCCTCTCCCTAGTCTTCCCCTTCCCCTCCTCCTCGTCTTCCCCTTCCCCTCCCCATCGTCTTCCCCTTCCCCTCCCCCTCATCATCCCCCTCCCCATCGTTTTCCCCTTTACCTCCCCCTCGTCTTCCCTTCATCCTCCCCCTCGTCTTTCCCTTCCCCTCCCCCTTGTCTTCCCCTACCCATCCCCCTCGTCTTCCCCTACCCATCCCCCTTGTCTTCCCCTCCCCCTCCCCCTAGTCTTCCCCTCCCCCTCCCCCTCGTCTTCCCTTTCCCATCCCCCTCGTCTTCCCCTCCCCTTCCCCCTCGTCTTCCCCTCCCCCTCCCCCTCGTCTTCCCCTCCCCCTCTCCCTCGTCTTCCCCTTCCCCTCCCCCTCCCCCTCGCCTTCCCCTTCCCCACCCCCTCGTCTTCCCCTTCCCCTCCCCCTCGCCTTCCCCTTCCCCACCCCCTCGTCTTCCCCTTCCCCTCCCCGTCGTCTTCCCCTTCCCCTTCCTCTCTTCTTCCCCTTCCCCTCCCCGTCGTCTTCCCCTTCCCCTCCCCCTCATCTTCCCCTTCCCCTCCCACTGGTCTTCCCCTTACCCTCCCCCTCGTCTTCCCCTTCCCATCCCCCTCGCCTTCCCCTTCCCCTCTCCCTCGTCTTCCCCTTCCCTCCCCCTCGTTTTCCCCTTCCATCCCCATCCCCCTCGCCTTCCCCTTCCCCTCCCCCTCGTCTTCCCCTTCCCCTTCCCCTCCCCCTCGTCTTCCCCTTCCCATCCCCATCCCCATCGTCTTCCCCTTCCTCTCCCCCTCTTCTTCCCCTTCCCCTCCTCCTCGTCTTCCCCTTCCCCTCCCCCTGGTCTTCCCCTTTTCCTCCCCCTCGTCTTCCCCTTCCCCTCCACCTCGCCTTCCCCTTCCTCTCCCCCTCGTCTACCCCTCCCCCTCGTCTTCCCCTTCCCCTCCCCTTCGTCTTCCCTTTCCTCTCCCCCTCGTCTTCCCCTCCCCCTCCCCCTCGCCTTCCCCTTCCCCTCCCCCTCTTCTTCACTTTCCTCTCCCCCTCGTCTTCCCCTTCCCCTCGTCTTCCCCTTCCCATACCCCTCGCCTTCCCCTTCCCCTCCCCCTCGTCTTCCCTTCCCCTCCCCTTGTCTTCCCCTTCCCCTCCCCCTCGTCTTCCCTTCCCCTCCCCCTCGTCTTCCCCTTCCCCTCCTCCTCTTCTTCCCCTTCCCCTCCCCCTCGTCTTCCCCTTCCCATACCCCTCGCCTTCCCCTTCCTCTCTCCCTCGCCTTCCCCTTCCTCTCTCCCTTCGTCTTCCCCTTCACCTCCTCCTCGTCTTCCCCTTCCCCTCCCCCTCGTTTTCCCCTTCCCATACTCCTCGCCTTCCCCTTCCTCTCTCCCTCGCCTTACCCTTCCCCTCCCCCTCGTCTTCCCCTTCCCCTCCCCCTCGTCTTCCCCTTCCCCTCCCCCTCGTCTTCCCCTTCCCCTCCCCCTCGTCTTCCCCTTCCCCTCCCCCTGGTCTTCCCCTTCCCCTCCCCCTCGTCTTCCCCTTCCCATCCCCATCAACCTCGCCTTCCCCTTCCCCTCTCCCTCGAGAGAGAGAGAGAAAGAGAGAGAGCGAGAGAGAGAGAGAGAGAGAGAAGAGAAGAGAGAGAGAGAGAGAGAGAGGAAAGAGAAATTGAAATAGAGAAACAGAGAGAAAGAGAAAGAGAAAGAGTTATCATAGTCCATTTCACTTCTTATCATTTGTTTTGCCTCTTTTATCTTCTAAATATAGAAACCCGCCAGGACCCTACCATTAATCTCTGCTCTGTATCAAAGAGAACGGTTATACTAAATATCACAATAACAAATCACCTTGGAATTGCGACACAACGTTCCTAACTCCAGTTGTGTTGTAAAAGCTACACTAATGTTCGCATAAATTGAGAGAATTGTTTATATTATATTTTTCCTTATTCTAATAGCAGTTACAATGATGAAATAAAAAGAGAGCAAGGAGAGAGAGAGAGAGAGAGAGAGAGAGAGAGAGAGAGAGAGAGCAAGGAGAGAGAGAGAGAGAGAGACAGAGACAGAGAGAGACAGAGACAGAGAGAGATATAAGGATAAGTCCGATATGCGAAGCTGAGCTTCGCCCGGGCTATGCCAATGAGGGGGTGCCCGGCCTGTGTCGACTAATGTCGACTCGCTAACGTGTGTCAGCTGGTGCTGACTCGGCTTTTGTCCTTACCCGCCGTGGTGCCCATCCACAGCAGTAACCTCCAGGCGACAATTGCAACTTTTCGCGCCTAGGCGGGGCGCGAACCGCCGACCCTCGGATGAGAGGCCCGGCACGTTACCACACTGTACTAGCCCGGTGGCTACAGAGAGAGAGAGAGAGAAGAGAGAGAGAGAGAGAGAGAGAGAGAGAGAGAGAGAGAGAGAGAGAGAAGTAGATAGATTGATAGATAAATAGATAGATAGATAGAGAGAGAGAGAGAGAGAGGAGAAGAAGGAAGTAGATAAACTGATAGATGATGGATAGATATATAAATAAGAGAGAGAGATAAAGAGAGGAGATAAGGATATATATATATAAATATATATATATAAATATATAATAGAGAGAAGAGAGAGAAAGAGAGAGAGAGAGATAGAGAGAGCCTGAGTATGAAATATGAATAGTAGCTATCAATATCCAGCTTTTTATCAACACCATATTTTTGACTAATAATTTTACAATACTGTACTCGAATAAAAAACTTTCACTGGTTTTTATACAAAAAATCTCAACCGATTTTCCAAATTTCCCCTTATGACGAGTAACCGACTCCCCCCCCCCCCCCCGCCCTAGTATATTATGATATTACTTACAAGCAGAAAAAAAAGACCTGTTATTTTTGGACTTAATGAAAGAGCTAGGGATGATATAGTATTTTTTATACTTTCATTATTAGATAAAAAAGCTCGTCTTCCTCTTCCCCTCGTCTTCCATTCTCCCTCGTCTTCCCCTCCCCCACGTCTTCACCTCCCCCTCGTCTTCCCCTCCCCCTCCTCATCTTCCCCTTCCCCTCATCTTTCCCTCCCCCTCCCCCTCGTCTTCCCCTTCCCCTCATCTTTCCCTTCCCCTCCCCCTCGTCTTCCCCTTCCCCTCATCTTCTCCTTCCCCTCCCCCTCGTCTTCCCCTCCCGCTCATCTTCCCCTTCCCCTCCCCTTCATCTTCCCCTTCCCCTCCACCTCCTCTTCCCCTTCCCCTCATCTTTCCCTCTCACTCCCCCTCGTCTCCCCCTTCCCCTCATCTTTCCCTCCCCCTCCCCCTCCTCTTCCCCTTCCCCTCATCTTCCCCTTCCCCTCCCCCTCGTCTTCCCCTTCCCCTCATCTTCCCCTTCCCCTCCCCCTCGTCTTCCCCTTCCCCTCATCTTCCCCTTCCCCTCCCCCTCGTCTTCTCCTTCCCCTCCCCCTCGTCTTTCCCTTCCCCTCCCCTCGTCTTCTCCTTCCCCTCCCCCTCGTCTTTCCCTTCCCCTCCCCCTCATCTTCCCCTCCCCCTCCTCCTTATCTTCCCCTCCCCCTCGTCTTCCCCTTCCCCTCGTCTTATCCTTCCCCTCCCCCTCGTCTTTCCCTTCCCCTCCCCCTTGTCTTCCCCTCCCCCTCCCCCTCGTCTTTCCCTTCCCCTCCCCCTCGTCTTCCCCTCCCCCTCCCCCTCATCTTCCCATCCCCCTCCCCCTCGTCTTTTCCTTCCCCTCCCCCTCGTCTTCCCCTCCCCCTCCCCCTCGTCTTCCCCTTCCCCTCCCCCTCGTCTTCCCTTTCCTCTCCCCCTCGTCTTCCGCTCCCCCTCCCCCTCGTCTTCCCCTTCCCCTCCCCCTCCCCCTCGCCTTCCCCTTCCCCTCCCCCTCTTCTTTCCCTTCCCCTCCCCCTCGTCTTCCCCTTCCCCTCCCCCTCGTCTTCCCCTTCCCCTCCCCCTCATTTTCGCCTTCCCCTCTCCCTCCCCCTCGTCTTCCCCTTCCCCTCCCCCTCGTCTTCCCTTTCCTCTCCCCCTCGTCTTCCGCTCCCCCTCCCCCTCGTCTTCCCCTTCCCCTCCCCCTCGTCTTCCCCTCCCCCTCCCCCTCGCCTTCCCCTTCCCCTCCCCCTCTTCTTTCCCTTCCCCTCCTCCTCGTCTTCCCCTCCCCCTCGTCTTCCCCTTCCCCTCCCCCTCGTCTTCCCCTTCCCCTCCCCCTCGTCTTCCCCTTCCCCTCCCCATCGTCCTCCCCTTCCCCTCCCCCTCGTCTTCCCCCTCCCCGTCGTCTTCCCCTCATCCTCCCCGTCGTTTTCCCCTTTACCTCCCCCTCGTCGTCCCTACACCCTCCCCCTCGTCTTCCCCTTCCCCTCCCCCTCGTCTTCCCCTCCCCCTCGTCTTCCCCTCCCCCTCCCCCTCGCCTTCCACTTCCCCTCTCCCTCGTCTTCCCCTTCCCCTCCTCCTCGTCTTCCCCTTCCCCACCCCCTCGGCTTCCACTTCCCCTCTCCCTCGTCTTCCCCTTCCCCTCCCTGTCGTCTTCCCCTTCCCCTCCCCCTCGTCTTCCCCTCCCCCCCCCCTCGCCTTCCACTTCCCCTCTCCCTCGGTTTCCCCTTCCCCTCCTCCTCGTCTTCCCCTTCCCCACCCCCTCGGCTTCCACTTCCCCTCTCCCACGTCTTCCCCTTCCCCTCTCCCTCGTCTTCCCCTTCCCCTCCCCGACCCCCTCGTCTTCCCCTTCCTCTCCCCTCGTCTTCCCCTCCCCCTCCCCCTTGTCTTCCCTTTCCCATCCCCCTCGTCTTCCCCTCCCCCTCCCCCTCCCCCTCGTCTTTACCTCACCCTCCCCCTTATCTCGTCTTCCCTTTCCTCTCCCGCTCGTCTTCCCCTCCACCTCCCCCTCGTCTTCCCCTACCCTTCTCCCTCGTCTTCCCCCTTCCCCTCCCCATCCCCCTCGCCTTCCCCTTCCCCATCCCCTCGTCTTCCCCTTCCCCTCCCCGTCGTCTTCCCCTTCCCCTTCCTCTCTTCTTCCCCTTCCCCTCCCCGTCATCTTCCCCTTCCCCTCCCCCTGGTCTTCCCCTTTCCCTCCCCCTCGTCTCCCCCTTCCCATCCCCCTCGCCTTCCCCTTCCCCTCTCCCTCGTATTCCCCCTCCCCTTCCTCTCTCCCTCGTCTGCCCCTTCCCCTCCCCCTCGTCTTTCCCTTCCCATCCCCATCCCCCTCGTCTTCCGCTCCCCCTCCCCGTCGTCTTCCCCTTCCCCTCCCCCTCGTCTTCCCCTCCCCCTCCCCCTCGCCTTCCCCTTCCCCTCCCCCTCTTCTTCCCCTTCCCCTCCTCCTCGTCTTCCCCTCCCCCTCGTCTTCCCCTTCCCCTCCCCCTCGTCTTCCCCTTCCCCTCCCCCTCGTCTTCCCCTTTCCCCTCCCCCTCATCTTCCCCTTCCCCTCCCCTTCGTCTTCCTCTTCCCCTCCCCCTCCCCCTTGTCTTCCCCTTCCCCTCCCCCTCGTCTTCCCCTTCCCCTCCCCCTCGCCTTCCCCTTCCCCTCCCCCTCTTCTTCCCCTTCCCCTCCTCCTCGTCTTCCCCTCCCCCTCGTCTTCCCCTTCCCCTCCCCCTCGTCTTCCCCTTCCCCTCTCCCTCGTATTCCCCTTCCCCTCCCCTTCGTTTTCCCCTTCCCCTACCCCTCCCCCTTGTCTTCCCCTTCCTTTCTCCCTCGGCTTCCCCTTCCCCTCCCCCTCGTCTTGCTGAGGAGGTTGAAGGCTATTTCTTGGTAAATGACCTTCGCCCTACCTACCAAGCCCTGAGAAAACTAAGCTCTAAGCCCTTCTCGCAGATGACTGCAGTTTGCTCAGTGGATGGACAGATTATCTCAGATCATGTTGGTGTTCGTGAACGTTGGGTTGGGTATTTTAAGCAACTGTACCAGCTAGACCCTCAAACAGTTAGTTTGGATGCAAGTGATGTCACAATACCTGTGCCAGACCCACCCATCAGCAGGGAAAGCGGCAGGCATATGTGATATTGTAGTGACCAGAAAGGCTTGATTTTAGTGTCAGACTTCGACACTGACGCTATTCACTGGTTACTTTACATCGACGCTATGCCGACAGAGCGGGCCGAGCGGTAAGCACTCTCCGAGGGCACGGTGGGTTTGGGATAAATATTGTTCGTGAAATTTACACACATCCTGTAGCATTCATCATATATCGAACCCTTTTGGTTCCCTAATGTTACTTTAAGTATTACAACGGGGTTTTACAAATACCGTGAAGGTTTAAACTTGACACTCCCCGTGTGCCCCTTCCCCTCCACCTCGTCTTCCCCTTCCCCTTCCCGTCGTCTTCCCCTTCCTCTCCCCCTCGTCTTCCCCTTCCCCTCCCCCTCGTCTTCCCCTCCCCCTCCCCCGCGTCTTCCCCTCCCTTTCCCCCTCCCCCTCGTCTTCCCCTCCCCCTCCCCCTTGTCTTCCCCTTCCCCTCCCCCTCGTCTTCCCTTTCCTCTCCCTCGTCTTCCCCTTCCCCTCCCCCTCTTCTTCCCCTTCCCCTCCTCCTCGTCTTCCCCTTCCCCTCGTCTTCCCCTTCCCATACCCCTCGCCTTCCCCCTCCCCCTAGTCTTCCCTTTCCCCTCCCCCTCGTCTTCCCCTTCCCCTCCCCCTCGTCTTTCCCTTCCCCTCCCCCTCGTCTTCCCCTTCCCCTCTCCCTCGTCTTCCCCTTCCCCTTCCCATCCCCCTCCCCCTCGTCTTCCCCTTCCCCTCCCCCTCTTCTTCCCCTTCCCCTCCCCCTTGTCTTCCCCTTCCCCTACCCCTCGTCTTCCCTTTCCTCTCCCCCTCGCCTTCCCCTCCCCCTCCCCGTCGTCTTCCCCTTCCCCTCCCCCTCGTCTTCCCCTTCCCCTCCCCCTCGTCTTCCCCTCCCCCTCCCTCTCGTCTTCCCCTTCCCCTCCCCCTCGTCTTCCCTTTCCTCTCCCCCTCGTCTTCCCTTCCCCCTCCCCCTCGCCTTCCCCTTCCCCTCCCCCTCTTTCTTAATTGGGCTTCTACACATAAAATAACAATGATAATCACAATAATATGATAGTAACGTGTAGTAATATCGTAGTTTCCCCTGAAATATACGATCATAGTCGCTTATGAATATTGCTCTTTACGCATTTCTATTTTAATTTACTTTACATTTGTTGTACCAATGTTTTTTTTTTTTTTCCTCTCATTATAAATACTGATATTAATAATAATTTGTAAAATATATATATTTTTAATGGTTAACTGAGAAATGTTAATTAATTTACATATTTGTTTCCAAAATATTGTTTTTTAAGTAATCTGAAAAGTTAGGTTCCTCAGGGAATTGTGCGATTAAACGCATTAAAAGATAAATTTACTCTACAGCTGATCCTGCGACGCCGAAGAACGACACTAGTGCTGGTCCTGCGAGACCAAGAACGTCAGAAGTACTATCCCTGGTCCTGCGAGGCCTAGAAAAGAAAGTATAAGTGTTGGTCCTGCGAGGCTAAGAACGAAATATGTGCTGGTCCTTCGAGGCTTAGAACAGCACTTCCCCTCCCACTGGTCTTCCCCTTCCCCTCCCCCTCGTCTTCCCCTTCCCATCCCCATCAACCTCGCCTTCTCCTTCCCCTCTCCCTCGTCTTCACCTTCCTCTCCCCCTCCCCCTCGACTTCCTCTCTTCTTCCCCTTCCCCCCCCCCCGTTGTCTTACCCTTCCCCTCCCCCTCATCTTCCCCTTCCCCTCCCCCTCGTCTTCCCCTTCCCCTCCCCATCGTCTTCACCTTCCCCACCCCCTCGGTTTCCCCTTCCCCTCCCCCTCGTCTTCCACTTCCCCTCTCCCTAGTCTTCCCCTTCCCCTCCTCCTCGTCTTCCCCTTCCCCTCCCCATCGTCTTCCCCTTCCCCTCCCCCTCATCATCCCCCTCCCCATCGTTTTCCCCTTTACCTCCCCCTCGTCTTCCCTTCATCCTCCCCCTCGTCTTTCCCTTCCCCTCCCCCTTGTCTTCCCCTACCCATCCCCCTCGTCTTCCCCTACCCATCCCCCTTGTCTTCCCCTCCCCCTCCCCCTAGTCTTCCCCTCCCCCTCCCCCTCGTCTTCCCTTTCCCATCCCCCTCGTCTTCCCCTCCCCTTCCCCCTCGTCTTCCCCTCCCCCTCCCCCTCGTCTTCCCCTACCCCTCTCCCTCGTCTTCCCCTTCCCCTCCCCCTCCCCCTCGCCTTCCCCTTCCCCACCCCCTCGTCTTCCCCTTCCCCTCCACCTCCCCCTCGCCTTCCCCTTCCCCACCCCCTCGTCTTCCCCTTCCCCTCCCCGTCGTCTTCCCCTTCCCCTTCCTCTCTTATTCCCCTTCCCCTCCCCGTCGTCTTCCCCTTCCCCTCCCCCTCATCTTCCCCTTCCCCTCCCACTGGTCTTCCCCTTACCCTCCCCCTCGTCTTCCCCTTCCCATCCCCCTCGCCTTCCCCTTCCCCTCTCCCTCGTCTTCCCCTTCCCCTCCCCCTCGTCTTCCCCTTCCCATCCCCATCCCCCTCGCCTTCCCCTTCCCCTCCCCCTCGTCTTCCCCTTCCCCTTCCCCTCCCCCTCGTCTTCCCCTTCCCATCCCCATCCCCATCGTCTTCCCCTTCCTCTCCCCCTCTTCTTCCCCTTCCCCTCCTCCTCGTCTTCCCCTTCCCCTCCCCCTGGTCTTCCCCTTTTCCTCCCCCTCGTCTTCCCCTTCCCCTCCCCCTCGTCTTCCCCTTCCCCTCCCCCTCGTCTACCCCTCCCCCTCGTCTTCCCCTTCCCCTCCCCTTCGTCTTCCCTTTCCTCTCCCCCTCGTCTTCCCCTCCCCCTCCCCCTCGCCTTCCCCTTCCCCTCCCCCTCTTCTTCACTTTCCCCTCCCCCTCGTCTTCCCCTTCCCCTCGTCTTCCCCTTCCCATACCCCTCGCCTTCCCCTTCCCCTCCCCCTCGTCTTCCCTTCCCCTCCCCTCGTCTTCCCCTTCCCCTCCCCCTCGTCTTCCCCTTCCCCTCCCCCTCGTCTTCCCCTTCCCCTCCTCCTCTTCTTCCCCTTCCCCTCCCCCTCGTCTTCCCCTTCCCATACCCCTCGCCTTCCCCTTCCTCTCTCCCTCGCCTTCCCCTTCCTCTCTCCCTTCGTCTTCCCCTTCACCTCCTCCTCGTCTTCCCCTTCCCCGCCCCCCTCGTTTTCCCCTTCCCATACTCCTCGCCTTCCCCTTCCTCTCTCCCTCGCCTTACCCTTCCCCTCCCCCTCGTCTTCCCCTTCCCCTCCCCCTCGTCTTCCCCTTCCCCTCCCCCTCGTCTTCCCCTTCCCCTCCCCCTCGTCTTCCCCTTCCCCTCCCACTGGTCTTCCCCTTCCCCTCCCCCTCGTCTTCCCCTTCCCATCCCCATCAACCTCGCCTTCCCCTTCCCCTCTCCCTCGAGAGAGAGAGAGAAAGAGAGAGAGCGAGAGAGAGAGAGAGAGAGAGAGAAGAGAAGAGAGAGAGAGAGAGAGAGAGGAAAGAGAAATTGAAATAGAGAAACAGAGAGAAAGAGAAAGAGAAAGAGTTATCATAGTCCATTTCACTTCTTATCATTTGTTTTGCCTCTTTTATCTTCTAAATATAGAAACCCGCCAGGACCCTACCATTAATCTCTGCTCTGTATCAAAGAGAACGGTTATACTAAATATCACAATAACAAATCACCTTGGAATTGCGACACAACGTTCCTAACTCCAGTTGTGTTGTAAAAGCTACACTAATGTTCGCATAAATTGAGAGAATTGTTTATATTATATTTTTCCTTATTCTAATAGCAGTTACAATGATGAAATAAAAAGAGAGCAAGGAGAGAGAGAGAGAGAGAGAGAGAGAGAGAGAGCAAGGAGAGAGAGAGAGAGAGAGACAGAGACAGAGAGAGACAGAGACAGAGAGAGATATAAGGATAAGTCCGATATGCGAAGCTGAGCTTCGCCCGGGCTATGCCAATGAGGGGTGCCCGGCCTGTGTCGACTAATGTCGACTCGCTAACGTGTGTCAGCTGGTGCTGACTCGGCTTTTGTCCTTACCCGCCGTGGTGCCCATCCACAGCAGTAACCTCCAGGCGACAATTGCAACTTTTCGCGCCTAGGCGGGGCGCGAACCGCCGACCCCTCGGATGAGAGGCCGGCACGTTACCACTGTACTAGCCCGGTGGCTACAGAGAGAGAGAGAGAGAGAGAGAGAGAGAGAGAGAGAGAGAGAGAGAGAGAGAGAGAGAGAGAGAGAGAGAGAGAGAGAAGTAGATAGATTGATAGATAAATAGATAGATAGATAGAGAGAGAGAGAGAGAGAGAGAGAGAAGGAAGTAGATAGACTGATAGATAGATGGATAGATAGATAAATAGAGAGAGAGAGATAAAGAGAGAGAGATAAGGATATATATATATAAATATATATATATATATATAGAGAGAGAGAGAGAGAGAAAGAGAGAGAGAGAGATAGAGAGAGCCTGAGTATGAAAGTATGAATAGTAGCTATCAATATCCAGCTTTTTATCAACACCATATTTTGACTAATAATTTTACAATACTGTACTCGAATAAAAAACTTTCACTGGTTTTTATACAAAAAATCTCAACCGATTTTCCAAATTTACATATTTGTTTCCAAAATATTGTTTTTTAAGTAATCTGAAAAGTTACGTTCCTCAGGGATTTGCTCGGTTTTACGCCTCAACAAATAAATCTACTCTACAACTGATCCTGCGACGCCGAAGAACGACACTAGTGCTGGTCCTGCGAGACAAAGAACGTCAGAAGTACTATCCCTGGTCCTGCGAGGCCTAGAAAAGAAAGTATAAGTGCTGGTCCTGCGAGGCTAAGAACGAAATACGTGCTGGTCCTTCGAGGCTTAGAACGGCACTAGTGCTGAGGGTTACCCCAAGGCAGACTTTGGTAATAAGAGCTAACCAAAGGACGAGCTTGATAATGAGGGCTAACCCAAGGACGAAATTGATGTGAGCCAACCCAAGGCCGACTTTGGAGACGCGGCCCAAGCCAAGGACGACTGTGGTGGAGAAACCTCCCCAAAGTTCGACCTTGGTGACGAGGGCTACCTCAAGGACGACCTTGGTGACGAGGCCTACTCCAAGGACAGTTGGTGACGAGGGTTACCCCAAGGAGGATTTTGATGGTTACTCCAAGGATAACTTTGGTGATAATGGATACGCCAAGGTGGACCTTGATGATAATGGTTACCCCAAGGAGCACCCTGGTGATGATAATGGTTACCCCAAGGAGCACCTTGGTGATGATATTAGTTACCCCAAGGAGCACCTTGGTGATGATAATGGTTGCCCCAAGGACGACCTTGGTGATGATAATGGTTACCCCAAGGACGACCTTGGTGATGATAATGGTTACCCCAAGGAGCACCTTGGTGATGATATTAGTTACCCCAAGGAGCACCTTGGTGATGATAATGGTTACCCCAAGGAGCACCTTGGTGATGATAATGGTTACCCCAAGGAGCACCTTGGTGATGATATTAGTTACCCCAAGGAGCACCTTGGTGATGATATTAGTTACCCCAAGGAGCACCTTGGTGATGATAATGGTTACCCCAAGGAGCACCTTGGTGATGATAATGGTTGCCCCAAGGACGACCTTGGTGATGATTTTAGTTACCCCAAGGAGCACCTTGATGATGATAATGATTACCCCAAGGACGACCTTGGTGATGATAATGGTTACCCCAAGGAGCACCTTGGTGATGATAATGGTTACCCCAAGGACGACCTTGGTGATGATAATGGTTACCCCAAGGAGCACCTTGGTGATGATATTAGTTACCCCAAGGAGCACCTTGGTGATGATAATGGTTACCCCAAGGAGCACCTTGGTGATGATAATGGTTACCCCAAGGAGCACCTTGGTGATATTACTTACCCCAAGGAGCACCTTGGTGATGATAATGGTTGCCCCAAGGACGACCTTGGTGATGATAATGGTTACCCCAAGGACGACCTTGGTTATGATAATGGTTACCCCAAGGAGCACCTTGGTGATGATATTAGTTACCCCAAGGAGCACCTTGGTGATGATATTAGTTACCCCAAGGAGCACCTTGGTGATGATAATGGTTGCCCCAAGGACGACCTTGGTGATGATAATGGTTACCCCAAGGACGACCTTGGTGATGATAATGGTTACCCCAAGGAGCACCTTGGTGATGATATTAGTTACCGAAAGGAGCACCTTGGTGATGATAATGGTTGCCCCAAGGACGACCTTGGTGATGATAATGGTTACCCCAAGGACGACCTTGGTGATGATAATGGTTACCCCAAGGAGCACCTTGGTGATGATAATGGTTACCCCAAGGAGCACCTTGGTGATGATAATGGTTACCCCAAGGAGCACCTTGGTGATGATAATGGTTACCCCAAGGACGACCTTGGTGATGATAATGGTTACCCCAAGGACGACCTTGGTGATGATAATGGTTACCCCAAGGACGACCTTGGTGATGATAATGGTTACCCCAAGGAGCACCTTGGTGATGATATTAGTTACCCCAAGGAGCACCTTGGTGATGATATTAGTTACCCCAAGGAGCACCTTGGTGATGATAATGGTTACCCCAAGGAGCACCTTGGTGATGATAATGGTTGCCCCAAGGACGACCTTGGTGATGATAATGGTTACCCCAAGGAGGACCTTGGTGATGATAATGGTTACCCCAAGGAGCACCTTGGTGATGATAATGGTTACCCCAAGGAGCACCTTGGTGATGATAATGGTTACCCCAAGGAGCACCTTGGTGATGATAATGGTTGCCC